>NC_046629.1:2870956-3234237 GCF_900324465.2 Anabas testudineus | reverse complement strand
AGTGTTGGATTATTTATTGGCTGTAGGAATTACACGTTCAGTCAGAGAAGCAGCTTCCTCACACACACCTACACACTCACGTATGCTGTTTATCTCACACATACACTACATTTATTACCTCTTGCTGCAGACAGTTGCAGTGTATGGAAATGTAGAAAGACTAGAAACCTGGTAACTCACAGGTGGAACAAACCTAAATCATCAGATTCAATACAGGATGAAGACATGAAAGAAACAGTGACAGCGTACTGCTGCCAAATTTAAAAGATCTCAATAAACGTATGTTGTTATATCAGGATACTGAACATCCTGTTATTTTACGTGACCTTCTTCATTTCATATTTGCACTGATCAGACACTTTGACACATGAAGGGTCATGTGAAGTAGTTTGTATGAAGGAACCACTTGGAGTTTGGAGTTGTTTATAACATTCAAAGGTGATAAATAAGATGGATGTTTGCTCCGTTTGTGCTCCTCTGCTGTGGATGAGGCAGCTGTTCACCTCTAGCTTGTTACTATGGTTTTATATGGAGACACCTTGATGTGCATTTATTTAGTCCAGTATTTAAAAGGACTCTCACGCTCTCAGTGGAGACAAGCACTTGTTCCTGGTTACAGGAAGTGTGCGGTTCCCACATTTCCATCCTTTTGGCTCCCTGCACTAATATCAATCCTTTTCTTTTCCTAAAAGGTTTTTGGTTTTGGGCCACCTGTCAAGTGGCAATTAATTAAAGCTCTCTGAAGAAATGATTGGACTGATAGCATTAGGCAGCTTCCCAGCACTAATAATCCAGCGTATGGCTGTGTTTTACAGTATGGAAGCCACACAATACCAAACACACACACACTGCTCCATGCAAACACACGAGGTGCATGCAACATTAGGCCCCCCTCCCTCTCCACGCTGTCCCAGATCCCTCCCACCCGTTGTTTTAATCAGTCAATTCCTATATTTCTATTTCCTCCTCATTAATCACTCTGCTCCCAGTCCTCCAGGCTCTTATGGAGTGAATTACACACTGGAGCACCGTGCCAATTCAAGTAAGTGAATTTCCCCCAACAGGGAAATATAACTGTCAACACAGAGCAGCTCCCTCCGACCAGCTCTCCTCTCTCTCCTCTCTCTCTCTCTCTCTCTTTCCGAGTCTATCTCGCTCTATCCTTTGCTCTGTCTCCACCTCAGTCTGTCTTCTCTTATATCCAGTGTCCTGTGATTTGCCCACTGTCTGTATGATCTGGTTTGGATGATGTGATGTTGCCTCAAACCTCTAATCCCTCTAATATGTATGGGGATGAGTGAACTGGGATATTAAAATAAGACGTGTGTGTGTGGAGTGTGTGTGTGTGTGTGTGTGTGTGTGTGTGTGTGTGTGTGTGGAGTGTTAGTGGGTGTGTGTTTTGGCAGCATCTCTCGGGTGTCAGTGTCACAGCGTTTGTGAATGTGGACATATGGTGCGTGTGTGTGAGAGACTATGTAAATCTGTGTGTTTGTGTTTGCATGCTGCTGTGTGTGTGTGTGTGTGTGTGTGTGTGTGTGTGTGTGTGTGTGTGTGTGTGTGTGTGTGTGTGGCCCCCTACTCGTGGCAGCAGTGTGGTTTGGAGGAGACACATTAAGTTTCCTGTCTTCAAAGACAACCCGTCATTATTACAGCCCAACCAACCGTTCGGCACAGGAAACCCCTTCCTCCGTCATCTTCCCTCTGCCTGTCCCTCCCTCCATCTCTCATCACTTTTCACAGGAAGTGTTTTCTTCTCGCTTTTCTCTGCATTAAAACATTTGTTCATTCACTCGCTTCGATGCAGCGATTCCTCCTCTCGTCTTACTGTGGTCACAGCTGAGCTCCTTGTTGATTTGTTAACTTCTGTACTTTTTAAAACCACACTCAGGTTCATCTCTACACAGTCACAGCACAAAGCAAAGATTTCAGAGTTTAGCAGAATTTGTTGGGATTCGTTTTAGGGAAGAATTAGATCAAATTAAGTTTGTCAAATCTACAAAATGGTGCAAATTGTGGTGTTGGAACATGAGCAGAGAATATATTTAATGTTAAAACGTTTAGATTTCTTAAAGGTAAATTAATATACTATTTAATTTAATTAAGACATTTCTGCAAACATGACAACACAAACGTTCAGAGGGATACATGTGCACACACACACACACACTCAAAACAATAAACAACTTTCACAATGAATGCAGGGATCGATAACCCAGAGTGAGTTGTATAAATCTTGTTTATATGGAGCAATCGCCTTTATTTGGTAAGCCTGTATTATACAGTTCCCCCCAGACTTATAGATTAACTATATAAATACTCATACATTCTACATTTTCTAAGACAGTGGTCTAAGAGTTAAGAACCTCGAACTTGGTATTAGTTTGTTTCATATTATAATTTGGTGAAGGAACGAGGGATTTAAATCATGCTGCACTCATAATCTCTGTAATTTTTTATCATTTTCCACTTCTCTGATACTTGAACGTCTTGGTCGACATGTTTCTTACCTCCCAGTGGTCTCGGGGGGGCTCCGTTATGGCGTGTTCGCGGCCCGGTGGGGCTCCCGTTGAGCTCCAAACGACCCTTCTTACCCGGCGGTGGGAGACCGCTGAGGTCCGGGCTGCCTGCCCTCCGCTCAGGACTGTCCTGGGTGATGGGACTCTCCCCTCCCCTGTCCATCCTCCTCCACACCCCCAGAGGAGATCCAGCCAGCGAGAAGGAATCTGGAGGAATAGAATGGGAATAGAAAGCAGACAGAGATACGGGTTTTTATTGTGCGTGGAAGTGGTGTTTTTTTAATTCAGTTTATTTCTGGAAAGTCAGAAATGTTGTTGTTGTTGTTCAGAGACTGATGCTTGAATTAACAATAAAGCTTTGCAGGAGCTCAGAAAAGTTTGTGCAGCGTCTGAAGTAAGAAACAATCAACTGTGAATTTCTAGAGAAGCTAGTGGAGGAAACACGGACGTGCACGGGTGGCTCGTACTTCAGGGTCTGTGATGGTCGTTCTGAGACACGTCACTCAGTGCAGCTATGACTCACTTTGAACGACAGTGGTTTAACAGCCTAATATTGTGTTGTGTGATACTGATTTATAATTAATTATTTAGAGACTGAAGAAGAAGAACAGACTGAAAGTAACAAGAAACCAGAGAACTCAGGTTATCTTGTGCAACACTTCAGAGTTCAGACACTGACATGACTGTGGTCCAGTAGAAACGCTTCTCTCTGACCAATCATTAGTCATTTAGTACTGTTTCAGCTTGTGAGGAACCACAACAGAGCAAAGTGTTAGGAACCGGGTACTATTCACAACCAAAAAGATCGGGTTGGTTGGTTTGATAAAGATTATAAAAATACCAAAAGCAGAAAATACTTTAAATTGGCTAATGTGATAAAAATAAGTGACAGAGCTTAAATAAAGAACTGGAGATCAGAACAGTCGGTGTTTGTATAGACTGTAACCAGGCACTGAGAGTCTAGGAGCATTTGTGTGTGTGTTTGTGTGTGTGTGTGGTAATTTCCTGAGTACATACACATCACAGCGTGCATGGGCACAACACGCACACAGAGTGAGACCCTCGTGGGTTCCCTGATAAGGAATCATCAGCCAAAAGTCTAATATAGTGTAATGCCATTAGAAACGCTGCCAGGCCAGACAGAGGACATGTGCCAAAGTATCAAAGAGCAGCCAGCTCGCTCCGACCAAGTGCACAGCTTTTATTTACATACGAGCCCCTGGACAATATCTGCCTGCATGTGTGACCCCGAGTGAAGAGAGAGAGATTAGAAACTGTCTGTGGAAAAACAGCGAGGAGAGAGGAGAGAGCAAGCATGGAAGGTTTTTCTATTAGAGGATGGAAATCATGTTAGTGACCAGATTTGGGAGTGGAAAAACACAGAGGATCTCTGGACTGAGTGACACTGGCCAGAAATTCAGCAGAACAAATGAGGGGGAATCTATGGTTATTGTTCGACTGTGACATATTCCACAGCGCTTGATTAGAAACTACACCCCCTGCCCTCACTTTTTAATATTTCTGCAGCGTTTACGGCTCCAGCTGTCGTAACTCCGAACAAAAGACAATGTTTTGTGTGGTGGTTTCTCCTCCCCTCCTCCTCCTTTGCCTTTCTTTCCCTTCTCGCCTCTTCTCTACCTTCTGTACCGACTCTTACACAACAACGCAGTTGAAAAACACCATCCACCACAAAAAGAAAAAAAAAAAAGCTCAATCTGAGAAGTATTAAGAGCTCGGGCAAAATTTCAAAATGAATAATAAATTAAAAACATTAGCTTTGGTTGTGATTAAAAAGTGTGGGAGGCAAAGAGGCAAAGACCAAAAAATGCAAGTGGCAGAGTTTAATAAAAAAGAAAACAAGTTCAAAGAGTCGCACTGAGTGGAAAGCAATGAGTTCAAATGTGAGTACAGTGGTAGCTATAATTCACAATGTGAGGCATGCTGAGAAAAAGGGAGGTTTGCAAATAAATCTAACCACTAACAATGTTGTAGCTACAATAAAGAGCAGCATGAATATAATACAACTTTGCAAGAGAGTCAGTGGCTGCTGTCAGCTGCCCTGAACAGTCAGCGCTGCTCCTCAGAGAGGACGAGAGGAGCAAGGAGGCAAATCTGACCTCATTCAGCTCTTATTTAAAAATCACTCCGTCTTTATCAGCAGCAAGTCCCGTCCTGCTGTAGCTGCTGATGATCCCTATCAAGACCCGGCCTCGCCGACATCTCGCCATCTAACCTGGGTCACGTGCACTTACAGTTTGCAGCATCGTCTAATCTCAACACATCCTGCTTCAGTTCCTTTTCATTTGCTATTTAACCCGAAAGATAAAGACTGTTGTGCATTTTTGGTCAACTCTCAGTCACTTGGTGCCGTCCCAGAGATAACACGACCCACCTGATTAACAGGATTTCCACTTTGTATGAGCAGCAGGTCATGTGCGGCCGGATGCTTTTATTATAATAAAGAAGTGAAGCTCCACTTTTAAAAGTTACTAACTCTGTCCTTTAAATCCTCCGATTTAGCATTTACAGACAGTGCATACAGATAGAAGTGTTTAAAGACGATATAACAAAACTAAGCAGCAATAACATAAATTATTCTTCATATAGTGAAAGTTGTACATTGATAAACACTTAAATATCAATTCACGAGGCTAAAACCGGTATAAAAAGTGCAAAAGACCGTTTTACAATACAGCGAACAGACCATCAATGACATCCAGAACTATAGATGTAGATATATAATATCAAGAAATATCAGTTTACACACGTTAGCTGAGTGTTTGTTGTACAACTCGAATGACTTCTGGGATTAAACACGACCGTCCCTCTATTTGTTTTAGTTGGAGACTTTAGTTTGAAGGGTTCATGTGTGATAATCCTATCGGCCTTTTTGAACAGTATTAAGCTGCCAGAGATCTTTCTGCTTGGACCCACATTAAAATTCATTATAAAACATTTACTACATGTTCTATTCTGCTTTTAAAATCTACGTTACTATAATTAAGTTACTGAAAGGTTTTGGGGACTGTTGCAGATCATTTTTGTTCAGATTTCTCTTTTATTTGTATTGAAGTTGAACATTTTCTTTTCCAGTAAATCTTCCAGTTGCACCACAGGTCATAAAGGTTGTATTCTGTGTCAGTTTCAGGGTGTGGTAATGTGCTGTGCACATTTTTACTTTAATGGGGAGGGTGCAGTTGTTTAAGTTAGCTAAGGACATTTTTTCACCTACTCCATCTTAGATATTTCCATGTAACTAGTCATCAGTCATCATGACTCTTTGACCCTTCTCATTCTCTAGATTAGGAACCACTGGACTAAATGCTACTCACAGTAATCTGTTAGTATCTGTTAGTATCTGTTAGCTTCACCTCAAGCAGCTACATGTGCGTTAAATAGTTCCTCAACTATTTTGATATTGATGAATTGTTGTTTTTTAAACAAAGCTGAAAGTGAAACGCTTTCTTTTCTTCTGATTTCTGAACTGAACATGTTGTTGACAGTTTATCAGACAAAGTAAAAGACAAATAAACGACTCAATTAATGAAGGAAACAACTGGCAGATTCATTGTTAGTGGAAAGAATTAGTCTCTGGAGCTCTGAGTAGTAAATAATATCACTTTAATCTGTTCTCTACTACAGGTGCAGGATTTTTATGCCTTCCTTAAACCATTTGAGGATTTCTACACAACATCTAAACTTTTTTTTATAGAAGTTCACCTCACCACCCTGATCATTTACATACGGTCCCTTAGTGTAGTTAGTGTGTTTGGCTGCAGATGTTATCAAAAACAAACTTTTAGTATTTTTACCACTCATTTCAGCAGCAAATGGTACTAAAGGGTTTTAAATATTAGATTGAGTGTAAAGTATTGTTTATGAAATATTCATATATTAGATAAATTAGATCGATATTTTCATTCATTTCCGGAAATGTGCTCGTTCTTTGCACCTCTGTGCTGAGCTGCATGTAAATAATAATAAGCGTGGGCGCGAACCTGCGTGTCACTATCACTATACCACAGAAACATCCACAGTCACCGTCTGATAAATGCTAATCTATTTTATGTAATTATTACGGGCGTGTTGAGCAATAACCTTTTGTTAAAATGTGCGCTGCAGGGTTTGATAACTGTGTGACGATAGATCACATTAATGATGCTGACTGCCACTAAAACCCTGGGTTTAGTAACTCGGGGATCAGTCTTCAAACACTCTGATTGTTATCGTCTGCATCCTATATTCATTGCATTGTTTGATAAGGTGTGTGATAGTAAAAGCAGTTAATAAAGACGTGATAAGAGAAGCTGTTACATATCTGCTATGGAGACGGGACTAAATGTAATGTGTTTTTGATAAGAAGAGGGTCATGACACATTTCCCAATTTATTGCTTCTCTGGGCAACTGTCATACCTCAGAGCAAGTGTGTAATGAATATTAAGGATGTTCCTTAAAAACTGTTAGTATTGATAAAATCATCAGTGCTGTTGAACATGAGTTCAAACATTTGGTCTTATTTTAATAAACACAACAGTAACTTTAATATTTCTGCTTCAGGAACTTCAGCTATATGAGAGATTATAATTCCCTCTGCTCTGTTTGTCCCGCATAATGTTTGGTACTGAGACAACCTCTTGTTTTGATGATAAGCCACTATCAATTTCCACATTATTACACGTTCTAGACATAACAAATACACACTGAGGGCCGAAGACAAGATTGCAGAGCAAAAAAAAAAAAAAATGCAGACACACCCGAAGAAATGGAAGAGTAGGACACGACAACAAACACACCTATAAACAACATGTCCAGCTCCAAGACGTAAACACACACAAACAGAGGCTAACGTGTAATTCAAAGCCAGTCTAAACTCTACAAATCAAACGGCTGACAAACACTGATTGGTAGTCGCAGTCGTGTGAAAGACGAACTGTGCAGTGTAATGACTGGTGGAAGCGGCTCCTCACTTTTTAACTCCTTTCTTGCTTTTTTCCTCTCGCTGTTGTGCTTTTATTTTTAAGGTTTGGAAGAAGTGGCCTCCAGCTGCTTTAATGCTAGGCCCCCGATGAAGTGAGACGTGTGCAATATGTAAAACTGTAGAAGAGCAAAACAAAAGCTCTGCAGTCGATGCGTCTTTAAAGATGCACTGAAGAAGAAACCTGTTTTCATGTTGCCTGCTGCCTCCTCTACAACCTCACACACACACACACACACACACACGTCACTGTAATCCCATTGTGATGAGTTTTACAGGAAGCAGAGCAGTAAACACTGAAACTCACAGAGATTTAAAGCAAGAGGGAAACGTAACACGGACAATCGTGGGTGAAAAGTTAACAGCAGGATACGGTGTTCGAACTCCACATGAATCAAACCAGTGGATCCTGAAGTGTTAGTAAGAAAAGCAACTGACCTCTAACACTGCAGAGTTGAAGAGGAGAACTTACATCAGCTCTGAGTCTCTCCCTGGGATCTGTTTTACCGTTAGGATATGTGTCTGCTAACGAAGGGTTGTGCCTTCAACATGCAAACCAGACACACAGAGAGAGAGAGAGAGAGAGAGAGAGAGAGAGTGACCTATGAGGGCATTATTAGCTCTGATAGCAGGGGGAGAATGGGAGAGGCGTCACCTATAGGAAAATATCCAGAGATACGTGTGTTCTTCCCGTTCCAGATCCACTTTTATAGCAGGGTTATCAAGCTATTGGTTAATGCTTGGCTCTGCAGAACAGATAAAACAAAGCAGCAGCAGCAGCAGCAGCAGCAGGAGGTGAATGGATATTAAAAACCCTGCAAAACATGCATTCACAAACAGACATCACGATGTGCTGAAGTGCCCAACAGAATGAGCAGAAAGAGCCCCCAGAAGGACGTCCGATCGTTGGGATTCGCAGAGTTTGTTTTTTAATGTCTGAGGGGAGAACGGGGAACCACACCAGACTTTTTTATGTGGCTGTTTATGAGAAATGATTGCTGCTAGGGAAGGTTACATTATTGTGGAATTTGCAGTTTATGGCCATCAGATGTGTTTCTGAGAGACTGTTGTGATGTGATGGTTGGGGAGGGAAGGGCAGGGGGGCACCAACTGTCCTGTATCTGTGAAGAGGGTCAATGGGCTCAAACACACACACCCAGGAAATAACCGAAGCGAGGGGGCCAAGATGGAGGCCTTCTGGCAAACATGTCGAGCTCCCTCGTAAACATCACATTCGATAAAACGGGAGGAAGAGTCGAGCGCTTACCGCCTCTCCCTCGCAGCTGGAGGATGCGAACTCGTGCTTCGACACACTCATCCACACGGAGCTGCACACAGACAGACAGTAAGCCACACAAACCACAGCCGGCACGCTACACAGACTCTCTGCTTTAACACTTCCAGGGACCACACACAGCAGGGACGAGCTGAGCATGAGCTGCAGTCGCAGTACAGCACAGTACAGCACACTACAGCATGGGGGTGGGGTGAATAAAATAATAGTCTAACAACACGTAACCTGTGTTGTATTGTCCACCTGTGTGGACACGTGTGCCGAGTTCTTTTTGAATTTTAAGACACATAAATTCCTCATGAGTGAGAATCTAACTCTGCTCCTTTACAGAGCAGCAGTGATGCCCACAGCTGGAGAGAGAGGAGCATCACTGGTGAAGCTCCCTCTCTCTGCCCACAGAGCCTCTCCACTATCTAATCTGCACTTTAATAGCTGGGACACACCCATATTACGT
Organism: Anabas testudineus; assembly: GCF_900324465.2. Classification (NCBI taxonomy): domain Eukaryota; kingdom Metazoa; phylum Chordata; class Actinopteri; order Anabantiformes; family Anabantidae; genus Anabas; species Anabas testudineus. The sequence goes on along the minus strand of NC_046629.1, from coordinate 3,224,997 downwards.
GTGAACCGATAGCTGAGCTCACACAGGAAGATACTGAGTCCACACACAGGGAGTCGGAGGAAAATGAAGGATTTGAAGTTGTACTATTTCTGTCTAGGTGTGAATCTGTGAGTCTGGTTAAACTGTTGATTTTCAGACTGTGATGAAATAAATGATGAAATAGAAAAATAGCTTCTGCAAACACAAACAGATAATGTACATGACAGTGCAGGTCATGGATAACGTGCACGTCCGCAGCAGTTCTTCACATTTCGTCTCTCAAAGACTCACACACGTTCTGACAGCTCAGTAAAAGCCAAAGAAAACACACGTTTACCACCATTTTTGATAGGTGAACTCTTCAAACACACACACACACACACACACACACACACACACACACACACACACACACACACTCAGCTCTTTCAAACGCTGGCACGGCCTCAACTTTTTGAACATGTGAGCAAACTTTAAACAGACCAGAAACCTGGAGAAGGTCTCCCGTCACACAGACTGAAACCAATTCGTTTTTCCTGGTGGTTAAAAATCCTGTGTTTCATATCTGTTTATATTTATTTATTTTATTTATTTATATATATAAATATTATTTATACTACTTTTCTAATGTGGGGACATGTGATGGGCGCCTCATGTGTAATAAAGTCCTGCTGGTGCTGAGTGGTGTCGGCTGATGACCCCTCACTATTTTAAATTCATTATTAGGTTTAATTTAATTCTATCAAAGCTGCTTTTGTTGCCTACGTGTGTAAAATCCTTGTTTTTCTGCTGTTAAGTGTTAATCTGAAGTTAAGTCCGCGCTTTACCTGCGCAGGTGAGGAGTCCCCTCAGGACGCGGTTCACTCGTGTTGAATTTCATGAGAAAAACGCGGTAAACAGGAAGATTGTTTGGATTCGTGGTGGTTTGGAGAAGACGACGAGCTGAGTCAGCCTGCTGTGTGTTTTAAGGTCGGAGAGGACAAAAGGCTCCGGGCTGGAGCTGAAAGGCAGCTGTCAGCGTGATGCTGAGGAGGTTCTCACACAGAGGGCAGAAGAAGATGAAGTTTAAGTTTGGAAAACTTAAAAAGTAGTAAATAAATAAAACTCCTGTAATTGTGCTGCGCGTCTTCTGACCTGCGAGCGTTTAAAACCACGTTTAAATCACAAATTTCAGGCTCGATTTCTTGAACACAAAGTGTTTCTCTTTAGAGCAGGTCCATCTATTGTTTTTGACATGACGGTCTGCACGAGAACTGCTTCTCATTTGGAGCCAAACGCATTTGGCTTCACTTCCTTTGATTACGCGCAGCAGACCCGAGGCCTCTTCAGCCTCCAGACGTCTCCACAGCGCCTGATCAAACCTGAGCTTTGTCGTATCTAAATATTTCTCAACATGTTTCACCCACAGTGGAAACAAAGGTGTTCTGCACCTCTCTGTTCCCTCCTTATGTTTTATTCATGTCCTGCTCCACTTTCTGTAAATGTGCAGTTTGGAAAACGTGCAACATGATGCTGTTATTAAACAGTTCATGTGTTAATTTGTTACATCAGTAAAAGCAACAACAGTCACTGGTTATTAATTGATGGCGAAGTGAAAAAGAGGCAAGAATTATATTTGACATGGGTTCAGAAAATAACTCTCACACACACACTGATATATATATAAGAAATGTCAGTGTTAATGTGTTTTAAGCTTTAATGTTTTTGCAAAAGCTCCAAAAATAACATTTAATCTTTATATTAATTTTTAATTTATATTTAAAGTAATAATAATACTAACATTTTTACACAGCTACTTTATTTATTCACTAGAAATAAATGAACAAAACTTACCTCTAAATATTTAAAGTTTTAATATTTATCACAATATTTAGAATAGATGTGATTTTATTCACGCAGCTCCACCTTGTTTCCTATTTTTACAATACCTGAAATAAACTTAATCTTTTACACTAATTAATAGAAACTTTTGATTTTACTTCAAGTTACTTGATTTTAAACTTATTTTAAATGATGAAAAAACGCGTTTGTTGGTAAAAACTAGAACATAATTAGTAATTTTGCACTAAATCTAATACAAAGGTAATAAATATAATTATAGTTAATTATAGGAGTGTTGTCGGCAACAATATTAATAACAACAACAATAATAAAATAAATAATAATAATACATTGGTTAATTTATTATTATATTATTATTTAAATTTTTTGTGTGGTTCAAAGGAAAATGTCACTAATACTGGATGAATTTCAATTTTTTTTATCAAATCAAATTTGTTTGTTCTTCACAATAATTTTCAGTCAGTTTAAACGATTGTATATGTGTGTGTGTGTGTGTGTGTGTGTGTGTGTGTGTGTGTGTGTGTGTGTGTGTGTGTGTGTGTGTGTGTGTGTGTGTGTGTGTGAGCATGCAGACTCTACTCACTGTTTACGGCGTGTCTGTAGCGCTGCTGGCCGCTGAGGAGGCTCTGTCCATTGATGAGGAGTAATGAATCCAGGGCTGAGCTTTGGGTTCGGCTTCTGGACACGACGGCGGACCCGCTGGTACTGTGCTGAATCTGGACTCGGAGCCGGATCCACAAAGAAAAAGTTTCAGTTAGGGGGTTGCTGCGTGCGCGCGCCTGTGTGTGTGTGTGTGTGTGGCGGCAATAGCGCGTAAGTTCGTGTGGAGAGGTGGACGGAGGATGCGCGTCTGAGGGGAAGAAGTGGCAGAGAGAGGCTTGTCAATCCCGGAGCCGTGGACGCTTCTGTCGAACCGGAGCGCGCACACAAACTTGATATATGAACACAGTCGGTACTTTGTCGTCCTCCCTTTGTCCGCCTTTTAGCTCAAAGCGCGTATTTATGGCACGACTCTGCCCTCCTTTGAACTCATGGCCACAGAGAAAGAAAAGCGCAAAAACACCGTCGCACAGCCGAGAAAGCGCACGAAGACAGAGCGCGGGAGACCAAAGAAAACCAGAGCTGACCGAAAAGCAAACAGCGGGGTCTGAGCCGCAGGAATAGCGGGATTTAAACCGTGCAGAAGACCGGTTCCTAATCAGAGTGTGTCACTTTCAATCTTTCCTGTGCCAACGGGCGCACTGACTGATAGAGGGAGGAGAGAAGGGAGGAGAGACAAAGAGAGAGGGAAGGGAGGGAGGAGAGGGGGCGTTAAAAGCTAATCTGACCCATGGAAGCATTTGGTGGGGCGGTTCTCCCTTATAGACACACACATCAATGATATATTAGTGTCCAGAAAACCTTATTACTCAAAAAGTGACTTTCCAGGAGATACACACACTCACACAGACCGAGGCCCGCGCTGCGTTCATCCATATGTCTCTTTTTGATTTATGCTGTCTTTTCTGAATCCTGTCTCAGCACTGAGCTCCCTCTGTGCAGCTGACTGTCACAGGGACTTTGACAGGAGACAGAGGAAAACGTTTCTTTCCGAGTGTTGCTCTGTTTCTGCTTCACGCAGCAGTAACTTATCGCGCAGCTTTCAGCGCTGCAGCTTCTCTCCAGCACTTTCAGACATGTCAGTATCATCTCACAGATAATCCTCCGAAGTTGAAGTCCATGCACTGATACACGTTAATAAGTAGCCTAATAATAAGTCAAGGATGAGCGCGCTCTGAGGCTCTTTGTGGGCTCCCTGTTAATGATAAACCTGGGACTTGATAGACAGATGTCACTGCGCGGTGTCTAATAGATAAGGAAGCCAGCGAGGGTCAAATGACACCGACATGTTATGACACACAGGTGGTTTTCTGAACGCAAACTAACTTTTATTTTGAAAGTTATCAGTTATGAAGTGCAAGGATGTGATTTATTTCTGAAACAGTGGAGAAAAGCTTTTATGTGTGTGAGCCTCCTCGGGCAGTAGAAGTAGAAGTTAAATGAACCGAACCTGCAGGTAAGAGTGAGACCACTCGTTTCAGTCATTTTCTACTAGCTGCTAGAATGAAATGACACTGGACATGAACATATTAAAGCACTGCAGGAGTGAACAGTGCGCGTTGTTGGAGTACTTAAGAAGGCCTGCTTTTCTGTTCTTAGCTTAGTAATTATTGAGGCTCAGATTTGCATGTGCCACTGCTTATATGGCCTTACGGTAAACTGCAACAAGAGACTCTTTCATGCACATTTTAACAAGAGCATGCGCAACGGAATGGAGCAACACAAGTGAAGCCACAGGTTGGCAACATCTGCAGCGCCGTGACTGTGCGTAAAGATGTGTCCAAGCCTGTGTGCATGTTGGCCGCGGTGTTTTCATGGAGGGGTGGGCAGTGGGGGAGGGGGTGTAACTTCGCTCCTGGCGTCTGGATGAAGCTCTACCGGGGTCCTCTGAAGGAGCGCGCCACAGCCGTTCCGCGTGTGCGTCGCCAGTCGTGCGCGCAAAGCTTTCAAGGAAAGAGACTCGAGCTGCGATTCGGGACCGTACAGGCCTAATTTTTAATGCTTATTTAACTTATATTTAATTTTATTGTCTCGTCCTGGATTAATAGAAGTTTTTATATTCTGTGAGAATAAAAATAACTAAAACACTTTCATTCCCGCGTTTGTCCAGATTTATGAAGCTGCCTCCTCAACACTTCACAGCTGATCTCTCTCTACATCATCTACGCTGCATCAACAACAGTCACTATAACGCGCCGGTCGTGCACTCACCTCTGTTACTGGAGCCTGGTTTTCAGCGTCAGGAACACCTGGCAGCTCTGCAGCTCCCAGAGTCGCGGAGTAAGAGTGAAGTGGGAGACAGAGAGGCCGCTGCTCGCTGCTCATTCGTCAATATTATTAAATATGATAATGACGGTGATGATGATGGTGTCGACGCGCGCTGGTCACGCTGCTGACAGCACAGAGGGAATAAACGCAGAACTAATAGCTACGATACGTGTGCGTAAAGAAGAAAGAAAGAATGAGATTTTAAAAATCACTGGATCTCAGATAAAATTAACACAATGTTCACAATCTGCAGTTTATTTTAATTTCACTGCAAATGTCTCATTAGATGATAAAACACGATTAAAGGTGGCATTTTAAAAAGACTAAATATTCTCCCCACGACACTCTTCACTCTGTCAGACATGGAGACACTTATCTTGAAATGAACTGGCCTGTGTGGGAATTATTCAGCTTCTCCATGAACAGCTGGTTTTCTTCTTGTTGGTTCTTTAAATGTGTGAAGATGTGAGTGAGAATCATGCTTGTAGTTAATTGTTAATTGATTTCTGCTAAGTCCAGTGTATTCAGTCCGAGTTTTTTGGGGGAGTTAAATATTTAATCAGTGCAGGTATAATGACTAAATCAAGTCCAGACTGCAGATGTGAGCTTGAATCTTCACAACTAAAATATAAAATAAATAAATAGAATAAAACCAGAAATTTTAAATGTTTCCCTCAAATCAGAGAGAAAACATTTAACCACGTCGGGTTTCTTTATCCTGGAGACAAGGAAATAAATAGCAGTGAAGCCGGGACACTGCTCTGTATTTATCGAAACAAATGTTGTGTTGAGTGACTGCGTCGTGCGCGTTTCACCTCATCGCGCACAGACATTCTGCTGCAGCAGGTCGCTGTGAATTATTGAGGCCCAGCGGGGAATCGTTTGCCTGCAGAGCTTCTAAAACCCGCTTCCTCTGTCTATTTTCCATTTCTTGGAGAAGTGGGAATCTAGGAACGAGCCCAGGCGAGCATGAAAAGCTCCACGATGTCCAATGAAATATTGATCCCTGAAACAAACGGAGAGGAGCGCGGTGAATAATGGAGCTGATTCTTCAAAGCTCGGTGGTGATTGGAGAGTAACGTGGAGCAGCTATGGTTATTAAGGACACATTTTACGCACAGGTAAACCACCCTGCTCCGTCCACCCACCCACCTACTACCACTACAAGGCCCCTCCAAACAAAAAAAGGAGAAAAGAATAACATGCTGTTATTTATTTCCCATCCAAGGACCAGGCCGGTGTATAGAAGCTGATCACAGTGATTTTAAGCAGAACACACCTCGAGCACAAAACTCATTTCAAATTCAAAACGTCAGCAGAATCATTTAGAGCAGAATGCATCTGGCTTGGCTCTAACTGAAGTGAAGTACTGATAAATAAACACAGCTTCAGCCCTGAACTTACACCACGGACTCAAACAGGCGAGATGATACAGAACCTACATGAAGAAGAACAATCACTGATTAGAATACAACATCTTATTGATCAAATAGGAGAATAAAGATTCTCTGATCAGTTCTGGTCATGATGTTGATCCACAACACTCTCATCTTATCCTCAGCTGTTTATTCACCACTTCTCTGCTATCGGCTTCGGCTCTGTGTGATTTCTCAGACGCCTGTTGTCACCTTGTTAGTGTGGGACTGAGTAAACCAGAGGCATCCTTTGTGCAAACAGCGCGGCTGTGTGGTGGAGAGGAAAAGGCAGAAAACAACAACAACAACAGAGGAAACGGGACCAACCAGAGATCCAAAGGAAACTCTGGAGCAAGTGTCAGATGCGCTGCGTCCTGGAACGACTCTCACTGACTTTAAGCTGCAGGGAGGCTAAAAAATGAAAAGCAACAAGTGTTTACTGTCATTTGTGTAAAGGAAACTTATGAGGCAGAAATTTGTCAGACAAATGAGGAGATAACACGAAGCAGGAGGCTGTAAACTCACTAGGACGGTGTTATGGACATTAATGCAATGAAACGGGTTCAGTTTGGTATTAATGAGAAATAAGGGGAAAAGTTTTATCTTCGTTATAACATCAAAAAAAAAAACAAGTGGGAGAATTTCTGTCTGCGGAAAATATTAAAGCGCGTCCGCAAACGCAACACGAAGCAGTGGGCTGCAAAATTCAAATAAAACCAAAGGTAATAATTAATAAACCTGAGTGAAGGGTATTATTATTATATCATGTAGTTTTTTTACATCGGAGGAAAATGATCAGAATAAACCTGAACTGAAGAAACATGAGGACGAAACTGTAGATAATAATAAAGCAGATAGATAATACTACTACTATTAATACTACTACTACTACTAATAATAATAATAATAATAATAATAACAATAATAATAATAATAGTATGAATCTTAATATGAATAATGATGTGTGTATTTAATCAACACCCTTTAATCTATTATAATCATGTGTTCTACCGACATTATACATTATTATTATTATTATTATTATTATTATTATTATTATTATTATTATTATTATTATTATTATTATTATTATTATTCTTTTTCATTATTAGTCTCCGTTCCTCTGCTGTGACTCAGGAAAATGTTTTTTAATCGACGTGTGTTCCGCTTTTTTTCTTGCTCCATGGTTTGAATCAGCTCTAATTGAAAACGAAATTAACTTAACGCGTAACGAGCAACAGACGTGTGACGCAGAGCAGACGATTAAACAAAAAGCCTGAGTGAAAATAAATCCATATTTTGCAGAACACCTATTTCTGATTGTTGTTTGTCGTTTGCTTGATTGGAGCGAATCGAAGGAAACTTAAAGTTTAGAGGCTGTGAACTCGCTCAGCTTCATCCTCTCTCTCTCTCTCCCTCTCGCTCATTTGGGGCCTTTGCTGCTCTAATATTCCTCAGCTTGGACTAACTGATGGGCCCAAACGGCCCAAATGGTTTTTTCAAGGATGTATCTCGTTTCCGTCAAAGATTAATTTGTCTTTTCGCGCACTTGAACCTTTTTTCCAAATTGCTTCCAGAGGTCACGACTCACGACTCATTATTGCTGCTTCACACCATTTTTCACTGCACCGCAGCAAAACAGCTGGAAAGATCTGGAAGGACCAGTGACAATAAATACTTTACTTATACTACCAATAATAAAAAAATAAAAATAATAATAACAATAATAATTTATTTGTTATAAATAGTTTCATGATTTTAAAGATGGCGCAAATGCAGATTGTGTGTGTGTTAAATATCGACCTGCAACATATATTTTTATAAATATATATATTTTAAAGCAGTAATTGAAGCCTTAATTTATTGTTAATAAATTATGAACTATTATCAGTTATTTATAATAAAACGTTTGGGTTGCCAGGTTGTGAATAATCCCGGACTGTCTGAACTTTATAAGCTGCATTATTACCAGAACTCAAATGAGTATTTTTTATATGGAACTTCAAATGGTGGCTTATGACTAAATGTGTTATTAAACATTAATCACATCTTATAAACTCTTAGAAGCAGCAGCTCATTAGACTATTTTAGCATTTTTCTAATTATTTAAATTCTTTTTACACCATTGCTGACTCTCAGAACAATTCAATGGAGACCTAATGTTTAAAAGTCCGATTTATGACACACTGCAAATGACTTTTTAGATGCACAAATGTGCAGGAAGTTAAATGAGAGACGTTCACTAGTGTTGGAGGAACCTTAAAAGCTGTTTCATTCTCTGTAATAGAAAGACAGCCGCAGCCTTTCTCAGCCCCTCAGCTCCTATCTCCAACACACACTATTGTTTTTCTTTTGGTAAAAGCCGCGGGCCTCGCTGGAAGCCCCCACAGCCTCTTTCCCTCCCAATAAGTTCTTACCTGAAATCAAATCCGCCTGCTTAACGAGGAGGGAGCGAGTTGCACAGAGAGAGAGAGAAAGGCAGTTGTGAGCGTCAGCACTCTGCACTATGTCATCGGACGCAAGTATTTGACAGTTGGAATTATCTGTAAATACATCATTAAACTGTGTATGAGTTTCCCTCCTGTGCCTCATGGCCCACTTCTGGTTAAGATTTACAAATGATAACATAAACACCATGAAAAAAAAGAAGAGAAATTCAATTCTCATTTGAAAAGAATTGGAGAAAGAGGGAGGGAGGAGGGGGAGGTTGGGAGAATTTGATTTGGGGGGAGCATCAAAACAGCGGAGGTCTGTGTAATGAGGTTTGGAAAGTGTGCTCGGTGTTTGGGGGCCAGGGTTTACTTGACCTGCCAGAGGGTTTGTCTTCCAGCTGAGGCGTCCAGGCCTTCATAGCAAATATCAGCGCTGCATTAAGAAAAATGGGGTCAAGTCATCAAAGAGGTCCTGAGCTCAGCTTTTAATATTCAGCCTCCGTTAAATTAGATCAAACTCTTTCTCTGCCACTAAATCGTTTATACCATGAAATTCTTCCTCAGTGGATACTTGGTTCTCTCTTAAAATGCTGCACCTAAATGAAGCCGGCTAACAGCCAGAACAGTCGAGTAGAGCAACGTGCACCACGTCTGCCAGTGGATTAAAAGGCTCTCTGGCTCCTCGGGATCATTTAGGCTGCACTGACACACCATAAAGTCACTCCACATTCAGCTCAGTTCCACTTCTGCCAGGCTCCGAGGCTGACACCATCACCCTGGCAAACACTCCCCATGTCAAACTGTCTGTTCTAATAACCAGCGGCCGGCCTCTTCTACCTGAGAGCCTCGAGTCAAGAGCGGGCTGATGTTTGGAGGAAATGGAAACCGATACGTTTTAAAAGCGCTGGAGGAGGTCGGAGGTGGAACGAGGGGGTGAAATAAGTTAAAGAGGAGCGAGTGAAAAGAAGGAGGAGGCTGTGCAGGGAGAGGTTTTACACTGTCGTGGAGGGAGGTCGCAGGGAATGATGGTGCCAGCCGAAGAAAGTGAAAACTGCAAATCCACCAGCTCACACACACACACACACACACACACACACACCAGTCCTACCATGCAGCTCCGGAAAGCTTTCTGGAAACGTGTTGTCCACAGTCGCTGTCGGCGTCACAACTTCCCCAAAACATCTCCAGCTCCTTAACCACCAGGACGCAGACGAGCAGACGGCCTTGTGGGTAAACATGACTGCGTGATAGTGGACGGTTTCACTTTGCAGGTCCCCCCCGTCCTACACACACACACACACACACACACACACACACACACACATTGCTGGGTGGGTGGAGTCCATGCATTCAAAGTAAATGTCAATCATTTACTGTCACACACCAACGAGGAAGCTTTTGTCTCCCAAAGTAAATCTCTTTGAATTCTCTACAGGGAGTCAATGATTGAAAACACGCATTGAGGGACACCCATGTTGGCCGGTTGAGTACCGAGTGTGTGTAAATGTGTGTGTGGCTGTCAGAGCGATAATAATCTGGCCGGCTGTGTGGAGGCTGCGGGGTCAGAGGTGACCTCACTGCTGTGATCTTGTGTTTGTTATTGCTATGCTGCCCTTGGACGGGTTAACATAGCACACACTGCATCAGCTGGTCTGTGCACTTCCTCTGACACACACACTCAGACGCTGGCCCGTGAGAGGCGTCTGAGGGTCACTTCCACATGTGTTGATGGGCCCTCATTGAGCTAATCTAAACTGGTGAAATGCTATCCCACTACAGGGAGGACAGGAGCACAAATGGCCCCCACTACTGCTCTTTTTATCCCCTAATGTTCGGGGGGAACAACCGTGGAGAGATCCAGGTTAGTACTGTGGCGCTCAGACAGGCGTGCGAAGAGTTTTATATTTTAGTTTGAATTTTTCACCTGAGTGTAAATTGGAGTTTCCAGGTTTAAGAAGCTGCACCAACATAAATTAGCTGCTTTGTGGTTAATCTGGAATAAAAATAGAGATGATCACTGTGTCTGCTGTGTCATCGTCTTACGGTGATAAAGGAGAGCAAAGATAAATCAACACAGCTGTTTTTAGCCGTCTGAATCCCGATGTTCCCGCCACACGATGACACACAGTCGTTTCCAGATACTTTTCCCCCCTTAATTCAGTGAATTCTTTAATCTAGTGTCTAATAGGAGACGTTCTGGGAGGCTCGAGGCTTCTTTTAATCTTCCCGTGAGATCCTTTAAAAGTTCACAACTACAGCCTCATTCTGTTGCATCACACACTGAACAGGCATATTTATCATCCAGAATTGGCAGCCTCCATTTACAGGTGGAGGAGTTGTTACTGTGCTGAAGAGTCACGTTTGATTTGCTTGTTTAGACATTAACTGGATCTATGTGAAGTATTGAAGCTCTGATTTTAGGATAAATAGACATGAACTGTGTCGTGCATTATTTTATTCACATTTCCCTGAAATAATAAATAATAATGCATTTGCTGTTTGTTTATTTGGAGTAAAAATCACATCAAAAGTCAGAAACACCAGAGCAGAATAAATCTAGAAAACTCAAATTAAACATTAATTATGAAGGTGACATAGACAGAAGCGCTAACACGTCTCCAGTATTTTTCATCCTGCACATTCTGCGCTAAACTTTCTCAGCGATCGTGTTGCTCTCCAGCTGTAAAGACTGTAAGTATGTCAGCCAAACCACTTTATGGACCTGGTTTATTTTAGGTAAAACAAACAGACAGAACTTATTTACAAAAATCAACATATCAGACATTGTGAAAAACATAAACATCCAAACCACAGATTCAGCAGAGCATGGCCTGTGTAAATGCAAATACAGAACAATACGAAAACAAAATAGGCCTAATAAATGTTCTATTTATCTGCAGGTGGTGCACAGTTCAGATACTTCATGTGAAATCTATCTGTGTACTAATACTCCTCCTTGTTGTTTGTGAGGAAAACTGCACTGGAATAAACTGAGTGAATTATAAGTTGCATGAATTTGAAGCCTGCAGAACAATATTGTTCCCAGACTTACTTTATTCTCACCTAGAGAGAATTCTACCCGTGATTTAAATCTCTCTAAATCTTTTGTTATGTAAAACACAGTCACAGATCTCACAGGATTTGATGTATTTAATCGACAGGCTTTCCCCTCCAGATACTTCTGTGGCGTAGCCTTTATACAAATATAATAGCAGCCACATAAGAGCGCTGTGGAGGCATTTGTGCTGACTGTAGCCGTGCCAGCAGAGGTATGCTTATGGAGTCAGAGGATAGTTCTGTGTGCGTCACAGGTCTCCTCTGAGTATGGTGGTCGGCTGCCCACCCACCTCCTTCATTTTCATACTTCAAACACTCAACAAAGACCTACTAATATAGAACATATTGGGGAGGGAGTGGGGTGCAGGACCACAGCGCCGGACATTTAAGAGAGACAAAGAGCGAGGGAGCGACAGCAGAAGAAGGTATCCACTTAATCAGCCATTATTTATAGCCCAGCGAGGTTTAAAGTCAACATGTTCAGGAACCAGAACCAGGCCTTATGGCTTTATAACTGCTGTTCAAATAATCACAGCGCAGATACCAGATATGGATCACTCCACCTCAGATCCTGCCTTTCTCTCACTCACATCCCCTCCTGCATCTGAGTGCATGTCGGTCCTCAGGCTCCATTCTGATAAAAGCGGTTCTTGCTCCATTTTACATAACAAAGTGCAGCATTTAAATTATTTTCTGCGGTGACACGGCACCTGTTGGCTCCCATCTGTGTCCTTCATGGCTGCTGACGGCAGTGCAACTTTATTACCTCATGCACATGGTCAGGAGAGGTGATGAGTTTGACTTGTGTCTTTGCATAACTGTGTTGCGTGCTGTTGTTCACACATGCATATGCAGATGCAGTACTTGTGTGTTGGTGTGTGCGTGTGTGGTGTTCTGCTGTGAAATGAAAATGAATGGGAAAACTAAGTGAGGTGAACATGACTGATGGAGCTGCTCAGAGGGAACAGAAGCATTAGTGTGTATGGCAAGTGGTCTGGTTTGGTGCATGGGAAGAGTGTGTGTGTGTTTGTGTGTGTGTGTGTGAGGAGGAGGAATGGGAACAGCGAGGCAGATGAGGGGAATGGTGGGATGGAGTCAGTGAAGGTCTGACATTGCCAGAACCTGCCATGTGTCATTGATTAACCGGGTAGAGTTGCAATGATTTAGTTGACAAAGCATCACATTAGTGCTGTGGATCCCAGTGTGTGTGTGTGTGTAGATTAATGAGCCAGGGAAAAGCCAGATACTTGTTGACATAAACTGAGGTGCCAAAGTGATATCATGACATTGTTTAATTTCTCACGGTGCTATTTTTCTTTTATTACCAAGGGATTATTGAGAATGACTGCTATGCCTTCTTGGAACGTGTACTTGGAAAACACTTTGCAGCAACAGTAAATACTGAAACAGAACAAAATAGGGCAGCAATTGTTTGGCTTTTGTTATAGAAGAACTGTTGGGAATTATAACAGATATGCAACGCAGCTCTGTCGACTGGTGTTGTGCAAGAAAAGAAATCTAATTAGGTGAGTTGTAGTGTCAAGAAGACAGGTAGAGAACAGTACGATGCTCTAGTATCTGAGCAGCAGACGGGACTCTTGGTGTAGGTGTGGACTTTAAAGTTTACTGAACTCATAAAGAAACTATTCAAATAAAGACAAAAAGGTTTTAGGATTTTGTTGGTAGCACAGTGAGACCACAGTGTTGCTGCATCGACAGTAAGCTCGCTACCTACAGTACGTACTTATACATACACACAGTGTGTGCTGAGGAGGGGTGAAAGGGCCAGGTAGACTAGACAAGAGGAGTAAGCAAGGAACGGGAACAGCCAACACGAAGCCAGACCTGTTTTATCTCAGTGTGAGGACAGAAGGAGGGAGAGGGGTCTTTGCAGGGACAAGGCCATGCTCGGTGTTGTGTGGCCAGGAGACGAGGGAGGAGGCAGGAGCGGAGGGTAAGATGAGGCTGCCGTTGGCCTGGGAGGAGGGGCTGTCTGTCTGTCTGGAGGCTGGGGAAGGCCTGCTCTTGGGGCTAACTGATTAGACCATAATTTGAGGGGTGTCTTGAGGGAGCAGCCCCCTTTCTTCACTCATGGGAGGCTGGAGTAGGTGCAATAGGACCCCGAGCATATCAACACACACATACACACGCGTGCTTATGAAATGATGGATAAGCAGACGTGGGGATCGAGAACAGGAAGTGATGGTTTAAACAGAGCTCCAGAGACGCCAGCAACAGAGCTACTTAACCACACACACACACACACACACACACACACACTGGAAGGAACAGGTAAGCTCTGAATTATGTTTCACATTCACGTCGCCGCTACAGAGTAATTTCATTTAAAGTGGATCAACAATGGATCGCATGACTACGTGTGTGTGAGAAGTGTTGCTGATAGAAGAGAATTATTGTCCAACTCAGCTCAGAGGAGGTTTTTGTTTTTTTTTGCTTTCATTTTTCAGCCCTGTGACTTCACGGTTTTACGATTTTACTACTTTCGATCTTGAGCAGACGGATTTAAAAACCCAATGTGCACAACCTGCTGAGTGCCAAACATCACGTTACCGACTCGCTGTTGGAGTGTTTAGCGGCTGGAATCACAGATATTAGCACCAGTATCACCAGAATTCGGAAGGACAGGAAGCTTATTTCCCTTTTTTAATGCAGAAGAAATATTTGATTTTATTCCTGAATTCTTTTATACAGTAATGGCAACGACACTGACAGTAACACATCACAATTAGGTTGTTTTACTTCTGGTTTTGAAACCAGTGCATCATACTGTAGTACAGAGGAATAAAAGTGTAGCCTGGATTACACACACATATATACACATAAATTAAAATGTGGAGTCCAGCAGGAACAGCTATCACATATATACAACAGCTAATGGGGATTCAGATGAATTAAAACCAAGAGTCAAAGATGGACTTATGTTCATGACGTAGATAGAAATATGACTCTAGATGAAAGCTGATGCTGCTCTTTAAAATATAACAGAAGCCTTTTAATGTCACTGTATTAAAATACAACAGAATACACACAATCAGCATATAAACTAAACCAGTCACAAAAGTCCTTTAATTGAAAATATAAGAAACTAAAATATTACAGAATTTGCAGGACTAGTATCACACTCCTATAGTAACTTCTATAGTAGTCGTTACACTAACTCCTGGGTAGAGCTGCTTTTTGTTGCTGGAAACAAGGGAACTGCCATCACCACTAAAGCTCACCAGATATATTTTCCATATCAATTAGAAGGTTTCTAATCAAGAACTGTTCTGTCCGATGACTCTTTGCAATAAGTAATAAATCATTTGTGAGCTTTGTCGTCTTTGTGCTGAGCAGCTAGCAGGAACTGGCTGTAGATTCATACTTAGTGAGCAGTTGTGGTGTCTACTTGCAAGAAATCTAATAATAATTTCCCAAAAGGAAAAATTATTTTCTTATGATAATAGGTGCACATAGCTGGTTACGTATCTGATCTGTTTGCATAAATTCAACATTTTGAAATATCACAGGTAGAAAACTGACAGACCGCTGAACTGGCTCCGTTTTGTTCTGTTTCAGCATCAGAATTTATCACAGAACAGCAAAATGCTCTGATATTTAGATTTCCTCATTGTGCAGTAGTGTTATACTGGAGACTATACTCAATGCATGTAATTAATGAATCAGTGAAGCCCAATAAATAAAGATAGCAACCCACTTTAGTCCAGTCTCCACGAACGTTTCGTATTAAAGCGATAAAGCCAATATAAAGCTGTAATTAAGGCAACATATACTATTTATTGCTGCAAAGAATCTGATATTTATCCAGTAATTGCAGGCACTAAAGCTCAGCCCTGCTTTGTTTCCCGGTGTTGTTTGGCCATCGCCATGACGCTGTGTGGATCTCCACTGTCAACAAGCAGCCTGTAATCTCCCATTAGATCAGATACTATTAGAGCAGAGAGGAGTCACTGGGCAAACAGTATCTCTGCCTTTAAAACCGGGTTATCTAATCTAGTCAACAGGGATGAGCTGGACTTTGGAGTTCACAGACAGACGGGGCGGTTTGTCCACAAGCATTGTTTGGCACAGGGATAAAACGCCACTCAAGATCAGACGAGTCTTCATTGGTGGATTCCCACGACGGTCCTCATTTGGAGTAGGGCCTTTACAAGCAGGGGGTCAGATAAGATTTGTGGGGGTCAGATAACGTCCGGTGCTGATGACTGGAGATGGTTCTCTTTGCATTACTGGAGGATTATTTTAAAGGTTTTGTAGCGTTAACCAACCAATGTTGTTGCTGTTTGAAAGATAATTTAATCGTTTTCACCTGATCAATAAAACACATTTGACTCATTCAGAAAAAGCTAAAGTTTGAGGTAGAATATTTTAGATTTGGGTCATTTAAGCCCCAGATTCCCTCTTTGTTTTTCCATGGATGTGATTTCTCTTTTGGACTATTCATGCTCTGATTTCTTACAATTAAATCATGTACAAACGGACGTCGTCATGGCTGGTTTGGACACTTACTGTGTACATATTGGCACGTGAATATTGCTTTTAGACAGACTTTTAAAAAGGGTGGAACAAGCTGCATCTTGGACTGAGATCCCATCCTGGATTAAATGAAGACACCTGAGCTCAGTCTGGAGAAGTGGTCTTGTCTCAGACATTTACTCTCTTCATGCATAAAAGCAGGATCCACACTAACTGAACGTGTTCCTGTAATATTCCTATTTGTTTTTCAACTATCTAGCTCCCCTCTCTGTCTCTTCTTCTTCTTCATGGCTGAGTGCTTTGGTCCAAGCTCATGAGGCAGAGCCGGTTGTGTATGTGGACCCAGCCTGTCCAGCATCAGCCTAAGTGGCTCTGACAGCCCACCACACAGTTATTAACTGTGATCCGCCACCACGGGGCCTGGGCAACCCCGCGCCGAGGGGAGGGTCCAGCAGAGGGCTCTGCTCTAAACACAAAGACCGCTTTCACCTCTCTCGCAGTATCCTCTGTGCTCCACCATGTACCCTCCTGCCCTCCCACCCACACCCACTAATACATATTTACATTATTTCATGTGCTGTGCATACAGTTTTTCTAATATGGCCTCATTCATGTGACCCCTGAACTGCTAGAAATCTGCTCTGCCAACCATCCGAGCTGCTGACACTGATGGTCTGAATAAAAATGATTTTGTAAACGTGAAGGTGGTTCCTTTATGAAGTATTACTGCAGGACATGTACATATATACAGAGCGCTGTAACACACAGCCAAGGCGTCTACTGCCTCATCAGCTTTATGTTGCTCAAGGAATGCTGTCCATAGACATCGTGGCTTTCATCCATATAGGTGGTCTGGAGCGCTGTTTGTCCTGTGCTCGCCCTCCAGAATCCAAGCCACCCGTTCTCTTCCTCAGGATGTGGGAGACCGGAGAGCCATCAGCCCCTTCAAACAACAACACAACACGGGTCATTAGATGACAAAATTGGGAGAGAAATAAATAAATGTTAGTGAGGGGGAGGACAGAGAAAGAGACAGAGTCAGGAACGGAGAGAGAGTGAGATCCATAATGACAGCTGACTATGTTTAGCCCCCAGAAATGCATTGCGATAAACAGCAGCTCGTCCTAGCTAACAGGAGGGCTTAAAGTCGCCGAATTGAAAACCTCCAAAGCCACATTTTCCTGCCCACACTGGCCATAATGAGAGCCCCACCATTCAATTGTTGAATAGTTGAGGCTTTTCCCTTTGAGGTGACTGGCTTTAATATAGCAACACGACATACACAGTGTAGCAATGGACATCCCCAGCAGTGTTCAAAGTTGTGGCGGGATAAGGATACGGCTGACATGCATTATTCCTTACAAAAGCTGCCCTTTGTTTGCTTTATGCTCAGATCCCACAAATTGTAGGCTTTGTCCGTCAACATTTCTTATTTCGGGCACAGTCCTTTTTTTCCCCTCCTCGCCCCCCCCCCTCCTTCCTGCTGTCCTCGGTGGCCTTGGCATGTATTGGAGCTTCATGGCATTGATAACTACACACACATTTGTTGTCTCTTGAGTTCATCCTTGCTGCTGCTCGTTGGGGACTGGCAGTGGACGAAGGCGGCTCGTCAGTCTTGGCCCTGTGCGGATCACATGTGCAAAATTAAAGCCAGGCATTTCAGAACTTACATCGTACATGACAGTTGTAGTATCATATCTCTGTATTATAGAAGCAGCTCCTCACTGTGTCTCTTTTTAAGTCTGAATTGTTCTCAGCACAAATCATCTGCACGCTTTAGCACAGGACAGGAAAATATCTTTTCTAAAATAGATGTTCAGCTGCCAAATGAAAAATGTGCAATGAACATATTCAAACAGTGAGAAGTCGTCAAACATCACCTCTTAGTGCTATTTCATCAAAAGCCTCAATATTTAATGTCATATATAGATCAAGCTTCCAAATCCACTGTGAGTAATGTTCTTTCCTCTTTCCATACATCATCTGTCAAAATAAAATAGACTGTCATCACAATTCTTATGCCCATTTTGGAAGATATGGTTCATTCGAATTGAATCTTGGACGTAGACGCCCTCATCCTTCAGTAAAAGGTTCTAATGGCTTTCAGTGGTTTCTCATCTAATGAAAACCAATAGTGCAAAAACTGCAGAGACTTCACATCAAATCAGTGGAGGTGTTAATACTTGGATGTGTTTTCATATTTCCCAGAAGATCTCAATAATTTCTATTTTTTGTTTGAAATGTTGTTAAAATGGAATCATATTTATGTTCTGCTCTGAGTAATGCTCCGGTGACGCTGGGGCTGTATGCGCTTTACAAACCCTGCGTCTGAGAGGTCAGGCACCATTAACTAAGCACACTGCCAAGTCAGAGCAGGTCAAAACACCCATTGGCGCCACCACACACACACACACACACACACACACACACACACACACACACACACACACACACACAGATTGCTCAATTAGCCCTATAGCCTGTGCCTCACTTAACCCTGCAGCTATGCTTACAAGTCATTACACTCAGGGTCAAGTGTGATCCCTTCGCTTATCTGCATCAACAACTGGCAAGTGCAGGCGCCCAGGCTCATGCACACACATCCGCTTACACACACAAACACACATACTGCAGTCATACATACTAACTTCACAGACCTCTGGTGAGTGTCCTTGGTAATAAAAAGTGATTTACGGAGGGATGTGATTGAAGAGGCAATGCTGCCCTCATGTGCTCTACAATTTGTAATTACAAGTGGTTAAAAGATATTATTTGTGGATGATTGGAAAATCCCGGACATAACTCACTCAGTCCTCTCTTCTCAGAACCACATCTCATAAAAAGGTCACCAACTGTCAGTATGTAATGTTTTACTGCGTGAACAAAATGAGTAGAACAAAACACAAAATTACTCCAGAGACACACAATTCCAACATTACAACACAAAAGAACTTTAATGAGACAATAAGCGACATAAAAATACAAAACAACTACCAGGCAATAGAAAATTACACAACGATGCTAAATGTCCTTCAAGACACAAAATTACACACTGACAGACACAAAATGACCGAAAAGCTGCAAAACAATACGACACAATGTCAAATATGCAAAATGACTAGAGAGAGACAAAAATACTAAATACACAAAGGATGCAAAAAAAAAAAACACAATGAACAACAACAAACAAACACACAAAACACGAATCAAAGTGTAAAAAGAAGCAAGAAAGAGAGAAACAACTAAAGACAGACGAAAATAGACTAGAAGAAGTATAAAGAAACACAAAAGCTCCAAAACAAATATCGAAAAACACAAACTTACAACAAAAAGATGCTGAAGTAACATAGGAAGACAAAATAAATAAAACACAAAGGATGCACAACAACCACAGAGACCATCAACAACTTAGATAAAAAAAACACATACAGCAAATAAAATAAATCTACAACAATCACAGATTCTAATTGATTACAAAGGGACACAAAACAACACAAAAGCAGCGACACAACGTTAAAAACTAAAGAGACAAATTACAAAAACACAAAAACACAAAAACACGTTTCTAAATGACAAAATCAACAGAATCACACGATCTGCAGACACACGAAATACTAAACAGTCTGTAGATAAACATAATATGAGGAGAGACGGCGACAGTCCAACTCATCCACAGCTTTTCTGTGGTAGGGGGTGCAGCTGTTGACTAATTGTGGGGTCGGTGGTCCGATTCCCAGCTCCTTCCATCATATGTTGGAGTGCCCTTGTGCAAGACACTGAACCTCAGGTGGGTCAGTCCAGCTGCTTTGACCAGGTAGAAAGATGCTATGCACTGTTTAGCTTAGCATCGTGTGCGACGGTGGCCTTTAAAGACCTGAACGCGACGTGGTCCCGTGGGTCATGGGATGTAAAAACAGCGAGGTGAGATATTTTTATCAGAGCTGCATCACAAAGCTTCTCTTCTCTCCTCCAGAGCCTCTTCAGGCTGAAAATGACTAAGGGATGTGCGGTGAGCCAGGAAGGAAACTCCCTTCACCACAGCCCTGCTATCTCTGTGGGAGTTCATTATACACACAGACCGGCCACACACACGAGTGCACACACACACACACACACACAGACATACAGCACAAACACATGCATCTATAAACACAAACACACACACACGCATTCATCATAAGCACATATTGTATTCACAGTATGCACACAGTCCTGAACCCTGGTGGGCAGATGTGCACAACATTCACCACACTATAAACTAACTGCATGAATATGTTTCTGTGGACATCCCCCACCCCACCCATGCAGACAGACTCCACGACAACCTTCCCTCCACCCACAAGGTGTAGGCGTGTGCCTCAGGGGCAGGGACAGAGTGGCGTGCCTCAAGTGTGTGACGCTGATCTACTTGAGTTCAGATATAAAGTCACAGCGGGGTCACAGGGTCAGCGGGGTGTTGGGGGCGTCCTGCTATCACATGGACCACACACACACACACACACACACACACACACACATCTCATTATTTTAAACGTGTACTAATCCATATTAGATTCATTAATATTCTATTAGTTATTTTTCACCACAGGCTGAACTGTGTGTACTTTATACTTTTTATTCTATGATCAATTCTAATGTATTGTAACACGTTAATTTTTACATAGCTGTGATCCGACATGTGCATGTGATTTTGCATTTTCAGTGTAAAAACGTGCGTTATGATCCACATCAGTCCCAGACGAGGTCTAGCGTGAGACGCCTTGTGAGGTAACTTTGTCCTTTTTGAAGCAGACATACATCCTCCTCTCAAAAAACACTTTAAATGTTACTGTAGTGTGTGTAGAGATGTATATTTCTTAAATGTAGTTTCTACATACTTATTGACAGAGGTTTCTGATCTGCAAGTTACACTTTAAATGTCAGTTTTCATTGGATAAATATTAGTTTTTACTGTACTTTTACTGTCAAATTTGAGATCCTGGAATTTGGAATACTTGTTTATAGAGATCAGATGATCTTCTAATTATTCCCTTTATAGTTTTCATGGTAGTTTTTTATTTATGTTTATTATTATTATTATTATTATTATTATGAAGCCAATTTCTGTCACTGAAAGAAATTTTAAAAGTTAAAATGAAGACTTAAAAAGTCCTAATTTTGACTGACCACTATTTTTTTAATGATAAACTTTTTATTTTTTCTTTTCCTCCATCTGTAAAAATGTGCTTCCATACACAGGTAACTGTTCATAGTTAGAATATGGTTGGTTGGAGACAGATTACGCACCATAAAACCGCTGTTAAGGGCATAGTGGAGGTTAGGTTATGATTAAGGGGAAACCTATATTTATTGGGATTCTAATCCCAGCATATTCAGAACCATAGGTCGATACCTGATGCTAAATTCAGGGTAAGAAAAGTCCTGTAGCTGTCCTGAAAACTCTCTACTCACAGCTGCTGACCATCATTTGTTGGAGGCCGTTAATTAGACTCTGACATCATCTGCTGGTGAATTTGGGGTATGACATGAGAATTTAAAAAAATCTTTATTTTGTCAGAACATTATCCCCAAGAGCGCTGTGTAGAAACAGCCAAACTATTCACATTTAAGGCCATGACACAGACAACTGGGAGGCAGCGTTGCCGTCGATAGTAAAAACAGAAGAGAAGAGAAATCCTAAAACCACTTTATAAACCAAAACAGCAACAGAGGTGCTGATGCTTCGTGGTGTGAAGTCCCTTTGGGCTGAGGGAGACTGTGCAGTGGTGCTGGAGGTTCAAACCATAAATAATCAAACGTCACTGTTTTAATTGAAGAGGTCAACTCTTGTCACAGTGAAACTGGGGGTTGTGAAATGTTCTCCCATAAATTAGGAAACTAAAACACAACAAACAGATGCTTTGTTCGTCCCTATTTACAAAGTATTATTGAACAGGAATCTGACCAGAGCAAAAGACGGTACATTCATAAAACTAATTTAAAGCAACAGAGGAGGAAACAAAGGGAACATATAGGAAAACTTCTGGTCTTTAGAAGTACGAGGTGGATTTTTATCCTCAGACGTCCGGTTTGTCAGCGGCTCGTCCTTCAGTAGATGTAGTGGGCGAGTGTCGTCTCCGGAGACAAACAGTGGTTGAGACATTAGTGGACAGTATTGGATTGATCTCAACAGTCACTCTGACAGAAACAGGGGAACTAAAACATTACAGTAGAATTGGGGGACAAAAACAAAAAAAAGATATGGCATCCTGTATACACTTCAAAATAAAACATCAATGTGCGACTGCTGTTGTCAAAATGTCAAACATTAAAAAGTAAAACAAATTAGACTCGAGCCATCCTGAGAACAATCTGGAAATAATAAATACACCCTGGCCAGATGTAAATGTGTGTGTGTGGGCAGATAACTCAGTCCGGGCTGTGTCTGGTGGTGCGTTAGTATCCTTGTAGTCCATTGTAAACCTTCTGTACAGAGCCCTGCTTCAGGAGACTCCGAATACCTGCAACAGAACAGTAAGTGTTGACACCAGCATCGTATCAAATATTTCTACACAGACTTTTCGTGCTAAATACATCAGAACACAACAACACGAACACTTTAAGGCTTTTGTAAGATTTGGTTTTGTTCTATTACATTGTTATAAACTGGATGGGACTTCAGTACAGCTCAGCCAGAGCAGCCTACACAAGATTTCTCTCTGCTGGTGATCTGAATATTTCTCTCAGTGATGCTCTTGCCTTTGCTGCTTTAATCTCAAAAAGAAGAGGAATTTCATCCTGTTTGAAAGACATTTATCTGGCTCCTGTATTGACGCTGAGCTCCCTCCCACTCAGTCATCTGTCTCTTACACTGGAATCATTCAGTGGAATTCACAGAACTGCGGCACGATCTAGGCATCTTGGAACAAACTGAGCGAGAATTGAACTGGGTCCGTTTTTGTAAGATAAAATGTGGTTTAGCAGAGTTTCACTTTTTACCTGTTAACTATTTAGCTAATTGGACAGTTTATCTTATTAAGTTGTCCTAACTCCGACCCCTTCATGCTCACCATCTTTCTGCTGTTCATCGAGCTGTGTCTGAGGAAACTCCACATCGAAGGTGATGATGAGGGAACCTCGGATGTTGATGTTGTCAAAGTTGGGCAGGCCCTCCCCTTTCTTCCACATTCGAGCACCGGGCTTGGTGATCTTGTCTCTCACTATATGGACCTGACAGAGAAAAACAAAAGCAGACAGAACAATTTTACAAGTGAATTCAATCACTCTTTTTACTATTGACTTTTTGTTTTTGATTGAATCTAAATATAACATTTATGTCCAGAACCTTGTGTCCATCCAAATGTACAATGTCCATCTCAAAGCCGACCAGAGCCTCCACCAGGGAGATGGTGACGTTGGTGTACAGGTCATCCCCTCTGCGCTCAAACACAGGATGTCTACAGAGAAAAGCAACCACATGATCACATTTCTGTGGTCACTAGTCCGTCAAGATTCTATGTTTTGTTCCACAGGCTAAAAAAAGCTTCTACATACTTTAACACTTTGATGCGGAAGCGCAGATCTCCAGGTTCCCCATCGATGTGAGGCTCCCCTGTTGTCACATAAAGATGTTAACAGCTGGTAATATGTGGAAAAAACAATGATTTGCTTTAGGTTCTACAGTATGTACTGTAATCTCACCTTCTCCAATGAAAGGGTACTCCATTTCATCTCTTACACCCTGTTCAATCTCGACCTCTAAGGTTCTCTCTTCATTTACCAGCCTGCGGTTGAGAACAAATCATAGACAACATGTTGGGTGACATTAGATTTGTGAAGTTATTACACCTCTGCTGCAAATAGCTGCTCCTCATATGCTGAGTTGGGAACACATTGTAATTGTAAAGGTTAAAGATCAACACATGAGAAAAACAGAACATATTAACCAGTGTGATTGGCTGCTCAACAATACATCAAAATAAACATTTTATTTATAATAACCAATGTACTCAACTAACTCTAAGGTGTCTAGAAACAGTCAAGTCATAATTTAAAGTGCATTATCACACACAAAGAACAATGAAAACAGCTACTAACACTGATTTTTATTAACGTGAGAACAATGGCTATAAAACCTGCAGTGACATGGTTAAAACCAACCCAACCAGATGGTTTCAGTAAATTATTAGGACAACGAAAACAGATGTTGAGTTGTTGTGTACGGTAAATTCAATTGTTTTATATTTTTAACAATAAAAATATATTTTCATCACATAATGAAACTATTAGAGTAGCTTTGAACCTCTTTTTCAGAGAAGGACTCAGAGGAGAGGACCAAGGCTGCGTTCAAAGGCTCACAGGACATGTGAATAAAACAAATCTGATTTTTGCTGTTGCATTACACATGTCGCATGTCATCATCATTCAGCGTCACCTCAACACAGCCTGTAAAAATAAAAATAAAGGAGCTCAACAACAGAGGTGGGGGTCCGTGAAGAGATTAGGATGTTTTTGGTTGATTGGACATTAATGAAGAAGCTAGAAGGAACATACTGTAACCTGTACAGTTTGACCACATACAAATTACATTATTGTTGTTATTGTGTGCAGGGGGCTCCTATTTTAGTTAAATCTGCACATGTGCAGCACATTAGACCGGGGCATCCCAGAACAAATTTAATTATAATAATCAAGCCTTAATTCATGTATGCATTGATTAAAATCTGGATCAGATAATGATAGGAATGTAGTGTTGCTGTAGTGTACTAATGTTCTCCACCTTCAGCTTTTCTGTTTTTAGCAGGAGTCTAATCTACAGTATCTTATGCTCTAATGTTTCATAGTTGTCTCGGGTCGCAGGTCGTATCTTAGTAACTAAAGGCTGAATAGATACATGAAACTTATTTAGAACATCTGCAGATTATAAAATCATTTTTCCTAATCACATCTGTGTTCTCATGTACTTTCACGTTGGCCTATTCATTACCAGCGTTGTTGAGGAAAGCAGAGACTTACTTCACATTGGGACATTCATCACACACAGTCTCCTGAGTCATCTGGAAGCGACCAGGTCCGAGCTGTGTCGTCCTCATCTCCTGTCTGCAGTTACACTTCCTCTTGCCAGGAGCTTCTTTGGCTATGGGTTTGTTACGTACAACCTGCACAAGAAAACAGGAACAAGAAAAGATGTAACAAGATAATAATTGAAAAAGTCAGTGTGAGGGAGCAAATCAGATCATGGATTGAAAAACGTTTCAGCTAATGCAAGTCTTTTATTGGTCAACTGGTCAAACATTGTTACACACCTTAAATGTTCATTCTGAGACTTTGGATGTTGTCCTTACCTCTACAAAGTTGCCAGAATACACCTCCTCCAGCGTGACCTCCAGGTCTAGCACTATGTCATTTCCTCTGGGGATGTTTCTGTCCTGTTGCTGTCGGTTGCCTCCAAACATGAAGCCAAAGTCACCAAAGAAGCTACAAAGGAAGGACGTTTAGCTGCTTATGTCCAAGTATCCCATTTCATTATTGTTGTGTACAGAGCCAGCTGAGCTAAAGAAACTAACCTGGAGAAGATATCGTTGTGTGAGCTGTGGTGACCCTCTTTGAGTCCATCTTCTCCATACATGTCATATTGTTTCCTCTTCTCCTCGTCCGACAGCACCTGCAAATAAAGAATTAGTGAGTCCCAAATTACCCAAACTCTGTAATGTTTTAGACTTTTCACAAGCACCAAATGAGCTCACAACCAATATTCTCTCTTTTTAAAAAGTTTAGATTGCATTTTATTAAAAACATTATTAATAAGTCACATATGGAAAAAATCTGAACCACACTTGTACGTTCCTATTATCAACAGAATCAAGTTTAATAGTGTTTAAATACTTTGCAGGGTAGTTTTAGGTGAGTTACTGTTGCTCTAATTTACTTTATTTAATATGAAAACACCTGCAGAGCTTTTCTGAACCACTACTGAACGCCACCTGGCCTACGTAACAGCCAATCAGATGCAGCCACACGGTCTTGTCGACCAATCACAGCGCTCGTACCGTTTCCAACAACAACCGTATAAAAGCGGTTTGTATCCTGACAAAACCTGTAAAACTGTCGAAACACTAGTTTAATCACAACAGTATTTTAATATCTGATTGAAAAATACGTCCATGTCTTCAGCTTTCACAGGGATCGAGCACACGGTCTGTACTCACCTCGTAAGCTGCCCCCAAGTCTGCGAACTTGTCTTGGGCTTTCGGGTCGTCCGGGTTTCGGTCGGGGTGTAACTGCAGAGCCAGCTTTCGATAGGCCTTCTTGATGTCCCTGATTGATGCAGTCTTGCTCACCCCCAAGATCTTGTAAAAATCTCGCCTAGAATAGAGAAGGAAATAATAAAGGCTAGCGACGACACAGACAGAAAACTGAACCCAGAAAACGGGGCTTTTACAGAGTCGATACGCTGGATAACAGCGGCCGCCGATCAGCTGAGGACTAAAAGAGTCCAGTTTTAGAACCTGTATTTGTTGACGTCCTTGAAAATAAATCACGCCGAATAAGCTGGTTGCAGATGCATTTTGTTATGTATCATTAAATGTACATCCAAGTATCACTGGATTGTCTTGACACACGAGAGAAAATAAAAATGTGATACTTTTCATACACGATCTGGAGCTAGCTACAGTCACTAAGAAGAACCGGCGTAGTATGACTGGTGTGGGGGTTAGCTTTGTTAGCTAGCTCGTAGCTAACTAAGCTACGTCGTCATCTAAAGTGTGGTCGTCGCAGTCCTGACTGTAAACAGCTCAGCTAGAAAGAAGCAAAGCACCAGAAAACGCATTTAGGAGCTGCTCGGCTCCTCGTTCAGCTCGAGTCCGGTCCGCACATGTAGAACCGGTCTGGACCAATCACAGAGGAACATGTGTACCAGCTGGCGATGCTGTTTCACCGCTGTGTCCGAGCACCAAGCACCTACCCCGCCAGCACCGCCGTGATAACGTAGAGCAGCAGGCAGCACACATTGCACAGGTTCATCCCTTTGTTCGCCATGAGTAAGATCCAGATAATTGTGAAGGGAGCAATAAGAGAACAGCCGGCTTCTGGAGCTCGGTCCTGCTGCCACTCAAACCTTCTTCCTGCTGTCACACTAAACCCGCCCACTGCACGTCACTCAAAGCTCCGCCCACCGTTAAAGAAACACCGCCTTTGTTTTTTAATTACTGGTATGATTATTAATAATAATAATAATAATAATAATAATAATAATAATAATAATAATAATAATAAATAATAATAATAACAAATACACAGTGATTCAAGTGCAGCAAAAAATGAAGTTTACATCATTTATTAACTGTCTGAAAGAGATCCACAGTGCAGAGTAATGCTGCGTTCACGTCCCAACGTTTAAATCGAAATTCAAAGCAGCCCAGTAGGAAAAATACGTTAATGTCAGTTTATGACTTTTAATTCAGGGATTTTTAAATTAAACTCATACTGTTCACAACTCATAGACGGGATGAGCTTCTGGGCATAATTATAGGTAACAGCCCCCTAACTGGAAAAACGACTTTGTTGTTTTGTCGATTAGTTTTTTCTTCTTTCTCTTTTTAACCTAGTTTTTTGCATCTTTTTGTGGTCACTTTTAGTTTCTTCAGGGTCGATTTGAGTCTGTTTGTGGTTTCCTATGTACATTTCCTCCACTTTATTCTTTTTGTGAATATATAAATATGTAAAAGATTATTTTGACTACCTCCTACTACCTGGTCCATACTATATTTTTGACTTGCATTAAATTAAAGCTGACAGTCTGCAATAA
The DNA here is from genome assembly GCF_900324465.2 of Anabas testudineus. Taxonomy (NCBI): domain Eukaryota; kingdom Metazoa; phylum Chordata; class Actinopteri; order Anabantiformes; family Anabantidae; genus Anabas; species Anabas testudineus. Next base: position 3,197,119 of record NC_046629.1, on the reverse strand, counting down.
TTCTACAATTTATTCATTATTTAGATATTCATTTATTTATTTTCACTGTAACACGCTATTTGATCAGTTTTGCAGCTGGGAGAGCTGCACCCACCTGTTCACACACTGATCTAAGATCCTTACCTGTATAAAAGTGAATACATAGTTAAACAGCTATATGACAGAGCTGACAGCCATAGATGAGTCTGCATCTAGAAATGTAAATAGTGATTTAAATAAAATACTGTATAATACTAATTAATAAACAATATTGCATTCAGGAAACAAACTTTTTGATGCAGTTTTGATAAATTACAAATGACATGATAAAACGTGTTCAGATATGAAATTGTACCGTGATTTAAATTGGGTTCTTACCTAAAGCATAATGCAAGAGATTGTTAGAGAGTCTTTACACTCTCCTCGATAATCTAGTCCGGATTTGATCCTTCCAACTGTGGCTGTTTTTTGGATCTGATCTGACGGTGGACGATTCTACGGAGACTTTGAACGCAACATAAAGCGCGTTCGCGTGAGTTGCGCGCAACAGATGTCGGCTCAGGTCCGAGCGCCAAATAGGAAGAAGTGCAGATGTGAGTCCGGCTCCGATCACAAGAAACCGCATCAGACCCGGACCCATGGAGGTCTTCACGTCCGTTTGACCCGAACCATCGACCCACCTCCCGCCGAGATGGAGCAGCGCGCTGCGGGGACGAGGACACGGACAGAGAGTAAGTTTGTTCACGGTCTCCTCCTGTTAGCCTTTAGCTAACGGTAGCTAAGTTAGTTAGTTAACTTTGGTTCAGCTGTAGTTTTACTTCTCTGTCCGCCAGACTGCTGCCTAACATGTTATCACAACAGAGAGTGGGTTTGTGTCAAACTAGTTTCTTTATTAGCTTTACTAGCTGTCTGACTGGACGAGTTTTAGCTCGGTTACCTGGTGTTATGGAGTCAAGTCAGGTGTTGGCGACAGCAGCCTGGTGCCCAGTTGTCATGGGAGCGTGAAGGCGTCAGGTAACGATCACCTGAGGTCAACAGGTGACGTCAGCAACACGTATAATTAATTATCAATGCACATGTAATGGAAGTGATGGAGAACAGTCTTTTCAAACGTTTATCCTACACGTTAAAGTTAACAGATCTATTAGATATAATATATATGAAACATTTTAAGCACAGAAATCAGTTTTTCTCTTTGTTAGGTATGTTATATTTTTACAGATGTTCTGAACTAAACTCCTACTCCACATGGAGGTGTGGTCTTTTATAGCACGACAGCTTCCCAACATTAGACTTTAAAAGAATCACAATATACTGTGTTATCATAAACTATTGTATTAAAATCTCTGTATCATAATATGCATCGAATTACCAGATTGTAGCCAACACACGATCATCCTCCTACTGGCCCTAATGAAACGATAATGAAAAGAACAAGGAGAATTTGATACTGAAAGCAATGTATCCAGTAAATATATCAGTGTAATATGTCAAATTCAGACTGAAGAAGACTTCAAAAAACGTTTAATAATGTTCAACTTCCACATGTTTTTCTTTTTTCCTTTCGATTTAGACGTGGAGGCTGACACTGTGAGCATATGGCCTCGCATGGAACCCTTCTTACTGGGCGCCCTGCAGGTAAGCATACCTTATAACAACTGTTTAATGTAATGATATCACAGAGTGGTTGTTGTAAAATAACTGGAGTGAATACCATTGCAGGTGCCTCCCTCCTCCAAGCTCAGCCTGCACTATCTCCGCAAGATGGCCATGTATGTGCGGACACGTGACGGCTGTTTCCCCATTCTGCGCTGGCCCATGTGGAGGCACATTGCCTGTGGAAAGCTACAGCTTCCAGAAGACCTTGCGTGGCTTTACTTCGAGACCTTCGATCTTCTCATAGGCCACACTCCAGAGGAGAGGCTGGAGTGGGCTGAGTGCCTTTCCCAGTGCTCGTCCAAAAGTGATATTGACCAACAAAGGAGCAAGGTGAAAAAAGTGACAGGGATGTTACCTGAGCAGCTGGCTCAGTTTACCTACGAATGTAATACTATCTCATTGTCCCAGTTAACTGTTTTGTTTTACATCTGACTGGTTTAGGAGGGCGTGCTGCTAAATGTTTTGTTGAGTTTAGTGATGTTGTAAAAACTAAATGCACCTCTATGCCCTTTTTAGACAGAGATGGCAGCATTTAGACAATACGTTTACTCCTATTTAAGGGGAATTTCATTATTTATGCCAAACTCCATGATCCTACTCTTTGTCTCCTTTTCTACTCCAGTTGTCTGTGGACACGCTGCAGTTCCTCCTCTTCCTCTATATCCAGCAGCTTAACCGTGTGTCTCTGCGCACATCTATGATCGGTGAAGAGTGGCCCAGTCACCGCACTCGCTCCCCGTCTCCATCAGACCGAGAGGCCAAGACAAGCTCTCAGAACAAGGTCTGTGCTTCTGTGACAGTTAATGCAGGATTCTGTAACTAAACTACTCACTGACCAGTGTAAGCGATCTACTGTACACGAACAGGTTTAAAGCACAAATGTTTTGTTGTTTGCTTTATCAGAACTGGGATGATCAGGCCCATTTGTCGTTTGTGCAAAGCCACCTAGCCGAGATTCTGGAGCTACTGGTGGAGCCGGGCCAGCTGTCACAATCTGGACAGGCCCTAAGAGACTGTCAGGTGTGTTGAGAGTCCTGCTTTGGTTAAAAGGGCATCAAATTCAATTCAGGAACATGGCGTGACTGTGGTCACCATACACAGCAACTGATGAATAACAATAACCAAACAAAGCTAGAAGGTAAAACAAACTGCCAATATAATGGAGGGCAGTGGTTTATAGTACGACACACCTAGTTACACCTGACCGCAACTGTTAGTTTGGGTTTTGTTACAGAGGTACAGTGTTCACATTACAAAGTAATCTACCAGAAATGTGTGTTTGCATGTACTTTATTGATCAAATCAATGTTAATCAGCAGCAGCCACATCAAAAAGATGAATATGTGGTGTTGTACTTTAAAGTACTTTGAAGTTATTTATGTAAGGAGATACCATCACCTGTTCTTTTTGAAATCTTGACTGAAATCAAGTTTTAAAACACACAAATGTTCGTAGAGTTGTAGCTGAGATAAGTTGTCTTTGTTCAGATTTCCCTGGAAGCTGTGCGGAGCTTGGGCCTGCTCTTGGAGGGCTCAGTTAGCCGCGGTAAAGCTGTTCAGCCTGTCCACAGACTGTTGATCAAAGGTTCACTTCAGACACAAGCTGGCTACTCCACACTGAGCCGCTCCTTCCCCCTGCACAAGCTACTGTCCTGTCTGCAGCAGAGCCTCACACTCAACCCGTTCGGGATGACAGCCTGCCTGCACTCAGGCAAGAAACTAGCCTGGGCTCAACAAGGTATCTAAGCATCTTCAGGAATGAATTTCATGCTGTAGATTTAAGTTGATGTGTAAAAGGGGAAAGAAAAGTGAATATGTTAAGTCTGTTTCTTTGATTGTCTCTGTCTGTTCTAGTGGAGGGGGCCATGAAGAGAGTCAAAATAGCCAGGAACACCCACACGGCTCCACCTGGCAGTAAGATTGTACTGATGTTCCAGGTTTTCAAACAGACTCTGGCTAAGACCTCAGACAAGCTGACGGGCACCAACATCAAAATCCACAGATGCTCTGAAGCTTTCATCTACCTTCTCTCACCTCTCAGGTGAAGTGAGCTTCCATTACTGCAGCTTACAGTATGTCGTGGACATTTTGGGACACAGCTCCTCTGTCATGTTTTTTTCTTCTTCTTCATCTTTGTTGTTGCTCCTTCAGATCAGTCAGCATCGACAAATGCCGCGACAGCACAGTGGTTCTGGGTCCCGTTGAGACCAGCGTCCACATCCACAGCTGCCAGAACGTGCGGGTGGTGTGCGTGGCCGGCAGGATCGCTATCGGAGCCTCCTCACATTGCACTATTCACGTACTGACGCCCACCAACCCTTTGCTCCTACCTGGGAACACAGACATTACCCTGGGGCCTTTCCACACTTTCTACCCCTCCTTGGAGGATCACATGGCCAGTGTGGGGCTCGCTGTAGTTCCCAATGCCTGGGATCAACCCTTGCTTCTGGGGGCAGAGGGCCTCGTCAACCCTTCCCACAATGCATCGTCCAACCCAGACGCTGCCTGCTTCCGCCTGCTCCCCCCAGCTGAGTTTCACACAATGGTAGTACCTTTCCAGATGGAGGGGGACACGTGTGAAGTTCCCGGCGAGCTGCCTCCTCAGTATCAGGCAGCACTGGATGAAAAGCAGAAGAGGATACAGAGGTGGCAGAAGACGGTGATGGAGGCCCGGCTTAACAAGTGAGTGACAAGTCGGGTCTTTTCCCGCCATTAATAAATGTGATCTGTTTAAAGACTCGGTCAGTTTTGCATGTGTAAAAGTGTTTTATTGTGTAACCCAGCATTCTGTTATGATCAGTGGAAAGATAGAACATCCAAAATCAATAAGAGTGTGTCAGCTGCTCAGCTGGTGTTACTGTGGAGGTCAGTGGTGGCATTAGAGTCAGAAAACCTGCTGGAGGGTCTTTACACTCCGATCCTGTCAGCGCAGAGCACAACAACACAGCACTCATCGTACTGCATTCTGTAGTTTTCCCCTTGTAGCTGATTTCTCATCTTCTCTTCTCCAGGGAGCAGAAGAGGCAGTTCCAGGAGTTGGTGGAAATCAAGTTCCATGAGTGGCTTCTGGAAACAGGACACAGGCAGGAACTTGACAGCCTTATCCCACCCACCATAGCCTCTTTAAAGGATCCCTGTGAGCCTGCAACCGACACATCTCGAGTTAATGATACAAAACTTACAAGAACTGGACGGGCAGTGGGGCAGTCACCTATGGCTTGTTGAACTGACAGGATAATTGTAGCTGTACGTTAAGGTAGCACAGAGTACATGTGGTCTTCCTGACATTAGGAGCTGCTGCAAGTTTTGTACAATATGTTTTTGTGAAAAGGCAGCTACAGAGTCCTTAGTGTTCCTGCTCTAAATGGGGGGTTGATTGTTGTTAAATTACAACACATCACCACTGTTTTGAGGTGAGGTAAAGATAAAAAGAAACATAGTTCTAGCATCTGTGAAGTCACCACAGGTTTATGAAGACATTTTCTTTTCCTTCCTTAGCCACCATTGCTGGTGAAAGTTTTCTATTGCAGCACCAAGATCATCTGCAACTGTCAGTCACAGGGACGCTTTAGCTTAGAGTGACATGACGTGATAAAACGAGAACATGTCCAGGACCTGCTGTAAACACTGAGTTCTTCTGCACAGTTTGGAGTCAAAGTATATATGTATATATAAACATGCTATTTTCTATATAACAGTATTTGCATTAGGGGAGATGACACAGAATGGAGTTCCTAAATAAATGTAGCACTTTAGATTTTAAGGACATGTTGGTGCATCTGTTGTCATTAGCTCAGGTCATGGTGTTTAGGTTTTTGTGTCATTAGAATATAAATTATTAGAAATTATTTTTCCACAATTGTTGAAAATGAAGAAATAATAACATGATTTATTACAGGTATGTTATTGGGCTGTCCAAACCTGAAGCGTACATAGCTACACTGCTCTCCTTAGGCTGAATCTTTCAAGCAGGTTGTATTTTTTGCCAAACACCAGTTATTGATCTCTCAATAGCTGTTTGAATGAAATGTTTGTGAGTTTCCTAGAGTTAGTGCGGACTTGTCCTTTAATTTCCTTCCCTACACTAGAACTAGCTGATTTTGACACATTTAACAGGTTTACAGTAACATTTAACAAACTTGTTTTCCAGTTGTGCAACAAATCCAAAATCTTTATTTTTATATGAATTCACCTGGATAAATATGTATATTGAGTTAATTTTTCATAAAACCGCCTCGTTTCTAGAAAAACTTTTAGTGTTTAAAACCTCTTCACAGATTGAGAGACATTCCATACAACAGAAGTACTGCATGTGTCTTCAAGGCGGCATTTTTAGTGATGGGATAAGATGACAGAACTATAACAAAAGATAAATCTAAATGCTGAGGAAGGTGATTACACTGTAAAATGTTTTACTGCTGTTGCTCATGAAGACATTTTCACCTCTATGCTGTTGCTTTAAGAAAGCACAATAAGTTTTGATGGTTAAAAAATAAAAACTTGACTTTAAAGCATCACCTGTTCTGATTCTGTGTTTGGACACATCAACATGAACCTCATGTGAGTAATAAATGAATGACTGCACCATCATTTTGACAGTATGAAGGAAGATTCACTGCAGCACTGTTGGATCAGATAGTTTTAGTTTGTGGAGCCAAAAATACCCTAGTAAAGTAAAAGTATCTCAAAACTACTCTTATACAGAACTAAAGGAAATGTGTTTACTTACCACCTCTGCAGCTGAGTGTACACTGAAATACACACAATGTATACTCACTATTTGTTGTATCTATAGTTGAATATAAGTAGTATCAGTACTTTTTCACACTTTAGACTTTTATATACTCACCTTATACTACCACTCTACTGCATTTCAGCAGGAAATACTATATATTTTTATCTACCACATTTGTTACTGTAGTTTCAACTTGCTTTCCAGTCCAAACGTCTCCACTTTATTAGGCACAGTTACACCTACTTATGTTTGTTCTGAGCATATTTTATCTGTCATGCTGCATCAGACTGAACCGCCCAAATGAATATACCACACATAACTTACAACTCACAGTCTTTTTCTGCAAGGCCGGTTTAACTTGGAGTATTTGGTACATTTTCTGATCTTACTATACTGCTATACTTTTATTTTGCATGGTACAGTATATAAAATAAAGTATTTTATACTGCAGTACTGCTACTTTTAATTAAGTGAAGGATCTGAGCACTGGATAAATCCGTAAGGCAGAAATAAGTCATGAGTTGGCATGTGGGGGCAAACTGGTGGAGCTGGCATGTGAAACGTGGTGCGAGAGCTGGGGCCGGGGGCTGGGCACTGGAGCCAGCCAGTAGAGAAGAGGGGTCAATGGACGCTCACCATGCCCGGCCATTATGCCGTAATCCTTCCTCGCTTTTCTGGAAAAACTGAATAGCACTAGAATCACTGACTCAATTTTTGGATCTCATTTTCATGACAAAGCGATTGTTCCCCTTATGCCTCCACTGTTGCTGTTTATAAACGTGGCAGAGAGGGGGTATAAAAGGGACCGGTGAGGGGCCAGTGCTGCATCGAGACCTCAGGGGAACCACCACCACTTAACATCACCAGGGCTAACCCACACAGCACATCCAAGATGGGCAGGGTGAGTTCACACAAACTAAACCTGGGGCTCGCATAGAGTCAGGTCCCTCAGAGGCAGGTAGGTCAACTATGAAGGTGCAGGGGTTTAAGCTGTGGACCAGGCTGTATATGTGACCCTCTCTGCTGGGGGGCATTTGAATTTGGTTTTGTTTCACACAGTGTTGTTGACTGGGCTGATCTGTTGGTTTTTATTCTGGTGAAGGTTAAAGCTGAACTGAAGAGAGGAAGAAAAATCTTAGCGAGGCATTTTGTAAAGATTGTGATCAACATTCAAACGGACCAGGACATTTCTCACCTTCCTAGAGAATCTAACACTGTAAAATCTTGATGAAGGCTGAGCCTCATGTGTTGCCCTCCCCCCCAGATTGTCTTCTATGAGGATAAGAACTTCCAGGGTCGCCGCTACGAGTGCGACAGCGACTGCTCAGATTTCCACACCTACCTGAGCCGCTGCAACTCTATTCGGGTGGAGAGTGGGGCCTGGGTGGTGTACGAGAGGCCCAACTACATGGGATACCAGTATGTGCTTACCAGGGGGGAGTACCCAGAGTACCAGCGCTGGATGGGACTCAACGACCGCCTCAGCTCCTGCAAGATGATTCACTTTGTAAGTCTAATTTCTCTTGATCATTATTTTTTCACTCAGCTGTAAAACACAGGAGCTTTACTCTGTGAGCGTCATGACTCAGACTCAGTTCACTAACAACTGCAGCGAGTGCAGGGGACAGTGAAGAGGTCACGCTTTGATGCCGATGTGAATCCGAAGATGAAGACCTGAATCAGCCTATTTGTGTGATCAGGATCTGGTCCAACCGACCCAGAGCCTGTGGGCACATTCAGAGACCACTTTCATATAAAAATCAATGCAATTAGTACGAGCTGTGTGCACAGCTTAGCACTATTTATAAAGGCATGAAACAGATGCAGGAGGGAAGCAACAACGACTGGAGCTTAATCTTATCACTGATCTTTTGGACGAGTAGATGATCCAAGATACACTGAGCACACAGTCCATCCAAAAGCCAGTTGCCTCTGTGTATTATAAATCCAGTAAACATTTTCATGTTGCTTATAAATGATAAATAGGGAATTAAGTGTTACAAACATACTGCACATTCCTGTGGTTAGACACTAATCTGACCTTCCTGCACCCAAACCCTCTACTATGTCTCCCATTACCTTGCAGACCAGTGGGACCCAGTACAAGATGCAGCTCTATGAGAAGGCCGACTTTGGGGGCCAGGCCTATGAGGCCACGGAGGACTGCCCCTCGCTCCTGGAGAAGTTCCGCTGGAGGGAGGTCAACTCCTGTAAGGTCTATGACGGCTGGTGGGTTTTCTACGAGCACCCCAACTACCGCGGACGCCAGTACTTTCTGGAGAAGGGGGAATACCGCAAGCCTGGCGACTGGGGTGCCGTCAGTCCTACTGTCCAGTCCTTCAGGCGCTTCACCGAATGACTTCCCCTCCATCCAAAGCATTAAAGGACTTGTTATGATCTCTGTCAGGGCATTATAAGAGGATATTTGGCTCGAAATTTCATTAACTACTAAGTAATTTTGAACTGAGGTCTCACAAATAAAAACCTGTCCAGCAAGCAGACTGACGGTGTTTTTTTTAAAGAGCTGTTTAATGTCTTTTGAACAGTTTTGTCTTTAAATTTAAGACATCTGGGTTCAGTAAGACCTGACCTGAAGCCACCTCTGATCTCTTCAGACTGTCTCAAATAATTTGGTCTTGGTCCTGAGGTGTCTGAGTCTGTGACGGTCTTATAGAAGTCTTCCATCCCAGCACAGGTCTGAGGTCCACAGTAACCGGCTGAGGGTTAAAGTGAGTCCCGAATGAGAAACAGTTCCCTCCTCCACCGATGAGGAGCAGCTCCTCCGAGTCTGTCAGCTCAGAGCAGAAAGAGTGGAGCATCAGAGGCCAGGGCACCGACGTCTACAGATCACAGAACACACAGTGGTTAGTTTTCCAGTATCACTGAAACATGAATGCAGTTAGTGGTTTGGAGCGGCTGGAGTAAACTGACCGTGTCCAAACCGAACTCCACGCTGCTGCTTGTGATGAGGTCGATCACGACAACACCCGGCACAGCGTCCGCATGCAGCCAAACACCTCCCACCACAACCAGCTTGTCACCGGTCACACGGGCACAGTGAGAGTATCTGAAAAACAAAGCACATCGTTTCAGCAAATGTTCAGTTCGTTTTCTTCAGCAGGAACTTCGGGGTGTGAGGTTTTTATAATCAGACAACAGACCTGGGAACAGGAGGGGGCTGCACCTCAATTCTTTCCCAGCAGAAGCCTCTCTCAGTTGGCCTTAATACGACGGTGTCCCCCAGGGGCACTCCTCTTCTGTCCAGTCCTCCAAACACCACCATACCTCCCTGATATGAACACGCTGAGTGGGAATGCCGGGCCTCTGGTGCTGCCCCCCCGACCGGGATCTATATATAATACGTAGTACACACACATTTTTGTCTGGCAGTCTTTGTGAGGACACTCATTGACATAAATCATTTCCTACCCCCCTGCTGTTGCCTAGGCCATTCTAATCTACTACTACTGTCTCAATTGTTTAATTATCAACGTTTCTCCATGAGAGAGGAGCAGCAACATATTTGCATTATATTAAGAAGTACTTGTTATGTTTGTCCTTCTAAATTAAATGAAGTGGGCGCGCTCTTCAAATTGCTCCTACATGTCTCTTATAAACAAACCTGTTGTCTTACATAACATGCTGGTGTTATTTAAAGTGAAGAGACAACGTAACGTAGGCGGTACCATATTGTACGACTTAAAAATATCTATTTATGAAGATCGCATTAGCAAACCTCGGTCCAGTGCCAGCGGTCCAGACACAGGAAGTGGCCACCACCCAAAGCTGCCTCTGACTCATTCTTTCCACCAAACACAAATAGAAAGTCTTTGCCTAGAAGAGAAAATAAGGGTTTGTTGAGTGATGAGTTAATATGGAAATAAAAGAGTAGGAGGCAGAGAAACTTTCCTTTTTTTTCTCACCTTGGTGACTGATTATTGAAGCAGTGTGCCTCCACCTCAGCAGCGGTGGATCACCTGTACACTCTATCTGCTCTACATGAAGCTTTACTGTTTCCTCTGAGTCACCAGGTCCTGGTAGACCAACAGGGTCAGGGGTCACTTTGAAAAGGCCTTTGACTGGGTTGAGTGGAGAGGAGCGACCTCCGTATACCACAGTCCCTCCTCCAGGAACAGAGGTTGCTGAGTGGTAGAGTCGCACACCTGGGAAGGAGCAGCACAATAACCACACAGAACCAGAACCATAACCAAGTCTCTCTGATCTTCTTTGTACAGATGCCTACATCGGTGTAGCCCCAGATTGTTCTAACTCTTTGAATACCCTGTAAAGCAGAACATGGCGACCATTTCTAAATCAGTAGAGTTGTTTTTACAACACTCACCTAAGTCCTGAAGGACTCGGGGTTATTAGAGTCGAAAACTGTTTCTTCTCCACAAAAACAAAGATGGTGACAAATGTCTATAATTTTAAATACATTATGCCATCATGTTCATTTCCTCCTTAAAAAAAAAAAAAAACATGAAAACACCTAAAATATTAATGTTGGTAAAGTCGCCATCTTTGTTTTAATGGAGAATGGAGAACTGTTTTCTCTCAGAAATTAAAATTATGCTTTTTTTGTGGACTGAACTGGAATATTTTTCTCTGACAACCTAGAAGAGTTAGAAACAGTCACCATGTGCTGCTCTATGTTACCACTGTGACTCTAATGTATGTAATACCTGAGAGGCACAAGCTGGGGCTATAGTCAGAGCTACTACACATAAATATCAATTTCGTCCAGCTAATCTATTAGATTGGAAGAGACATTTATGATGGGGGCATTTACAACAGACACAATTTCTAATCAAAGCTGGTTCTGACTTTTTGTGCATTGAAAACAGTCGCCTCACTCAGATCTACTGATGGTTCCACGCTGATCGCTCTCCAACCTTCCTGGCTCCTGAGGAGGATCCTAGTTACTGTCCCTCTGCCTCCTCTGCTGGAGCCTCCTGTCAGCAAGACCTGCCCTGAGCTCATCAAGGAGGAAGCCATCCCTAGCCCCTCCAGATTAGCTGGTACAGTCCTCACATTCAGCACTGTGGGACTCCAAGATGGACTAATGGATGGTACTGATGAAAAATTTAAGAAATAAATAAATAAGCAGAAACACACAACCACATTATCTAAAAGAGTAAGAATGCTTCATAAAGCTACCTGGACGATGTGTGAGTAAAGACCGCGCCACACAGGAGCCTCGAGACGCAGTGAGGATGAAGTAGTGAGAACACTTCTGGTGCCACTCCTGAAGGGGGGGCAGATACACAGTCCCTGACTGATTATTCTGTCTAATATTATGACTGTAAGACTCCCTGTTTCACAAATTAGGAATGTACTGTACATTTTCCCTGGCTCACTGAGCAGCTTGAGTTATCATATAAATGGAGGATGTACTCGTAGCTGCTGCACTATAACAGCTGACCTCATATTCATCAAATGGCTCCAGGTTCTCTACCCTGCATCTCTCCTCTTCAGGGATAAGCCCCAGGTAGAAGTCGTTCATATCCAGACAGACACACTGTTCCCAGCCCTGAAGATAAAAACAGACATTCATGAAGACAACATTGACACCAACAGGAACTACATGCAGTAGGTTTATAAGCTGCATACTTGCCTTATCTAGGAACCTGTGTCTCTGTGCAGTCGTGTCTGGGTACTGTCGAAGAGCGTGCAGAGTTGAATTCAGTTTCAGGAAGTGATCTTGCATGATTCGACCGAAAGGATCATGTGGATGAATCTGCTCATACATAACGAAGAATGACTGGTGCAGGAGCGTTGCTGCCCATCTAATAACAGCATCTGACCTGGAAGACACACAACAGCTTCAAACAAACTGGACGATTACAGCTAAGATCAAAATGACTTCATTCCTTTCTGTATGAAAGTGAGATGAGGTTCTAGCTCTTGTGTTATAAACAGTATGGGGCTCACCTTTGTGTTTCCATGTAGGTAAGCACCACTTCAGAGAGAATTAGAGTAGGGGCAGCCCAGTCCATCCCAGTTGCACCTAGAGCCTCTTCCAGCTGGGACTCGTCTCTAACATCCACCCCTAGCAGACGGTATCGACTGCTGGACACATACACAGGTCCTGCAGACAAATGCGTTTGATATTTTGCATAACTTATAAGACAAAAGCATTTTTTTTCTAGACTGCTGAAGATCGTTTTAAATCTTAGTGGACACGAGTTTTTGTTGTATAAATGAAACGACAAACCTGCAACAGAAAACAAATGGGAGTCTAACGCCCCGCTCAGCGTGATGTTAGAATTGATCAGGGCAGCTTTGCGCCGGGTGACGTCTGGGAAATCCACTTCAAACACAACAGCTCCTTCGAGTGCTCCGTCTGCGTGTAGGCGAAAATACAAAGAGTCGAAGCCCGCGCCCAAAGACAAAATCTAGAAAAATGAGCAAGATCATGTCAGAGAAACAGGTGAAAAACTGAATATTAAATACACTATGAGAGGGGAGGATGTACTGTTTACTTACCTGTCTCCTTGGGCAGTTTTCAGTAATGTGTAGAAACCTCCTCACACAGTGGTCCACAGCTCTCCAGCGCACATAGTAGCCCCTAAAACGTGCAAACATCTATTATGTGTTCAACATATTATCATTGATATTTGTATGTAGCACAAGAATAGAATAAAGTAGAATCCATCTAGACCGACCTGTTGATGAGTGGGGCCCTCCTGGCCACTTTGCAGACAAAGTGTTGGAGGAAATCATCCTGGAAGTAGCCCTGTGCTGCAGCAGACACCTTGCTCACCACACTGCTGTCGTTGGTTCCCTGGACCTACATCAAGCAACAGAAGCGCATCACAACTGTACTTTACTTTAATTTACTTGGAGACTCGTTCATTTCTCTCCTGGTAGCCCATTCCACTCTTCTGCTCCAGTTTTATCAGCTTTACAAGGCATCTTCTACCGACAGTTTGAGCTTGTTCAATACATTTCATATGAATTAAGCATTTGAAGCAGCTACTTCAGAACACTCCAGTTTTTTCTTTCTTTAGATGAACGACGTGTGTATTTGCTAAAAGATTCATTTAGATTTTCTGCTCCAGCCACTTAAAGTTGTCTGTAGAGGGATATTGAGTACAACACATTTTGTTTTTTTAATCTTATATTCAGTATTGTAAGTGCATGTGTTTCATGTTGGTTTTTATTGTCTTCATCCACTTTATGTTGATGTTTACCTCAAACTGGTTGCTAACCTCAGCAGGATCTACCTGGTAACATGGAGATTAAAACAATGCTTTGTATAATGTCTTATAGCATCAGCTGAACAAACTACATCCTCATATTCTATTCGTAACTAGTGTACAATATCTCCCCTCTAACTGTAGTACAGTATATGTTCACAGTGGTGCAACAGAAATACTCAAGTACAAATACTGTCTTCAACACAGTTCTAGTAATAGTTAGTAATCCACTCACCGCGGTGTCTCTGCCCTGCTTCTTTCTGTTTGTAGCTGGCATAATGTCAACACAACAGAAAAACACCTCCGCTCATGGTACAAAGTGTAAAATGATCGTTAACTGGACACTTTTCGGTGTCAGAAGGATCCAGAGTTAAAAGAGTTCAAACATTTCAAACATCCTGCACATGGGAATGACTTCCGGACTTTCCTGCCTCCCTGTGGCACAGCGCCCCCTGCCGTCCGGAGGCCGCAAAGGCCTTGTTCAAAACTCCGTTCAGAAAAATGATATATTAAGAACAGAGACACAGCAGTGACAGTGATTACTAACTAAAGTATTAATTTCAGAGAGGCTTAATGTCACAAATTCAACATCAATAATAGAGTTAATGAGAGTACCAAATTAATATAAATATAAATCAAACATCATTCCAGTTTAAAATGAAAATGATCTGTGAGGGGTCACAGAACAAAGCAGTCTGTGTAATCACAGTCTGAATAGATTAGATTGTAGAGACCTTCTTAAATGTTTTTATAAAGACCCTTTGACTGATCACTATAAACATGTGACAACTGGGTTATTATAAAGGAAAGAGGGCCACGGATGCTGCAGGAGTTCTTTGTGCTTATTTGTCGCTAGGTTAAGACTAGAAAACCTTTTGTCAGTCCATTATCTCTGATGTCGACCACTAATTAACGTCCAGCCACCCGTAAAAAAAGACGTTTCTTTTACATCCAGATTTTGACTGATGAATATGACGTTTTTAATTTTTCGTCGTCGTAATTAATTAGGCATTTAATTGGCAGCTGTTTGTCTACAAACAGGAACCATTAATAGAGAATTCGGCTTACTTAATTGTGCCATATCCAACACGCTTGAGCGGATTTTATGCTTTAATCGTGCTTTTTGTCACATCTGACACCGCTGCTTGGGGAATGCGGTTATTTGACAATGCGACACTCAGCGCGCATGCGTCCCTTTCCAGGAAGTGTGTTAACGTTTTCCTCCACCAGCTGAGAGACGAACTGTCAACAGATAAACCTGCGATACCTGCGCTCACGAAAACACAGCACACACGGTAAATATTTAACGTGATCCCCTCGGCTGGCATGTCCGTCGGACACAGAAGGTGTATTTATGTGTTTCACTGGGCGTCGAAATGTCAAGCTTTGGTCCAGTTGTGTCAGGTCGATGTCCCGTTAGCACATAACGCAAGATAAGAGCTGCTGATCTGATCTGATAACATTTATGATGGGAGTAATCTGACAGTGAAGGAGCTGCTCTCTGTCTAATATAACTGAGAGTGTTTCATGGGAGTAATGTGCTGCAGTGATGGGTGCTGACCATTGTTGTCTGTGAGGTGGGAGACAGGAATGTGAGGCGCAGCATTTCCCTTATGCTCTTACAGTCTGTTACTGGTTATGGCTGGGAATGAGGTATTATCTTTAGATGAGGATTTAATTCACTGAACACAGTAGCTGCTGCAGTTTGATTCCGTGTCTTTGTTTTCATCATGAGCCTGATTCTGTGTCACAGCTGATAAACTCATCACTCATCACAGGGTCTTATATAAAAACAGTGGAAGCATGAATCCTCCAGAAAGGACAGGCTAGGTGTCTGTATCAAACAGTTTGGGCTTGTTTTAATCATTCTTCCTGTTCATACTGTCCTCTAAAAGATTCATTTTAATTCACATTAAGTAGAAAACTCTAATGTTTCCAAGTGTTGAGAGAATTTGTTAACTTTAGATAAATGCTGTGAATTTTATTTCCCATCATTTACATTGAAAGTGGAATCATAGGGAATCTACTGTGTCCAATATGAACAGGAGCAATGGTTACAGCAAGAAACTCCAGTTTTAATACATATTAGATACTTAACACTTACTGAATATTGATTTAAGCAAACTTCAAAAATAGCAAACTTACCCTTTTGAGGTAGTGAAGACTGGTATCATGATATATTATGTTAACTCATGCTATAAACCATCATGGTTCATTATGGATCCACGGGGAGAGACTAGAGACAGAAATGTGTACATGAGGTAAAAGTCACCAAAACATGTTTCACTTGTGCAACAGACAAAGCAAAGAGAGAAGAGAGACCAAGACGTCCTCAGGCTGTCTGGGAGGCAGTGGACGTGACTGATTCCCTGAAGCACCTGTCTCCGCTCCAGGGAGGAGGCCCAGCCCCCCCAGCACACCACCGTCTCCTCCACGGGTCGGTATGAGCTCCAGAGGGAGTGGAGGCCGCTCCAACGGCACACTACCACAGACCAAGATCTGCCAGTTCAAGCTGGTGCTGCTTGGCGACATGGCCGTTGGCAAGTCCAGTCTGGTTCTGCGTTTCGTCAAAGGACAGTTTGATGAGTTCCAGGAGACGACCATCGGAGGTGAGGGCTAGAAATGTGGATGGTAGAATGCTGATCAGGTGATTAGTAGAGAGCAGAACGAACCACTCCGGAATCAGTTCTCAGTTATGAGGTTATGTTTTATTCTTCTCATCATCCCACATGACGGTAAACTGAATATCTTTATAGACCAAGTGAATGTTCAGTTCATCAATAAAATCACGGACAGATTCATCTTTAATAAGATACTACTTAAACGTTGTAGCTGGTAACGATGGTGCTAATAATAATTACCATATATACTGCTGGCTGGCTTAAGCTCTAACTATTGCATCCAAATGTACTAGTTGGTATTAAAATGAATCTGCAAAGTCACTAAAATGGTCAAATAGGTGAATAGTGAAAGTGGATTTGTAATGTAGTGAAGAGGCAATATCAAGTCGGATAAAATAGAAAATACAGTATTATTACCACTGAAACTGTCAAAACGTAATTCACAACAGGTTTTTAAAACGTCTGATAACCTGTCGTTTGTCTGTCTTTGTGTGCAGCTGCGTTTCTGGCTCAGTCTGTGTGTCTAGATGATACCACTGTGAAGTTCGAGATCTGGGACACTGCAGGACAAGAGCGATACCACAGCCTGGCTCCCATGTATTACCGTGGTGCTCAGGCTGCCATTGTTGTTTTCGACATCACCAAGCCGGTATGTACTTATTAGTAACAGTAATTATTGGTTGTGTATATTTACTGCCAATGCAAAACAAAAAAGTCACCACCTGGATTTAACTAAGCAAATAGGAAGGAGCCTCCTATTGGATAATTACTGCATGGAGGATTATTCTTCAGCTGCCAACACGTTATGATCTGGGGGGGCTGCAGTTGATCAGGTCGAGGTTCATCAACATTATGAGTCCAGAGAATGAGGTCAGCTGACTACCTGAATATACTGAATGAGCAGGTTATTAATGTTATTAATCAATGGATTATTTCTTACCTGGTGTCACGGACATATTCCAAGATGACAGTACCAGGATTCATTGCACTCAAATGGTGAAAGAGTCATTCAGGGAGCATGACACATCATTTTCACACATGGATTGAGTCCAGACCTGAACCCCACTGAGAATCTCATCAATAAAAGATCTTTGTTAAAAATTAATGCAACTCTGGACGAGAATAAATGCAGAAGCTGATCGAAACGATGCCACGCTGAGTGAGCGCTGTAATGAAAACTAGAAGTGGTCCTTTTCGTTTTTGGACGGACCGTGTATATAGTCCTATTATTCTAGGAAGTGACTACTGGTGTATGCAGAGGTTCTACAGTCATTAAAGGTAGAAACTACATCACAGTATCAGCAATATCCAGGACAATCTGATCTGATTATCATAGCAGTATAATGTTGAGTTGTATGTTTACATCTGAGGGAGGCGAGCAGTTTGTCCTCTAACTATATTGATTCATGCACAGCTTCCACGTCCCCACGTTATTTACATGTGTTGATGGTTTATCTGACCTTGGTGCTGTGTTTACTCAGGAGACGTTTGAGAGAGCCAAAGCCTGGGTGAAGGAGCTGCAGAGGCAGGCCAGTCCTAACATTGTTATTGCCCTGGCTGGGAACAAGGCAGACCTGGCGGAGAAGAGACTCGTAGAGTATGAGGTACCACCCTCCTGTCCACTCCCTCTTTGTGGGATATAGACTCAACTAAAAATAACTGATTTCATTTTTGTTAAAAACTGTTTTGAAATTAATGCTGATTCATTTCTATGTCTGTTTCTGGTGTAGGAAGCCCAGACGTACGCTGAAGACACAGGCTTGCTCTTTATGGAGACGTCTGCTAAGACGGCCATGAACGTCAATGAGCTCTTCTTGGCCATTGGTGAGTTTCCTTTCTTTTGACAAATATCAGTCATCATCCTCATCCATAAACTATGGACAGATAATAATAAGTGATTATATTTATGATGCAGAGCTAAGAATCTCTAAAATGAGTGTTACATATACATACAATAATTTTAATTCATTCCACTTTCATCATCACACTATTGAAAGTGAAAAAACCAGTGGGGATGATATTAAACGCTTTGTTTTTTCTTTGTATCACGTTTCCAGCAGAATATAATACTTCCTAATGATCATAGGAGTAATTAAGTTAATGTGACTAGGACCCAGATAAACAACAGAACATAGGCGGGTCTATTAACCAAATTAATGACTTTGGTACAATTAATATTCTAAAAACATAATATGATAATTCAATAATCATTATGTTCAAAGTTCCAGTAAATATGCTGCACATGTGCTGGTTTTTGAATGATAATGAACTAATACATGGACCAAACGATCAAAACCTCAATGCAGACGATATTTAATACTTTTAGAAATTTGTCTGTAAGAGCAATGAGACACTTTAATATTTGTTATATTCTGAGAATATACGCTTTCATCTTAGATTGATGTGTTGATGATATTTCACCTTTTCTTCTAAATACAGCAAAAAAGATGCCAAAAACAGACACCCAAAACCCGACACATGCAGCCCGACATCGGGGAGTCAACCTCCAGGACCCAGATGCCCACTCTACCAGAGCCTGCTGTGGAGGGAACTAGACGCAAACAACTCCGACCAGTGTTCCACCATGTACACCGCCACAGCCCTTCAACCATCCTGTCTCCTTCAACCAACCCACTGGGGTAGGCCAGATGTGGGGGAACCCAAAAATCCGCTCACCCCATCACCTCCATTCATCTTCCTGTCCAAAGCAGACAGAAATTCATAGCAGAGAATAAGAGAAGAAAAGAGCGAGCAGAGATGGAGAAGAAAGAGACAGTGCTGCACATCTGTGTCCGTCGACCACGACTGAGATTCTGCATTTGGAAATCACAGGAGGAGGTAAAGTGAAAACTGAGATTGAGAGGAGGAAAATAAAGAATGTGGAAGACAGTGGCAAACCTGTTGTAGTATTTAGCACTAGTTTTCTTTCGTTTTCACTCTGCCTTGCAACATGTCAGTAACAGCCCTGTTTGATTGCATAAACGTGCACAAACTGAGCAGCATACATGGCGAGTGGCCAAGACAGGAAGGGAGAAAAAACGTCCAAAGGATGAAATAAAAAAGCCCAACTGTTTGGTTGTGGCTGCTTTCTTGCTTGCTTTACCTCTGCCTAGTCCTGAAACAATGAAATCCTGCTGTGAATAATGCCACATATTGTATGATCCCATAATTCCTAGCGCTTCTCTCTCCTGCCTGACCTTCCCCTGGTGTCACTGACACTGTCCAGGTCCATAGCAGATAAAACCCCTGGCACAGTTTGTCCAACATAAGTCAACTTGTGCATATTTGTTTGGTGTTTCTTGCTGGTGGTGATGCTCCAGTGTCTCTGTAGCATCCATTCCACTCTCTGTCCATTTGTAGAGACAGAAATTCATTATAGGTGGTAAACAAATAGTCAACAAAGATTCAGATTTAGAAGGAAGAAAATAGGTAAAAGGTTGATGATTTTACATTGTGTGTATCAAAGAAGGTTTGTTTAGGTTTTGCTGTGTTGCTTGAGTGCTCATAACTAACCATGAGCAACAATATCCACTTCATATGGAGTCTAATATAGTCCCATGACTTTAAAGGATTTATTTAAACTGGTCTTAACACAAAACTGAAAGACCTAAATGTACGTGACAGAAAGTCTTGGCTGCTTTCCACAGTGTTTTTTCCCCAACAGTGTTTGTGTTACTGGATAGACGACATGCAGACAGCATGCAGAGCACTTGTTCTGTACAAAACATGCACTCACAAAGTTCAGCTGAGACTCATTCATTTGAAACTTCAGCAGTCCCACTAATCTACGTCAAGTTTATCTCCTCCGATTTAGTGTCGGCCTCTCACAGAGGGCTGTGATCTAACCACTACACTATCAAGTCGTCATTTAAGATGAATTTCAGTCTTTCATGTGGCAGAGCAGAACTAGACGGTATCCTCCCACTGGATTTCAGCGAGGAGCTGAAGATGGAAATTTGGTTTAAATTGACTGTAACTTATAAACAGATATTGCTGATATGCACCTTAATTTTGTATTAAGACCAGCTCAAAAAAATCACAAACTACTCCTTTATTACTATTATTATGCATGTTTATACATCCAGAGCACATCCCCCAAAACTAAAGGAGGGCGTCTTACTAAGCCCCTGTTTTGGATAAATAGATTCATTTTTAATTTCTTATATTGAAGCTGTGGCTCAGCTCAGATTAAATTATTGGCATCAGATAAATAATATATTGTGGGCTTTGTAGATAAAATGTTACGGACAGAGTGAAAGACAAGAAGAAAAACATGTAATAAAACTATTGTGCACTGTAGGAAAAGATCAGTTCATCTTGTGTTTTATGTCTCATATGTCCTAAGCTGTTGGTGAACATGGAATCACAGTGATCTTGTGAAATAGTTTTACTGATTCTTTTATCGAGTATGATGCTCTTAGGCCAGAGTTGTGTGCTTGGTTGCTGTGAAAAGGATTTGTTAAAAAAAAAAAAAAAAAAAAGAGAGAAAAGAATGAATGAAAACAGAAAACAGAAGTGCCTATTCCCAGTTTTCTTTCTCTGTGAATCATGTTTGAAGCTTTCTTTGTGTGCAAAGTGCAGGAAAACCACTTCCCTGATACTGGCTTGAACCATAACCCAATAACTTGGCGCCCTTTCATTAGACTAGACTAGACTGCATTGGTTCTTTGTATGGATGTAAGGAGATCTTGTCAAATACACTGTATGTTATATATTCTTGTCTTAATTTTAATCAAAGTGTATGTTGATTTTAGCAGAGCACACTAGTGAACGTGGAACAGATTGTTTAAAAGGACTCTAATCAATGTTATAAATCGGTTTGGTTTAAACAAACACTGGTGTCCAGGAGAATCCTCTGTTCTGCTTTATTTCACATTTACAGGCACATTAAGGCATTTTGATAAAAAAAAATATGGTGAACTAATTAACAGGATCAAAATGAGAATGACATGTAAAATAAAAGGCAAATTTTCAATCCATATTAAAATGAAAGTAAAAATGTAAAATACTTTTCCTACCAAGAAACAAAGGGATCATGAGCTCATTACATGCAGTCATTCAATCTTCAGTTATCACAACTAATTTTGGTTTGCTGTACAATAAAAAAAAAAAAGAACAAAACAATAACCTGTCATCAGCTGTGGATGGCGCTTTGAGTCCTCAATGCTGCTTTTCTTTCATTTCAAATAAGTGAAACAAAAGACATTAAAAGCCACATTTTTATTAGTCCCTGTTGACAGTAGCCATTTATTCACTTAAAAAAGGATATTTAAAGTTTCTAGCCGCATTGCTATTGTCTTAAAGTTACATGTACAAAACATTAAACACAGAAATCAAAAATCAGTCCTCTAAAATGCCCTTGTTTGATTAAAATACATAAAAATGTGATATTTGAATAAAGAAACCTTTTTATGGCTGTGACAGCCTTTCTGTAGAAACTGGATCCAGAAACTAATCCTCCTTTGTTGTGTAGAGTCTGTTTCTGGGGCGTTTTAATAATTCGACTTTGTAAAGCTCGAATTGGAAACTGTATAAAATGAGGGCAGTATATATACACAAATTAAAGTCAAGGTTTGCAAATTAATATAAATTAATGGAGGAGAAATGATTTGGAATGAGTCCTCACCCTGACCTCTAATCATCACACTCCTCATCCTCCTCTGCTGCATAAATGACCTGGTTCCTGCGTTTAATTATGGGAGTTGTACCTCTGCTGCCAGGAATTCCGGTCTCATTGCTGGTACGTTTTAAGGTACGTGCAGCTGTGGCGTCTTCATCGTCGCCCTCACCGAGTCCTTCTGCCCCGGGCGGAGAGCGGTCTGCTGCTGGGGTGGAGTGGGATGGAGGTGGCAGATTCATTGGACGGGACAGAGAAATGGGTGAGACATCAGATCTGGGCTCTGGCAGAACCATTCGGCTTGGGGTGTAGACGTCAGAGACCTTAACTCCCTCCTCTGCTGCTTTTGACTCGGCCTCTCCCTCCTCTTCCTCCCACTCATCCTCTATAGTAATCTCATCAGGATTAAATGAACTCGACAGTCCCGATGTGTCGGTTGGATACTCGCTGGGCTCGTCCACACTCCCTACACTATTTCCATCTTCATCCTCCTCCTCCTCTCCTCCAGTTGTGCCCCGAACTCTCTGCAGTTCATCACCTGCGTGCCCCACCTGAGCGTAGATGTCTGTGAGACCTAACGTGGCACAGAGCTCGGTTGTCTGAGGGTTGGTGTTGTAGCTTGGGGCGATGTGGGGCTGGGGCTTGCTGGGGTCGTAGGCTGGCACTGTCTGGCTGAAGTTGTCTGGAATGGAAAGTTCACCGCTGAGATCCTCCACCACCTGCATCATGGCTGCTTCTGAAGCACTGAAGTCCCACCTGTTGTGTACAGACAGGCCACAACATAAAAGACTGCATGAAACAGATATAAAAACCAGCAGCAGTTAAAGTAAATTACAAAGATTTATTGACTTTGTAATTGAGAAAAAAAAAATGTAAGCATCAAAACCAAACCAAACCAAACACATCTTGTTTCTGGCTTGTTGCGTTGGGTGTTGCAGTAGAGGTTTAATGATGCAATAATTTGGATAAATGCATGTTTTTACTTACAGTATATACATCAAAACACAAACTTTGATGTATATACTGTACGTATAAGTCAGCTACACATATTTCTGCTACAACCACCACACTATGCAGCATCTTGGTGCTTTAAACTATAGCATCCAAGAACAATACCTGTAAAGTGAACTCTCCATCAGAAAGTATATGTGGATATTAATATATAAAAATATGAAGGTTCAACACAACCAGAGACTGTACATGTTGGTGTTGCGTTTCTCAGAACCATTCACTTGGTGCAGGAAGAGTTCTTGTAGCTAACAAAAACAGGTTCAGCTGGAATTACATGCACGCACATGATATGACTGCTTCAGAGAAGCTTTACAGCAACTTTAGTCCCTGAAGCTGTGTTTTGGTTTTATCGCCAGACTCTTTCACGCAATGAAAGAAGCTTTGGAAATACCTATTTATACAGTGGCGTGAAAAAGTATGTGGAATCTCATGGTTTTCTTCATTAATTTCTCATAAAATCTGATCTGATCTTCATCTAAGTTAAAAGTATTAACAACTATAATGTGCCTAAAAATAACAAAAAATTCTGATATTTAATGTCTTAGTTGAGAACAAACCTCATAGTGCTAGTGGGAAAACCCTTGGAATTAATTAGTGGTTGACAGAGTTTCAGCTGACTTACAGACATTCTCACATTACCCTGAAGAATTTTTGATAAACTTGGGAATTCATCTTCCCCTCAATGACTGCAAGCTGGTCAGGCCTTGATGGAGCAAAGCTGACCCAAATCATGTTTCGTCCTCCATACTTTACAGTAGGGATGATGTTTTCATGATGATATGTGGGTTCTTTCCAAATAGTTCAATATAGTTCCTTCAGTCCACAAAACATTTTTCAATACAGCTGTGCAGTGTCAATGAGCTCTTTGGCAAACTTCAGGCTGCATCAATGTTTATTTAGTAAGCAGCAGCTTCCTATCTCCTTCCATAGGCTCTGCTATGTTTAATTCACTATCAACTGACAGTATTGGATCTCACTGTTATTTTACCTTTGTGTGTGAAAGTTTTTGCACCCCATCCAAAAACAAGAAAATAAAGCCTGTGCAGCAAACATTTATTTAAAATGAGCCTCTCCTCAAATTTGAATGCACATTTCACTTCATTAACTCAAATAGCAGAAAGAAATAATAATTTTTGCATCATTGTCCAGTTGACTTCTACAGAAGATCAACGATGCAAAGTTGTGGTTAACTAAGTTGAGTGTCCAAACTTTTGTAATTAACAATTATGGTTTAGTTGTTTTGCCTAAATTCATGAAATTAAAAAATATAAACTGTACTACCTTAACCTTTAAACTAAGGCTAATTTTTTATTTCTGTTTTCTACAGGCGTTGAATTTGGTGTAGTACAAACAATCACCTAAATATTTAATTCCCCAGGAGTAGTGAGTGTGGTGAACTTTTACATACAACAGTATGTCTAATTATCTGTGTACCGTTCGTGCAGGCCATTATTCTCTGGGGGGTTCCAGGGATGAGGGTTGGTCCTCTGTAGACTGTTTGTGGATTTCAGAATAGCAAGCCACTCTGGGTCATACTCAAGACCTTCAGATGAACCCGGTCTCTCTGGAACATCTACAATCTGTAAAACAATGATACAAATGATATTGTATTGAAATGATTACCAAGTACACTTTAAACAAGACTCTGACCTTTTGTATATCTGTTAACAAAATGTGCGCTCACCTGTAAGAACTCCCTATGGGGCAGACATTTATCCAGAGACAGGAATTTGGTTACACGTGGAGCAGCATTTCCTTTAGGCTAAAATCAAGAACATTCACCATTTTTTAAAAAGAATAACTAGCAACACATTTTAAAAGAAACAACGGATAAAGACATAGCTGCAACACAACTAGCTGCTGTCATTCTCACCGGATGCTGCATAACTGCAGCAAATTTCACATGAAGATGTGCAGAAAACCAGAAGTTGGGCTGGAGGTGAGCAAGGAGCTCCTCAGCAGCAGGACTTCCCAGACTGTTGGACTCCACTTCCTGACGCAGAAACTTCTTTTTACGCAACAATTCCTCTGTACTTCCATAATAGTAGATTCCTCGAGGCCAGTCGTGACTCATGAAAATGTCTATGGGCATCTGGATCTTAAAATGAATTAATCTTGATCAATCAACACTGTTTTAATGAATGAAAGAGAAAGGCAAAGAGGAAAAAAAGCATTAAATGCATATTTACCTGTTTTAGTTTGAATACGTCAATATTTCTGATGTGGTAGGCACTTCGAAGTGTCTCAGGGTTGTACGGAGGGAATTCATGATGACCTTAAAGAGCACACACTACTTGTAACACACCGCAAAAATAATTCAGTTAAAAACATAATTTACAAAAACACTCACCTCTTCTGTAGTCATGTGACTTGAAGATTCCAGATAAACCACCGATTCGAATCCCTCTGTAGCGAACAACACCAGCATAACCTAGGGACATATACTCATGTCAAGTCAGAAGATTAACAGAATAGTAGACTAGTGATAACAATGTATATTGCTGGTTTCTACCAAGATAATAAATGTTGGGTGCCACCCAGCCTCCATAAGGCAGCTCCTGCAGGTGATTGGAAGCCTCATGGTTCCCTCCGATAAAGATGGTCAGAACTGGGGCCTTCTTCTCTCCAGAGTAGTATCTTCAGCAGAGACAGTAATAGTAAATCTGTAAATATTCTCACTCATATCTAACACTTTTTAAAAACACAGATAAAACAAAGCACTGACTTGTAAAAGGTCTGCATCGTTCTGTACTTGGCCGGTACGGCCATGCACTTCATGTCTCCCTCATTTCGCACCGCCTGGAAGTCTCCACAGCATAGCAACAGATCAACTTTCACCCCTTCCTTCTTCTCCAGATAGGCAATTGTCTCATAGATCTTGTCCAGTTCACCATGACAACAGCCTTCTACTGCAATCTTCATGCTGTAGAGTCAGGTAAGCTGCAGGATCCCTGAGAACATTTAACTCACAATGAGTTGGTTTTTAGACGCTGTCAGTGTCCATATGCACAAATACTTTATGATAAACATATGCAAGGATAAGGTTAGGGTTAGTTGTTCAAACACATTTCAAAACAGTGGCAATAGATCTCAGATGACTGCTTGATAATAAAAATACATGTATTCTCCAACTAATTTGATTACAGATTGTTTTTGTTATTTCTTAAGCAAAAATAGATGAAAAAAAAAAAAAACACATGATTGTTTTTGGAAGTCTGGTTGAACCAAAAAGGGTAGATGAAGGCAAACTTTCTTTACAAACCCTCAAACTCTGCAAAGTTCTGATGATACTTTTTGATTATTGTTGTTTTTTACAGTTGATAAAAGAAACAATTAATCCATTAGTCAAAAATATACATAAATAAAATCATCACCTAAATCCACAGTAAAAAAAATAATAACTGATAGTCCCTGCCTTCAGTGGTGATTCCAGTTCTTTTCCTAAAAAGTACATTCCTGTTGGACTATAATTTACAACAGCCCAAGATTAAATTCTCATATCTGGCAAACAAGAAACAGGTCTTGCCACTAATAAGTGGCATGTTTGCTTAGAAATGACTTAGAATAATGATGTCCAAAAAGCTTAAAAATATCATTTATCAAACCATTAATTTTTTGTTTATCTACTACATTGCAGTTCTAGGTCCAGGCTCTTACATGTAGTAATGTGCTGCTTTACTTGGCCTTACAGTGTGGTAAATTAAATAGATTACTGATTTTGGAATGTTGTTTACCTTTTTTTTAAAATAATACTCAAAAGAAATCTTTATTGCAATGACAATAAAGATTTCTTTCCTCTTTTAAATCCTCTACTTTATCAAAGCGTTTGTTTAATGTTTTCTGATATGTTTATTAACCAAATGCTCGATTAATGAGAAGACTATTCATTAACTACAACAGCCGTTCTCTACAGGCCTTACACTGTATATTTATTTGTAATACATGACATATAAGGATTCACTTTGCATGAGGGCACAAGCTATATGGAGCTGATAGTGGCCTCTCGTTGCTTTGCAAACATGCTACCAGACCATTATAATGTGGCAAACGTTGTTTTACACGCGTGTCCTGGAGAGAAGGGCTTTGCAGTTGTCTACTCTGTGTAGATGTGTCCACTTACAACGTCCTATTAACAGCGACACTTCAAAAACATTAGGAGAACAGTGCATGTAGTAGCTAGCTAGGCTAGCTAAGTAGTAAGTTAATCCACAACGTTACATCGTGTTGAAACGGCTGAAACATTTATCTCACTAGAACAAAACATACCAACAAAATTAGCACTTACAATGATAAACGAATAACTGCAGAACGTGTGCGTCCCGTCTGATACGCTGTAAACTTACAAACTCTGTCTGAAAACCATGTTTATATTTCAGGACTTCAGCAAAACGACAGATGAATTTTCCCACCTCGAGTCTACGACGAGAAGCGCATGCGCGCTACGTCACGAGCATAAGCAAACGACGTTTGATCAACGGCAGCAGATTCCACTTAAAAAGGTGTAAAAGGCATTTGGATGTTTTATTATCATTTAGTGTTTATATCAATATTATTTATAATTCACACGCTATTCACATTTTTAATATGTTCGTATTGATTACATGTTTTTATCGGTTGAGTTTTTGTGTCGAAACTCACAGAGGCGCTCATACGTCACTTATAAACAACATTTACCTCATTGATCACTCCCGGTCTGTGTGACAGCTCTTCAAGTTGGCTGCTGCTTTTCTGTTGTTTATCTGCTGCTGGTGATCCAAACCACCGCCGGAGAGGACCATAGTGAGCTGCTCTTACGATAACTCCAGCGTGGAGCTGCGCGAGTGAGGGGCACTTACTTTTTAAAAGCCGCTCACAGCAGCTCTGGGGGGCGGAGTGTCTGCAAAGTGGTGCGCCGATTGGGGCGCTCAATCGGGGGAAGAGAGATGTCGTGCTTGTTGGAGGCCCCTCTCCGCATCAGCGTGCTATCTGTGAGTGCCACTGTCATACTTACAAGTAGCGTTGGCAAATGTGCATTATGGTCGCTCCAGTAGTGAGTGGTTAATTTAATCTGAGCAATCTTAAGAAGCTAGGGGCTGTCAAACTGACGGGTTACCCGCTCCTGTTAGCCTACGAGCTAAGTTAAAGGCTTAGCAACATGTAGCGGCGTGCCTACGTAGCTGTCGAGGTGAGCGGTTTTTAATGTCAACCTCCTCCGTACGGGCGGGAACATCCCGAACATTTGAAGGGGTGCCCGCGGTTAACGCCCGTTCGCCCCGTCGGCGAATGATGTAAACGGAATCAAACGAACATAGCTGTCACTGTCACTCGGAATGAGTTAGCAGCTAATTGCTAGAAAACACTTAAACTTGTTTAGATATTTCATAAATCATAATGAAAAAGAAGTTGCACGGAGGTGATTTGTATTCCCATCACCTGCTATTATTTGAACATAACCACTGTAGCTTGCTAATTACAACTGCAAACTTAACATTGTTAAGATAACTAACGTTTCAAGGAACATTAGCTAAGCACTAGCTAGCATGCGGTTTAGCTAACCAAGCCAACAAAACTCACTGGCTGCCTAACGTTACTACATATTGAAGAGGATTTAACAGAGTTTAATTTGTTCTGTCGGCAGCCAAAAGCCCAGAAATATGTAGGGTTTTGTAATTTAATTCAGCGTGTGACGGCAATTGCTATGTGTATTTTAACTTGGCTAAATTGAAAGCAGCTCCCCTTAACGTTAGTTGTATGTGTAGCTAATTTACATACACACTCAGTGAAACGCCCCCACCGTAAAGCTGTGAACATCCAGACATGAACACACTTCTTAACTACATTTTATTAGATCGTATTTACCTTTTTCGGCATAAGCAGCTGTGTTGTTGCATTAGTCCATCATCTAACGTTATAATGATCATCAGATTGAAGTTTTCTCTTACAAATATTTGGCACTATACATGAAAATAAATTAGTCAGAGCATATTAAAAGGCACAATACATGTTTCTATAATCAGAGTAGATCAAGTCCAGTGACTTGTTGTATGCTGTATGTACGGGTAACAAGACTGTTGTCAATGAACAGCTGATAAATAAAATGTATATCAAAATAATATATAATATATAATAGGGCTCTTGTTTCATTATATTTTCCTGTCCTTTATCTTCTACAAATAGGTTGTATTCCGGCTGTATGCTCTGTGTTGCTGTGAGCTGTTGGTTGTTGTGCAATAGCTAACAACATGCTTCCCCTCTGGGGATTTATTAAATGTATATCAAAGTTGATCTCTAAGCAAATGTGCTGGTACAATACAGACTGTGCCGAACACCTTGTCAGCAACGTATCGGCACCAGACGGCAACAGTAGCAGCGTGTTGTCAGCTGGACGATGTTTACTCCTTTGGGGTCATGTGGAAAGTTCTGGTTCCAGCTGTCAGTGATATAAACAAAGTTTTCTGGTGTCACATGCTGCCACTGGGTACCATATACAACAGCTTTTAAAGGATCCTGACATGGCTGTATGTGTTGGTGTGCATGAGTGTGGATTTGTCAGAGTCTGCAAGCAATTTAACAATTGATTAGAGTAGTTAAATTAGGGAAAATCTGTTATGTATAATTGAATTTTATTGATAAATGTAAAAGTTATTTAAATGCTTGACATTTGAGAATTATTTTATTATGCAAACGTGCAGTCTGTTAGGCTCCTTGTTTTAACTTTACAACTTTAAATTGTTGTTAAATATATGTATAGAAAGTCATAAAAACTGTACTCAGTAAGTCCAGTTAATTTTGTCACTAATGTTTCTGCTATGTCTGTTCCCACACAGGAAGTCACTGCCACTAGTCGCCATTATGTTGACAGACTGTTCGACCCCGACCCACAGAAAGTGCTGCAGGGAGTCATGTAAGTCCAGCAGCACTGTACATGTTGAATGTTTTCTTTCCTAGTGCAAGCAGGGGAAATAAATGACAGCCTGTCTCTTTGCTATTTCACTGGTTGGCTTTACTGGAACACTCCAGTATGGGATTTTATTCAGCCAGTTAAACAGATTCTTTTTTTTAAATGAACACTGGGGAACGTCCTCTACTGAAATGCACTGGCTGAATAAAGTCTACATTGCTGTAATTGTTCATTACATTTGCTAATAAAAATATCTCTTAGAATATCAAAATATATTTTTTTTGTTTAACATTATTAATTGTGATGTTCCACTTTAAGTCTAATCTCTGTGTTTTAATGCACAGGCTTTCATGTGACTTAATTTCTCCCTCTCCCTCTCGACTGCAGTGCCTTGGACTCTGACTGTTTTGTTGTTATTTTTAACTTCTGAGGAGACTAGCTCTGGTTACGGGGCGTACCGCTTCACTACCCGTATACCTGACTGACTTGACCGCCTGCTACAGCTGTACTTTTCCACTAGCCTCACTCACCTGCTATTTGATATCATCTGGGGCACACTCAGAGCAGGGGAATTGCTGCATGGAGAAAAATGCAGTGAATACAAATAAACAGGCTGATTGTGTGTCATATAAGAACATTTAGTACAGCTGCTAAA
The DNA here is from genome assembly GCF_900324465.2 of Anabas testudineus. NCBI lineage: Eukaryota > Metazoa > Chordata > Actinopteri > Anabantiformes > Anabantidae > Anabas > Anabas testudineus. The sequence continues at coordinate 3,166,764 of NC_046629.1, read as the reverse complement.
TGTAAACATTATTTATTTCCTTTATTCCTTATAACGTGACATCTTACTGGTGCATGGCTACATTAAAAATTATGAGGTCTTTCACTGTAATCTAAACTTTTACTGTACAGACTCTTGCTTCAAATACATTACCAAGAATCTGATCATCTCTGTGTGTGTGTCTGACCTCACAGTGACATGAAGAATGCCGTCATCGGAAACAACAAGCAGAAGGCCAATCTGATTGTCCTTGGAGCTGTGCCCAGGTACCTTTCTGATCACCTTTCTACTTCCACCCCATCTTAGTTTCTGTTGTTGATGATACATAGAATCATATGTGCAGTGAACAAGGTCTGTATTTAGCCCTTTCTACTCTGCTGCTCTCCTCGTTTTATTATCATGCTTTTGTCCCACATTAAACATTCTGCTCTAAAGTCTTCTACCCTCAAATCAAGAAACTCTTAAAAACTAAAACGTGTCAGATTAAGTAAGACACAGTTGTTTTGTCCATGTGTCAGATACCGATTTAATGAACTCACTTTTGATTGAATTTCACTTTTTTACTGAATTGGAAGAACAACAGAACTGCTAAAGCTACAGAGTATAACTGACTTGCATTATCATCTTCCTCCCCACACCTCACAGGTTCAAGTGTTACAGTGAGTTTACTGTAATGTGTGTGTGTGTTTGTTGTTGGGTTCCAGGTTATTATACCTGCTGCAGCAGAGCTCGTCCAGTCTGGAGCTACGGACTGAGTGTGCTGTGGTGCTGGGCAGCCTAGCCATGGGCACTGAGAACAACATCAAGTCCCTGGTGGACTGTCACATCATCCCTGCTCTTCTTCAAGGTTGATACACATACTCAGTCATGCAAATATTTACTACAAAGGACAAGAACTAGTACCATGAAGAGACACAAACCTGAGCAGTACCTGTCCTTTGTGCTCGCAGGTCTCCTGTGTCCAGACCTGATCTTCATTGAAGCTTGCCTACGGTGTCTTCGAACTGTCTTCGTCAGTCCTGTCACCCCTGTGCAGTTGCTCTATACTGTAGGTTGTTTTGTACAGTTTCTGCTTAAGAATAGAAAGCATTTAAAACACAAATACCTAATGACGCATTATGCAAATGTGAAGATCAAAAAATGTAAATGATGTTTGTTTTTAGGACCCCACTGTGATTCCTCATCTAATGTCTCTACTGAGCCGCTCACAGAGAACCCAGGAGTACATCACACAGATTTTCTCCCACTGTTGTAAGGTATTTGTTGGTATTTAGTCACACACAAACACTATGGAGTAAATCACAGCTGGTGCCAAACAAAGGTTCTCTATTGACTGGACATTTGTTGTCTCCAGACCCCAGAGCACCAGACAGTTCTATTTAACCATGGTGCCATCCAGAACATTGCTCCTCTGCTAACCTCACCCTCTTACAAGGTACATGACTGCTTCTCTGTAATTCCATATGTTCACCCAGATGTGTGACACTACCTAATACTCATTTACTTATGTAGACGTTTCTTTTCGTGTATCTGCATTGACATCCAGGTCCGGATGCAGGCGTTAAAGTGTTTCTCAGTCCTGGCCTATGAGAACACTCAGGTCTCCATGACACTAGTGAATGGTGAGTCTCTTCTCTTCTCTTCTCTTCTCTTCTCTTCTCTTCTCTTCTCTTCTCTTCTCTTCTCTTCTCTTCTCTTCTCTTCTCTTCTCTTCTCTTCTCTTCTCTTCTCTTCTCTTCTCTTCTCTTCTCTTCTCTTCTCTTCTCTTCTCTTCTCTTCTCTTCTCTATTTCTTCTTGTCGTTCTTCCTTTGTTTAATTTGTTTGTGTTTCCAGTACTGGTGGATGGTGAGCTGCTCTCTCAGGTGTTTGTCAGAATGATGCAAAGGGATCAACCCATTGAAATGCAGCTAACAGCAGCCAAATGGTAAGTGTTACAACATTTGATTAATTATTACTCATTAATAATGACTGTATTTCCTGTATAGCTTCTCTTCTAATGTAACCTATTACCTTACCTTACCTTATCCTTCTTTCCCAGTTTAACGTACATGTGTCGAGCAGGTGCCATCAGGACAGATGACAGCTGCATAGTCCTAAAGGTGAGTCTTTTGAGATCTCTACAACTTCAATTTGATTTATTATTATTACTAGTGTATTGTATAAGTGGCACCTTTTTATTGAATGCTTCCAGACCCTGCCTTGTCTCGTGCGGATGTGCAGTAAAGAGCATCTACTGGAGGAGAGGGTGGAGGGTGCAGAGACGCTGGCCTACCTGATGGAGCCTGACATAGAGCTACAGAGGATTGCCAGTACCACTGACCACCTAGTGGCCATGCTGGCTGACTACTTCAAATACCCCAGCTCTGTGTCCGCCATCACTGACATCAAGAGGGTGGGTCAGTGGGCCTGAACAGGCTATGTTATTTTCTGTGTTTTTTTTTTAAAGATGTTTGCCACTTGTTAGGCCAAGTCATTTGGCTATCAAGACCAGTGGCACCATCAGTGGATTTACATCACTTACGTAACCTGGTTGCTGTAAATTCACGTATACATGCAACAGATCAGTAATCACATTTCTGCTCTGCTCTACTACTACTTTGGAAGTACTGCTCACAGGTTTTTAGTCATAGATCCTGATGCTTTTCTCTACTTCACTACTATCACTGTCTGCAGTCTTTTTCTCTTACACATGTGCAAAAAATGGATTAGACACTCGATCACATGTATATATGGCAGAGAAATTTCTGTTATTCAGGAAAAACCCACTTCACATCAGGGTTCTCTTAATCTCCTAAAACGATTATGTTGTTGTTTACATGACTGTAACCGGTTTACTACTACTGCTGCCACTTACTCTATATATAAACACAGTGTATGAGACAGTACCTTTACATAAATGCTTAATCAAAGAACTGAAGATGAGCTAAATGTTAAAACAGATGTCAAGATATCATGTTAAACTAATAAATATGGCCAATACATGTTATGACTAATGCATTTAATAGATCACAACATATTACTGGGAAGTGAAAATTGACTCCTCATGTGTTGTGATAGACTTTAAAGACTAAGAATTATCTTTCTTATCATAAAGTTCTGTCACTTTCCACTCTGTAACTTGCAGCTGGACCATGACCTGAAACACGCACACGAGCTGAGACAAGCTGCTTTCAAACTTTATGCCTCACTAGGCTCAAACGATGAGGACATCCGCAAAAAGGTGATCCCTACTGTGCACGGTGTATTTTTGTCTGCATATGTCACTTTGCACATACATGTTTCTTTTTTCTGACACGTTCGAATTGTTTTCCTCAGATCACAGAGACAGAAAACATGATGGATAGAATAGTCAGTGGCCTATCAGAATCCAGCATTAAAGTTCGTTTAGCAGCAGTCAGGTACAGTTTGTTCCCACTCTCATTGCCTTCTCTCTGCCAAGAATTTAAACAACATTTGTGACATTGCATAAGCACTGAATATGACATTCTTAATTAATTTAACTGTCTAAATTGTGAGATTCCTTCAGCTGCAGGATTATAACTTTTTCTTTTCTTTTTTGTCCAGGTGTCTTCACAGTCTTTCGCGATCAGTGCAGCAGCTGAGGACTAGTTTCCATGACCACGCAGTGTGGAAACCCCTAATGAAGGTCAGTGGAGTTTGAACGAGATTCTGTGATGCAGAAAAACACAACTTTGGCTCTCAGGCCTGATATGCACTGAGTGTGAAAGTGAAAAAAAAAACAACAGAGTAACCTGGTGTGTTGCATATAGTTGTTGCAGAATGCCCCAGATGAAGTCCTGGTCATGGCCTCCTCTACACTATGCAATTTACTACTGGAGTTCTCACCCAGCAAAGAGGTACGTGATTTCTCATATGAATGTGTGGAACGAAGCATTTTTGTCTGTAGCTGTTTGTAGAGAAGAGCCTCTGAAAAGCCACTCTGCCTCTCAACAGGTAGTGCACAAAGCAGAAACTAGTTAGAAACTAACTAGTGAACATGGTGCAGGATTTAACAGCTAGAGAGCCGGAGATTTCCCTCAAGAGTTTGTAGAGAACAGAAACGGCTACAATAGATAAAAATGACCATCCTTCTTCACAACTGCTGGATGTATAATTATGAACCTTTTGCTGACTTGTTCTTGACTGATGACCAAAAGAAATCAGCTATTGCAATAAGTGTATGTTGTTCTGTGATATTCTGCAGCCCATCTTGGAGTCAGGGGTGATTGAATTACTATGCAGTCTGACCCAGAGTGACAGTCCTGCACTGAGGGTCAACGGGATCTGGGCTCTGATGGTAGGCAATAGATTTTAAGTTTCATCCTTATGTCATATTATCTTTATATGTATTAATTAATATATCAGCTCATATATAAATGAATAGGAAATAATTTCAATGGGGAACATTTGTGTGTTAAGAACATGGCATTCCAGGCAGATCAGAAGGTGAAGGTGGAGATAGTTCGGTGTTTGGGTACAGAACAGTTGTTCCGCCTGCTGTCAGACCCCGACACTAATGTGCTGATGAAGACACTCGGTTTGCTGCGTAATCTGCTGTCAACACGCCCGGTGAGTCTAACAGAATAAGACACTTACAGCATTGTGAAGGACACATTTACATTAGCCCTACCTTAAATCCATACAAGTCATTTAGAATAAATATTAAATTGAACAATACTGTCTTCTCATTGGTTATGTTAACATCACATTTCAGTATTGTAGCATATGATAGACTTAAGTGTATCTCGAAACCTGCACAGCAGAACAGGAGTTCTTTAGGGTTTACGTGCTGTGACTGATTTATACATTCACTAACTGCTTCTTTAGGTACATGTATTCAACCACTGTACTAATAGTGTCAGCAAAAAACAATTATATAGAAAAGTTGAATTTAGAGCGGCTGATATCATTCGATTGTACGGGTCTACCTAAAAAAATGACTGGTGAGTGATCTTGTTGCTTCTTGGAATATTCTGTGAAGTACTGTGATCACAGATGTCCAATATTGGCTTTTATAGCTTATTACAGAGAGGTTGCAGTGGGGTAGTGTCAACCTTGACTGTTTCATACTTTCTCAGCCACTCTGCAGATTTGAATACATGACCCAGTATGTGCTGCATTTGCATGAATTCTGCAGAAAAGTAAAACACAGCATGAATACTGATGCTCTCCTGCCTCCTCTTCCTCTCTTGGCTGTCATGTTGTCAGCACATCGACCAGATCATGAGTTCTCATGGGAAGCAGATAATGCAGGCGGTGACCCTGATCCTAGAAGCAGAGCACAATATAGAGGTCAAAGAACAGGTGAGCTCTCCTTCTGTGTCAGGCTTACAAATGGTTTTCGTGCAGCTGCATAAAAAACCTGCATTGCAGACTGGTTTTAACACTGCTCATAAGATTGTCCACTGGTGTTTGTTCTATTTGCTTTTTTTAGATTTTTTTTTCTGAATCACAAAGAACAAAATGTTCAAACAGCAGCACTGAGATTACATTTTTCTTATCCGTCAGACACTGTGCATCTTAGCCAACATTGCCGACGGCAACACAGCCAAGGAACTCATCATGACCAATGACGACATGCTCCACAAAATCAAATACTACATGGTACTGTAAATAAAACCATCTACTCTACTCTAGCTCAACCTTGTCCTGCTGATCATATGAAGTATTTGATGTTGTTGTTGCAGCAGTAACACCTCTACACCTGCTGATTTTAGTAGACATCTTAATAAGGCCATGTGATCTGTGTTTTTATTCTGCTTTTCCTCACTTGAAATTTTTCGGACTATTGTGTGTTCTCACAGGGGCATTCGAATGTGAAACTGCAGCTTGCTGCCACCTTCTGTGTCTCAAACCTTATCTGGAATGAGGAGGATGGTAAGAGACACACCACACAAGAGGAAAGACAAATAAAGAAAAGCGGGGGGGGGGGGGGGTAAGGGCTTTGATAAAAGCTGTATGGCTGAAGGTGTATTCACAAAGCAGCTGAAAAACAAGGGTCTGGGGCTGCATTAACTGTGTTGCTCAGTGCAGTCTGTTAGGGCTAAAAGTAAAGATTATTTCCATTATTGATGAGCAGATTAGGACCAAGAGTCCAAACTCCACAGCTATTTACTTTCCCACTTAAACATTAGAGACATGCACCAAAGCTGTTTTTCTGTTATAATGTGAAGACAGCTTGAGCGGAAACCTCCTCCAAACCACCTGCATCGCTCCGTTTACAGATCAACGTGTTCCTGCTTCTTTGGTACAAGAGAGGTTCTCGTGTCCTCTGCTCAGAATGATAATGAGATGCATCTTTTAGACACTGAGTGGAACGCTTAATGTTATTAATAAGCCATTTCCGTTCTTTTTGGAACATCTCAGTTGAGATGAAATTGAAGTGGAATGAATTATTTTCCATCAGGTTCTCAGGAGCGGCAGGACAAACTGAGGGAGATGGGCTTTGTGGACATCTTGCACAAACTCACCCAGGCCTCTGACTCCACCCTCAGTGACAGGTGAGTTAGCACAGCTCAACTCAACTCATGAAGCACAGAACATTCACACAGGTGATAAAGTGCTGATCAGGGTGGACTGACTGTGTCTCTGTCAGGGCGAAGACGGCGATGCAGCAGTACCTAGCATGACTACAGAGGGGACAGATGCTCTACTGGCAGCCTAACTAACAATCACGGGAGGACACCTGCCATTGGTTCTTCTTTTTTTGGTCTTGTTTTGATTATTCTTGACGCTTGTTTTGTTGCACAAAGACACCTTTCTTATGGATCTGTGGCTGGCCTCCCTTCACTTCCCGACCTCCACATCAACAGTTCTCCTCACTCCATTTTGGAGACTCTGAGACTGGTTGTTGGGAAATCAACGGTTAGGAGGGCTTCACTTGCTTTTTCTTCAACAATGAAGTGAACTTTTTTCCTTTTTGGACTTTTTAATTTGAGCTGGGTTTCTTTTTTTTTTTTTGGTCTTGAGTGCAGCAGCCGGCGCCACCCTGGTGCTTTTGGACTCCCAATCATGGAGAATGGGCTCTCAGAGACTAGAGGTTTGACACAAGAGCATGGCTGTAGGACAGCAAAGCTTCCCAGTTTTATTTTTTTAATTTGTAACTAATGATATTAATATTAATGTTTCCTTTAGGTGTTGCAAGCAAGGACACATTTGAAAAAACACAGACTGCCTATTTGGAAATTTTGGGTGTTTTCTTTTTTTGTGGATACATACCTCGTAAATATATAAATATATATAAATATAAACATAAATATATATTTTTGGAGTTTTATTTTCCCCTGACCCTCATCTAGTTTTTATTCATCCTCTCTGAACGATGATTCTCAGCACAGTAGGTCGCATCCACTGCACTCTGAAGTTCATATCTGACTTTGGACATGAGGTGAATATAGAAGGGAAATGTAATTTGCCTGATTTAGTTCTTTTTCTCTTCGCCCTTGTTGTTCTGTGTGTACTGGAGCCTGTCTCTTCTATCCGACATCCTTATAATCCCAATGGGAAATGTTTTTTGAGAGCTGATAGTGCTTACTCCAACCTGCCCAGTTACTAATTAACAGGCATGAGTACACAGAACGCCAGAGATTAGAGGATGCATGTATCCTCCCACCTCCATTGAATAAGATGTCTGTTGCTGTTTCTGCTTTCTCTCTGCGGCCCACTCTTTTGTGTGTGTTTGTCAAAAGAGATAAATGAAATTCCCCGAGCTCCTGGGTTTTATTTCCTCTGATGTGTTTTGAGAAGCGAGCAAGGACAGAGTAGATGTAAGGAATAAAGGAAGAACAATTTGAGACTAACCCCTGGAGGGTGCAGGCACTAAGTGCATCGACAGCAGCGGCAGAATCAACTTCTACATTGTGTTTGGTCCCTGTGTTATATAATTTATTCTCCCATCAGGATATTTCTAGAGTGTTGTTCCCTGATAATTTAAACTTACTGAAGCTCTGGTAGAATGAATGTTACCATTGAAAATATATGCAGACCTAAAGAAGGTTTCCGTTTGTGTTGTGTGTTATTTCTCTCTGGTGGACATGGTGTGGATTTGGTTTCACCTTAAAGATCCGTCCGGACCAAAGTTGAAGACTGTTTGGTGCTGTGCCTTGTCCTCCACAGTCTGATGTATCAACAAATCAAATCCAGCTTGAACATTTAATTTTCCTGCTGTAGTTTCCAGCAATGTTGTCTGAAGAAAGCACAAATATACACTCAGGTCATTGGTATGCCCCATTCTTTAAACACCTGCAGGGTGTCCATGTGGACAGATGCATGAGCTTATTAGAATATCAGTCTGGACAAACAGAGAGATAACTTCACCTGGACTGAGAATCTTCACCAGTTAACAGAGGCTTATAACTGCAGTGCAGCAATTCTATCTTTTTTGTATTTTTCAGTGAATCAGATGATCGAGTCCCCGAAATGCAGATAAAATACACAAGAGGCATTAAATCTTCACATTGTGAGCCAAAGAAATGGGAGGGACGTGAGGCAAAGGTGACATTGACCTTTGAGTAGCACAATCTAATCAGTCCGTCCATGAGTCCAAGTGGACGTTACCTGTCACAGACATCACCTCATGGTGAACCTGAGATATCACATTCACAAGAATGGGACAGATGGACAGGTGAAAAACAAAATGCCTCAGACCATAGCTGTTTAATACTGTTCTTCCATTTTATCAAAGGAGCAAGAACATGTCATTTTCAGCTACCTCAGTCATTTTGTCTATAAAATGAGTGTAAAGAGTAAAAAATGCCTGTTAATAATATCTGAGTGTGTTTCTACATACAGAAGGCAAGTGACTGTCAGTCGACTGATTGTTGGAGGAACTATTCTGTTCACCGCTGTAAAAGTATCATCAGAGTACGGTCAGTGTTGATGATTCCTACGTCTGTAGCTCCAATATAATGCTGCTACATTACAAACTGGGGCTGATGGTTCCCAAGGGCAGCACAGGAGTCTGAGGTCGTACAAAACAACACTTCTTTATTGTTGTACAGTATGTAATCCTGGTTTTTATGTAACAGCAGAGTCTTTAATAAAATACATCTGAAACCCAACAGCCTCCACTAGGGCAGGCGGTTAGTCTACTGCCTCGGCCCTCGAGAGCTGAAAAGCAGGCACATTCCTCATGCAGTAAAAAGCTTTGACATGCATTTGATTTAAACCCTGCAGCCCCACCCAGCCCCACCCCACCCCAGAGTAACCAGCAGTTTCAGAGCTCCACAGACACTGATGGTAGTTCTAGTCTGTGAGTCCGTATATTTCAGTGTGTAGAGTCCTGACAGTGTCCCCAGGTTATAAAATAGAAACCAGAAATCTGACTGCCTATATTACAAGTAATACGGTGCACAAAGCACCACACCAAAACAAATCAAACGTAGAAGTCCTGAGACTTCCACAGTAACGCAGCCTGGGTTTTGTAGTTTCAGGATTAGCCTGTACCAGCATTCGGTGGCAGAGGGGCTGTAGATGATGAAATCTGTGTGTGCTACATAAGAAGTAGGAAGGTCTGGAGTGAATCCACTCATGTATTTAAACAGTTCACCTTCCTCCCCAGTAGGGCTGGATGCTAAAAAACACTCTTCAGATCAGTTGTAATTTTTATTTGAGTGATCCAGTATCGATTCTCAAAGTCCTGAGATCCTCTTTATGCACTGGTTTCTTGTTTAAAGTGGATTCTACTTGATTCATTCTGCCTCTGCCGGGGATATTAATGCTATCTAACAGCTGTCTGCAGATTATCAGGCTGTAGTCAACACAAACCGTGCAGATGAAGCGGTTTCTGATCATTAAGGTTGAGCATTTATTTTCTGAAATATGGATATTGATTAGGTCCTTTAATTGAACATTTAGACCTAAAATATGTAGATGAATCATGTTTTAGTCATTTTGCGTTTGCCCTGTTTTAACACAGGCTGATGTGTTTGCACTTTACGTACATTGCCCTTTATAATGTTTGAGACAAAGACCCATGTATGGAAATTAAATAGTCATGTTTAGTATTTTGGACACTGATTTTATAACGAATTAAAGAATTGTGAAAATGAGGTTCCCAGGATGAATTCTGTGAAGCAACACTGGTGTTTGAGTCCATTCTGGACTTCGGGAATCGATACTGAATTGAATCAGTGCTGATATCCAGCCCTACTCCTCAGCCTGTTTCTGTTACGCCTCCCGAACGTGCAATAAATCTCCCCAGTGCTTTCATCAACAAAAATAAATCCATACACAGCCTATAGAAAATAAATTAGTTACATTTCAGATAAAGGTGCAAGCATTCGCTGTAGGTGACATTAATGGCTTTCTATGTAAATTCGCATCCACGTTTGCCTGTAATAAACAGGTGAGGGACTTTAGGGAAGCCTATGTCTTACAATGGAGAAGGCACGCATGGCTGGATGGCTAAAGCTCAGGAGTGACGGTGGACTCTGCTATACAATCTGAAAGGCTGGTTGTAAACAGTGATACATGGGTTCTGTTTATGATATCAGTGTTTCCTGCACCTTCTCCCACAATTCTCGCTTTTCTCTTTGGCACACAACCCCCTCCAGCCCAGTGCAGTTTAGGACGTTTCTGTCAGAAGGTAAAACCAATACGAATGCGTGATGGCTGTGTGTATGACTGACGAGATTGTCGGCTGAGTGTTTTCCCTCCACTCGCCTAAAGGCAGATGAACACATGCCTTAAAAAAAGAATCCATAGATGAAGCGAACGGGTCCGAGTGGCCTGATGAGAGACTGGATGTTTACATTCCCGGTCCCACTGCAGTGGCTCAGATGATCTGGCTTGGGTTAAGACATATTTCCTGCTGAGATGTGTGTTTGTACCTGCCCTTAGAGAAGGAGGCGACATCCATACTGGGTTTAAAAAGCAGTGATTATACGTTCAGCTGCAAAGAGCTGAATTGAATTCCAGACATCAGTAGAGCTGGTTAAAAAGCTGAACTCTGTGTTCCAGCAGCTGTGGCGATCACTGATGCTACTGGACTGTTGATACTGTAAAACAGTTTGTGCCGTTGTAGTTCTGTGTTCTGTGTCAGTGGACAGTACTCCTTCACACTGATTCACTGACAGCTGGTGTCTTGGCCTCCCAGGTGTGTTTCTGTACCTGTCTGTCCGTTCAGCATGTCCCGGGATCAAACAGACCAGTTGTCTGTTTCCTGTTTCTGTCATTCTCTGCTACTCTGGTTTGCTAATTGTGTCGTGTTCATAATGCTGGCTCCTCTTCATCAATGAAGCTGATGTGCTCTGTGGAGGACTTCCCCTCCTCCACCTGTCGCCCCCGTTCCTGCATCTCCAGCTCCAGGGGGTGAACGACAGGCCGGGCCTCCCCGTGGTGCAGCTGTGACTTACACCAAGGTGGAGTCTGGGCGTCTCCCGGTCTTCTCATTGTGCTAACGAAGTCCAGAGACACAGGCAGGGAGACGGTGGAGGGATGGAGGGAGACGGTGGGGGAGATGAGATGGACGGGAGGCGAAGGCCTCAACCGATGGTTTCCAGGGGAGGATGAGAGCGATGGGGGAGCTGAGCAGTGTGAGGATGGGGAGGGAAGGGTGTCCTGGGAGGATGGCGGGGGGAGCAGACCTCTGGTGGTACAGCTGCCAGGTCGAGACGGGTGGGGGCCTTGACACGGGGAAAGGGATGGCGATGAGGAGAGAGACATGGAAAAGGAGAGGGAGGGTGAAGGTGTGTGAGAAACAAGGGGGGGGTGGTTCTGCTGAGAGGGGAAAAACATGCCGTTACTAGCGGAAGCATGGAGGCCGTGAGGAATTCCCTCCTCAGGGGAGAGGTGGTGGGAGTTGTCCTGGAGTTTGGGCGGGGGCTGTGGTGATGCTGACGGAGATGAATCAGGCCTTTTTGGTGAGTGAGGTGTCGGGAGAAGGCATCCAGGCAAATCTACGCCCTCGATGTCTCCCCCATCCAACAGGGACTGAGTGTCAGGTCTCTGGAGGGGGCACAGCGCGGCAGGGGGCGGCAGCACCAGGTAATTGCTGGCACTGCTAGGAGACAGGGTTAAATTTGGCATCATGGCGGCGAGGACCGGCTGCGGCAGCGGCGCTTGGAGGAGCGGCCTGAGCAGGTTTGTCATTTCCTGCAGCTCTTGACTGAGCTTGGACACTTGTTTGGAGAGACTGTTCATCTGTGTGGAGAAGAAAGACACAGAAGACAAATCAAGGTCAGTCCGGGAAATGTGGTGTCGAGTTTCTTATTGCTGAGGAGGACGATGGAGCTTAGAAAAATACCTGACTAAGTTAATCCTTATTTAAATGAAACATAATCTGATACACACGCTGCATACGTAGTGTTCAGTCAGATACAGTGATGTGATTTGTGGCCTGGTGGCTCCATGGATCGAGCATCGGCCCGGGCTGCAGAACGTTCCTGGTTCAAACCCTGTCAATGCTGTACAGTATGCCCTTGTTCATGTGATATATGACAAATAAAGGCTGCCTCCTCTTCTTCCTAAATCTTGTAAAGAGCTCTCTAACGCAGCACAACCCCTCTAAATTAGTTTGAATTTCCATGCTGAACCTTATGTGCAACAACACATACAAAGTGTTGACAGGCAGTCACGCTGGTTGGCTAAAGCTGCCCAGGATTTTGAATGGCTGCTGTAAATCCTGTGCAGGAGTATCAGAGTCTGTACCGGGATGCAAACGTCAGTCAGATTTATTATCATCAAATTATTGCTAATTAAGCCATCGTGGTTTCACTTCCAGTAGTGGAAGAAGTACTCTGATCTTTTCAAAGTAACTCTAATGGTGAAACGATGTAAAAATACAGCTGTGGCCAAACGTTTTAAGAACGACACAAATATTAATTTTCCTTTAAGTTTCCTTTAAATTTGCTGCCTCATTGTTTGGATCTTTTTGTCAGATGTTATACTGAAGTATAAGACTTTAATTGGATTTTTAAATATGCATATTCATGTCATTCTCAACACTTTTGTTCACGGCTGTACTCAGTCTTGTACTATTATTATTAGATTGTTAATAGTGTTGCACCATCATGCCAGTAGCATTTTGCTGTTGGGGCTGCTTGAGGTAGAAGCCCTATTTTAAAGACGGTCTATAAGTGTAGCACAGTGGTTCCTAACCTAGAGTTGAGGCAGATAAGTGTAAATGTGGCATCATCAAGTCAGCGCTCACCTCTTCAGTCAGTTTAGAGACACTCTGCTTGATCTCAGTCTGCTCCCTGATCCCTGCAAACAACCACACATGAACACAAATCCTCAGCAGAAAACACAATATTCTGTTTCATAAGCGAACCACTACTCTGTGTGCCATTGTATGTAGGTGTGCTACCTGGGTATGGGGAGGGCGGAGCTGCAGGTGACAGTCCGGGGCTGAACTCGAACTTCTGTGATGAGGTGGAATTGCTCTCAGTTTCAATGCCGTCGACGAATCTGTGCAGAGAAGAGGGATTAAAAGTAAGAGTGCACAGAAGAGGAATGTAAATGAGCAGAGGAGGAGTGAACTGAAAGCGCAGTAATTACAGTATGTAAGTGTGTTCGCACTGCAGACATTAAAAAGCCCCCTATCAGCGGCTTTTGTTCACACTCCACTGCACAGTGGATAGGGTGTTATTAGTCCCTGTGCACACATGGACGTGTCCATCCACACACATCATCCTCCAGTGTGAAAACCTATACAACATCCAGCAGCAGCCCCATGTGACCACCACCGGCACTATAATCTGCTGGTTGCCATGGCAGCCAGACACTTATGCTGCAGCGGTGTACTGTGCAGTGATTTCTCCAGTCTCTCTAATCTTTCTGATTGTTGGACAAGCTCACTGCTCCTTCTCTTTCTGTGTGTGTGTGTGTGTGTGTGTGTGTGTGTGTGTGTGTGTGTGTGTGTGTGTGTGTGTGTTACCTGGGGCTGAGCTCAGGTGGAGCGCTGCTGAAGCTGACCACTGGTATCTGCAGGGTTGTAGGGCGCGAGTGCTCAGAAGGAGCGCGAAAGGGTCTGGGTGGCAGGAGAGGGGAGCGCAGGGGCGAGCTGAGCCCCCTGCTGAGACGCAGCGGGGAGCGGGGGGCGCGGGACACTGAGTTCTGCTCCTCGTCGCCCTCCTCATCCTCACGGATGGATGGCAGCTTCTTCACCAAGCCGCCGTTGCTTTCCCAGTCCACCTGAGAGGAAGAGTGCACGTGCAAACCTTGAATACAGCCACATGCTGAGGCCTCACAGCAACAGAGAAGATAGAAACTGCTTTGTAATGTGTTAAGAACGAAGCACACACACACACACACACACTCTGGCACTGATACTGCTCGTAAATAGAGCGCAGGGGCATGGGGAACCAGTAGGTGGCGCATAGACACAAGTGTTTACTACCAGTGAACTACTAGATGTTTGATGCACTATAATCAAATCACTTCAGAAAACAACAGAAAGCGGTTAACGACACAATATCTTCCACCAGGCGAAGAATATTCCCTGATCAATATTCCTATTTCTTCTTTGTAGATCACCTTTAGTGGCTATATGCTAAATGTTTCAGTTCAAATCCTAACAGGACAATTGTTATTTTAATGCTATTCCTGCTAGTTTATAGACATTTGCATGGAAGATATGTGCTGTAGGTGTTGCTGTATGTCAGATGAACAAATGCTATGTCCCTGAAACGTCCAGAAACACCTCAGTGAACCAAACAGTCTGTGGTTGAACAAAGGTAAAAGTTCTGAGACCAACAAACAAACAACAGGAAAGTGTTTATGTTGCTGTGACTTCAGGGAACGGCCCATAAAAGTCTTGTTCTGCATGCAGCACTGAGTAATGAATGCATTTCTTATCTCATCATGCAGACAAGCCAACACCCCTCTGTTTCGCTCTTCTCCCTGCCCTCTCCCACTCTCTCTCATCTCCCTTTAATCAAGACTCTGCTCTTCACATCCCTGCCTGCTCAGCGCTCTCGCTTTTTCTTTCTTCCCCCTCCTCGTGCTCTACTCCTCTCAGCCTTCACCCTCCCCTTCATCCCCAGCCCCTCCCATGCCACCGTAAGGTATTTTTAGCTCTCTTGTTCTAAACTTAGCTCACAGTGCCGAAAGAAACCAAGGAGCGCTCTGCGATGCGGGGGTGTGATGAGTGTGCACTTGCAGTGTGTTGGCGTGTGCTTGGCTGTGTGTGAGCGTGTGGGAGGATGTGAAGTTCACATCATGTATGTGTGATCAAGTCAGGTTGTATGTAGAAGTCCGCAAGCAGGCACACGTCTCAGTGGTGGTGTGTACTCTGTGTGTACTCTGTGTGTGCTTGTACGTGTAAGTGCACATAGGTGTGTGTGTGTGTGTGTGTGTGTAGCACACACAACACATTCGTCTGCTGAACGTGATTCTGGTGCAGAGATTTAACAGCACAAGAACACAGGGTACGAAACACTAACGTCTCCCTCTCTCAGTGCTCTCAGTTCACTGGTTGCTCTTGCACGCGGCAGTTTTTCCTCACAAGACTCTGGGGTCATGACAGCCAGCCTGCAGTCTGTGAATCATCGGGGGGGACATGGAAAATACAGCCATCTCATCTCTTAGATCATGGATCTTTTGCTTTCATCTTCTTTCCTGATAAAAGCATCCTTACTTAGTAACTATTTCCACATTTTATACCACAGGCTTCAATTCTTACTTCTCCTCTAAATCATTATTTCTTTTAGTCTCCACCTGCTAACATCCCTTCTATGTTGTTGCTATGGACATTATCATTTATCAGTCATCCTTTCTATTTCCTCTTGTATTGAACAAGGAGGTGCTAGACATCTGCAGGTGTAATTGTTCTTTCTCACTACACACAGATATGCTAAAATAATCTCCCGGGCTGCAGGTACCACAAGAGCTTTGTATACATAACCAGGGTGGACATCTACAACCCAGACCTAACATATGGGCAGAAGCTTGTGCATCTGGAATCATACATCCTCTAGATACTGACATGAGCACACATCTGCACCCCCTCACATTATGCACTAAGTGTGCTGTGCCCTGGAGAAACAAACAGCACTGCAGTGGGAAAGCAGGGACATGAGGAAGAGCTGAACAGAAAACGAGACAGCCGAAGTTCCCCCTCCCCTTCCTCTCCTCCTCTCCTCCTCCTCCCCATCTCTCTTCTCCTCGGCTGGCTGAGTTATTTATATCGAGCAGGATCCAATCTTAGCAGCAGCTGCGGGGGACACAGCCAGTCAGGGAGAGCCCGTGCTTCCCCCTGCTTTATTTTTAGCAACAGGGCAGCTTCAAACAGCAGCACTAAGCTATTCTTATCCCTCTGCTGCTGCTGCACCAGCCAAAGACGCAGGATGTGTGTTTGATGGCAGTTGTTAAGAAAAAGCACTTCAAAGCTAACCTCCCAGCCACATTAGCCTCTCAATGCTTCTCCAAACAGCAGGAGCTTTCATAAAGGGACAGTCATTCATGAGACTACACTTATCAGTGTAGAAGATCATTCAGTGTCTGAATGGCAAATAGCAAACCCGGTCACAAGATGGCGTTGCCGTCTGTTACAAGTGGATTTCAAAACGCTTTGTCCATCCCCTGAAGGGTTATTAGGGGGACACAACAGTACCACAACTCCTGCATCTGTGACATGTTTCCTACATTACTGTGTGTATGTGTGTGTGTGTGTGTGTGTGCGTGTGTGTATGTGTGTACTCACATCAGCCCCGTGACCCTCCCGCAGGTTGTACGTGAGGTCGTGTTGTATCTCGCTGACAAACTTCTGGGCATACTCGGGGTAGAGTCGGAGGACCTCGCGGAGGCCTTTGAGACTGATATACTGCAGGTCGCAGTAGGTCAGGGCCTTGACGTTGGCGTTGGTCTTGATCACCTGCTCTTTCGTCAGGGAGTCGGAGCCAATCAGATCTCCTTTACCTGGGGAGGTTTAAGATAATATGAGGGTTAAAGTTCGCTTGCTGCATGTTCCAATCTTAAGCAGTGACTCTGTGCTAAAATCAAAAATCTAAATACAACTCATAAAAGTGCTGTAAAAACAGCAGATAAGGAGATCTAAATGTTATTTGGCTAAGATTGTCGATAGATGGTAGGAATTTGAACTAAGTGTGATGACAAAATGCACTTTCCGACACTTGTCTCCCTGCTTGTGCTAAAAGCTTCCACTGTGTGATAATTCATCTGGAAATGTCAACTGAAGTTTAGAACAAGCCGAAAAATTCCCTGTTACAGTAACAGAGTAGAAATCAGAGGAAGTGGAAGTTGTTCTGTCTGAATAATCAAACTTCAGCGAGTGTTTGTGCAGGAAATAAATCATGTTTCAAGCATGTAGGTGAAAATGCAGGTTCAGTTGTTACGTCTGAGCAAATCATACAGAAGATGTGTGATGTCATTAGTAAGAGTTTTTCATCAAGTTTCTCTATGATCACTATAATGTCAGATGCTTTTCTCTAACTTTTGACTTTCACACCCTCTTTACGCCACGATTTCCTTGTGAACGACCTAATGCAACACAAAAAATGTCCTCCAGGAGAGACAAGATCACCCCCCACCTCCCTACCACCACCTCAATGACAGCCAGCTTTTCACTCCTGCTCCCAGTGTGACTGTAGCTACTATACACACTTGAGATTTCCAGTATCGTCAGATGAAACATGTTATGAACTCGTTAATCTCGAGTCTGACGTTGCTCTTAAAGTCACAGCTCCTCAGCATCTTGATACTTGTTCATTAAATGAACGATCTGATTACTTTTACTTCATCCTTTTGGTAAGTGCAACACCAGGATTGCAGGATTGTTCCTTTAACACAGAGGGAAACTGGAAACGAGCAACAAGTCTCTTTTTTAAATTCACCATCACAGCGAGACACAGTTTTTCCTCCTGGCTTCTCCTCAGCTGGATCAGTGCACATTATTATTTTTTCAGGACACACTGTGGCCATCAAACACTGTTTCTTTTGAGGTGAACACACTAGAGTGGATTAGTGCTCTGACTAGCAGCACTGTTTTTCCTGCACATCCAGTGCAGTGAAGACGTCACTGCACAACTAAATGAGAGGGAGAAACCAAGTTAGCTGTGCTACTGAACAGTGCTGCAGGTTTGTCTCCAGCAGTATTTCAATGCAGTATTACCAGATTATTAACTGAGAATGCACTATGGTGAATTGTGTTACAGTCTATATTGAGCAACATTCATTTGGGAGGTTTTTGACAGACAAAGCCCCCCTGCAGTATTAGCATGAAAGGGAAAAAAAGTCAAACAATGACTGCTTCAGGGCTGCAGAGCCACAGCTGAGAACAGAGCAGAGAGAAAAAAAGAAAGGCAGGGGCACCGAGAAGAAATGAGCAGAGAGGGAACAGAGGCAAGATGGAGGAGGCGAGGCAGGGCAGGGCAGGGCAGAGGCGAGCTGGGACCTAAAATGGGTGATGGAGTGTGGAGGAAGATGGCAGGGAGGGAGTGTGAGGAGGAGACGGAGGAAAGTGAAAAGAAAAGTGAGGCAGAGGGACAGCGAGTGGGAGAGGCTGCAGGCTGGCACGGGTTGATTGAGGAGAAAAGGATGGGTGGATGGATGGGTGGGGGTGAGAGAGGGAGCGGTAGTGTGAGCAGAAGCTTGGATCATGCAGAGAGGAAAAGCTATTGGACACGGCCCTCCACCCCTCCTCCGAACCTCCAACCATCACCACATCCTGCTGTCGCTGCACTCAACCATCCAACGCTCCTCTGCACCCTCACACCCGCTGCCCCTCCCATCTGTGCCTCTACTTCATTTGGCTCGATGGGCTTTTCACATGCTCCGTCTGTCTCCCTATCTCTATCAGTCACATCGCTGCTCCTCCGCTGCCTCCCCATCCCGCCACAGTTCAACTCGAGCCGTCTTTGTCACAGAGATGATGGGTGGCAGCGGTGCGGCATCGGGGGGAGCGTTAAACGTTAAAACCAAGCAGATGAATACTTGATGGTGACATTTAAGAGAGTGTGTCTGTCTAATATTCAGTGTGTTTGTGCCTTTGATGGTGACAGAACAAAAGAAGCTCATCTAATGTGATTTCTAATCACTTTCTTTGTCATGGGTTTATATTTGGTCTGAACTCGGACAGTCAGTGAATATTTCATACACCTCTAATAGCTTTTTTTGCTCAACCAGCCACGCTAACAAATTAGGCAGCTTGACTTGGCAGCGGGTGTAATGAAAGAAAAGATCTTCTTTTACTGTGTCACACACCATTAAATTAGGTTTAAGTAATACATTCCTCCATATTTTACACTGATTTGATGTGATCGTCCAAGTAAAGGTCAATGTAACATTAAATTTATGAGCTGATGTAAGTGTTGTGTCACTGGTGCTGGTTCCTGCTTCAACATGTTTCCTGCGTGGAGCCAAATGGTTTATAGCTGTTACAAACGTGTCTTTGTGCGGAGACCTATTGTACAGCGAGTGTAGATGCTGCAAGTCCTTTTACTGTGAAGCACTTATGCAATACTAAGTCATCGTCTCGCAGGATGCTCCGATGCCTTCACCAGTAAATAAAGCAAAGATGAAGTACAGTGTACAAACCATGTTTGAAAGAAGAAACAAGGTAAAACAAGCAAGAAGCATAAAGGTGATGAATGCATTAGGCAAACAAGAGTTAAACTTATTAAGACATGAGAGGCTAAAAACAGTTGTGTTGATCGTAATAGGGCTGAACAATTAATTTAAATATCAACACACAGTTTTCAAGCTGCATGCGTTCTGCTTTTGAACGCTACAGATTCTGAACAACTGTGTTTCGACGGGCTCCACACGGAGCGGGAGTCAGTGAAAGTCACAGGAAAGGAAGCCAAGGACGTTCAAGAATCAAACAAGATGACATGAAGTACGTGACTATCACCACATGAGAAACCAGGAAATCGCTGTTTGACCCCAGCACAGCAAAGAAAGTCAGATTAAAGGTGACAATACACAGACTGCAGATTATTTACCTGTTAATCCAAATAGTCAACAATATAAGGTACAAGTAGTATCTTCCCCTCTCAATTATCCAGATCACATTTAATTAAATTAACGTTATGTACAAGCACCAACTTGACAACTCTGCACAGATCTAACTGCAACACAGCGATGAGTTACCACTGTCCATAAACCCAAATCTGCTCGTGTGCTGCAGCCATTTTAAATTTTGATGTGGAGGAGCACTGGAGCAGATGGCTCCAGCTACAGCCTGGACTGTATTAAAAGTCCTCTGCTGCTCGTGGATAGAATGAGTTACTCCACTGCTGAATTCACCAGTTTCTAATGACTGTAAATAATAATTCTCAGTTATTAAAATGTGACATTGCTATTCCTTGGTTACTGCATGTGGAAAAGTTCAGCTTTGATAAAATGAACTGTTTCAAACAATATTGGTCATAACTGGTGTGTGTGTGTGTGTGTGTGTGTGTGTGTGTGTGTGTGTGTGTGTGTGTGTGTGTGTGTGTGTGTGTGTGTGTGTGATTCTGTATACAGAAACATTACATGATGTGCAGTGCAGAGTTAAACATGTCTAATAATCTCATTGTTTGGTTGCACTTTGTGTTGGTTCAGGTGCAGGTGAGACTACAATAGCAGCCTGGTCACTGTGTAATTCCTGGCGGAGCCCTGTAGGCTACACTCAGGGTGTTGGTAAAAGCCATGAATGGCTGAACCATGTGCTGAGCTTCCTGGATGCTGCAGGGCTCTGCACGATCCACACTTCAGCATTAATAACCTTCAATAATGTAAAACATTCATTATTAACACAGTGCTGCACCACATTCCATCTACTGGTGTGTGTGATGATCAAGATCAAATATGGACTAGTGGATCGACATTTGGAGATGAACTGCATCAGAGCAGACACACAGACTATAAATTCAATACATTTGACCTTTTAAGAAGCTGACCCCCCACCCCCACACACATTCTACATCCTCTCTGCGTCTCGTCTCCCTCGTCTCTCTGTGTAATAGACAAAATGACAAACACACCTCAGAAAAACTTGCCCTGTTTGCAAAAGCAACAAAGCACATCCAAAGGAAATGAGGTTTCAGCCTGAGAGACGACAAACTGGGGAAATGATTCTGAAGTGTTATGACAAGTGAGACGATCGGACCACACAAGATCCAACTTGATGTTTTCCACTTTGCTGTGATTCAGCTTCTTCTTAAACTGGAGTGTTTGTGTCTAACTGGTCTCTGAGGCAGCACGGGGATTAGCTTCTGAAGTTAGCAGATGGAGTGATGTGTGAAGTAAATGACATTAAGAGCGAGTGGCAGCTGAGCTGCAGATGATGTTAGCGAAGCAGCGACGTCACACACCTTACATGCTAAATGTATCAGAAAGAAAACAGTAATTATCTTAAATTGGCATGTTTGTGATTACACATGTAGTCACCTGACAGAAGTCAGTCAGACTCTTTGAAGAGGATAGTGTGGTGGTAAGATCCATGTTGTACCTTCTAAGGTTCTCTGGATAAAAGCAAGTGGCCAATGATTAAATGTAAATGTAAAAGAGACAGGGATTAACCAGAGGGTGTGAGAGAGGGAGTGATGTGTAAACTCCCCTCACTAACCCTCCAACACCTGCAACACCTGCAACACCTGACTAACTTCTCCTGAAGAAATATCACCAGGGAAAACTGTTGACAGTGTGTTCTGAAAATAATCTCACACATCCTCTAAAGTCAGAGCGTCACCACAGAACAGATGCAGATTTAATTCACTGTTCATACAAGCTGATGCAGCTCAAATCTACTCTACAGATTGAACATTAAAAACATTTTTAAATGATGTTTTTACTGTTCATGCAGCAGACTGGACTGTTACAACGCTCTCCTACCTGGTCCACCCTAAAATATTACACATCAACTTCAGTCGATCAGGACTCTGCAGCAGGAGCTGCACACGGGGACAGAGAGAGGGGAGAGAACACATTACTCCTGTTGAAAGTTTTCACTTTGGCTTCCTGTCAGTTTCTGTATTGATTTTAAAATTCTTTAACTTGTTGTTAAAACACTTCATGATCCTGACACGTTTCCAGTGAATCCACCAGCACGGCCTCAGGTCCTCTGGTGCTCTGAGTCTTTGGATTGTTGCAAAGTGCAGAATGAAAACTTAAATGAAAACAGTGTGGAGGTGATCTGACACAGCTCACAGTGTTTTTAAATGTAGAACAGTCCTCCACATCATTCTTCTTTAATTTACTCCACCATCCTCCATAAACACGTGCTGCCTGCCAAACTGAAATGAATCAAGAGTCTACAAGTGCTGCTGTCACGTCGAGCAAGATGGAGAATAACAAGAAGAAGTAAAGAAAAGACCCACGTGCCGTATTACTTAATGAATATAATGGAATGAATGACGTGGGAACTGTATTAAGGTAGTGACATGATATTTGTGGTAAGAGCGTTATGACTCACCCGCCCAGTTACATCACGGAGCTATGGACTTAATTTACAAATCAGACCAGTTTTAAATGAAGCTTCACTAAAACACCTTCACATCCCCACAGACTGATAAGAGATCAACTAGTGGTCACACCGCTGGTCTTAAAGTCATTATCTTTCTGTGTGATTTCTCCTTTTAAAGACTGAATGACTACTAGATTACAGACGAGTGAGGTGCTACTGTAATTACTGTTACTACACTTTGAAATATCTTTATAATCCAATTATTTATAATTCTACAATTTTATCTGTTGTATTATTTTAAATATTCTACTGAAGTCAGATTTTTGTTGTATTTCAGTTTTTCCTTTTATTACTTTTGACAGTTTCAAGTTATTTTAAAGGAAGTTGTTCTTTTTGTCAAATTAGTCTCTGTGCTCACAACATTTCACAAATGAACACACACGAAGGATGTCCTCTTACAAATTCACTCTCTCCCTGTTTTTGGATCCTCACACTTGCTCATGACAGAAATCCAAACTCAGTCTCATAAAACGCTGCCAGAATCTCCCCATCTGTGAATATTAGGAGACGCGTCTCTCCTTCCAGCAGCTTGGACTGGAGCTTTATTGATGTTTTAAGGATTTTTTTTTATCCATCACTTCACCAGTCTGCCAAATCCTGTTTTTACCCAGTAGTTAAAATTACTAATCAACATGACCTCATTTGAATCTCTACTT
The DNA here is from genome assembly GCF_900324465.2 of Anabas testudineus. NCBI lineage: Eukaryota > Metazoa > Chordata > Actinopteri > Anabantiformes > Anabantidae > Anabas > Anabas testudineus. The sequence goes on along the minus strand of NC_046629.1, from coordinate 3,143,723 downwards.
GCAAAGTCTAATAATAACCAAGTCATTATTTTTAGTTTGTAAAGTGTAAATCTACTCAGCTGCTCTGTTTCCTGTCCATCTGTCCTGAAGGAGGCCTCTTTGCTCTGTTCAGTTGCACCTTCGCACCTTTTCCAAGACATGTTATCTGGGTAAAACATTTTGCTTTTAACAATTCTTTATGTGCTCCCCAAACCAGAGAAGGTAAATGCCTGTGTTTCTGTTATGTTAAGGTCTTTTTATGGACTCAGGAATGAGGCACAAATATACCATGATATTTTATTATGTTGGTTTCATATACCTTTACGTTCTGCCCTGTGCTGCCACAACACTTGGAAATGTCCTCTCCTCAAAAAATGAAAATGTATTTTAATCCAGTCAGACGTATTGATATTATCTAGCATCAGATTAATATCTCTACTGTTGACCGCTCTGCTCTGCAGCAACAGGAGAAACAATAAAAGTGTAGATTCGTGAATAGGAGCCGTCGTGCAGCACAAAGACCAAACTGCCTGCAAACATCCTAATTCGTCCATTCATCCTTTCTTCAGTGTTTATTCTCTGCAATATGTGACATCTGATAGGAAGGCGTGCTACATCTCTATTCACACTGAAATGAAGGATTACTCCGTATAGCTCGGAGGATCAACGCCGTGGGAAGCCTTGACTCTGTGTGTGTGTGTCAAGCATGGCGATAACTCCTTAAAGCAGCACACAGCAGCTCTTTATCAGCTCCCTCTCAGCCCCGTGTTCCCTGTTGTTTGACTCATACACACACATTTGTCTTTCTTTCCTTTCTTTTTGCTTAATTTCCACTCAAACCCTCTGATTGGATGAAACCAGCACTCCACTGATCTGGGAGATTATCTCTTTCTTGCTCATACTTTATTAACAGCATTTGATATCAAGCAGTCACAAATCCACCAGGCTCTTATCAGAGTGTTCTTCAAATGAAAGATTCCCACCTTCATTAACTATGCAACACGGTGCCCCGCAGATCACGATCATCTCACATCCTCTCATTAAGTCTCCGTTTGACAGGTAATTGTCTACCAAAACCATGGGGGTACTGTGGCGTTTTCATCCAATTCTCTCTCCCAAATTTATGCATAATTTCCTCCAAATAACAGACCACCCTTGTTGCATTTTAGTTTCATTAGGTAAGCAGCATGTAATTTTGCAATCCGACAGTCAACAAATCAAATCTCACACTTCACATTTTCTCCTAAAGCCATTTCATTAACGGATGATTTTCTTTCCAATTCTTCATTAATTTGAAAAAACTATGAAAAAATGATGTTGTCTCTTGAGGTAATTTGGAGAAACATTAATATAAAGGATGTTAGTAGTTATATTTGAGAATGTCTTTCAGCTTAAATGAACCCACCTCATAATCAATCCATAATGAACGGGTGTCCATATGGTTTTTCATGCACTCTGTATCCCAGTCTAATATAAGGATTATGTCTAACGGATGCCTGTGTCTCTATCAAAGAAGCAAGTTGCCCTTTTGGAGATGGACAAACTTTGACTTACCCAGAATGGCGAGCACTGTGTTGTCCTTCAGCACCTCCATGGACCCCGAGCAGACGAAGTAGATGGCCTGTAGGGCGTCTCCCTGCCGGATGAGGAACTCGCCCGGAGCGCAGAAGGAGGTCTTGATGATGAGGGAGAGGGATCGCAGGCAGCCCCTGCTGGCCGACTCAAACAGGGGCAGCTGGAGGAGCTCCTTGTTCAGGTGCATGGCGATATCAGCCCTCAGTTCATCTGGGAAGTCCTTCAGGAGCTGCAAAGGGAGAGTCGCGTCTTTGTTTAATCACCTGAAAGCAGTAATTCTCAAATATGTAGACTACAGGGAAAATGTCAAGCAGAGAAAATCTGAATGAACATGTTTTGCAGTAGATATTTTGTTCCGTTAAATATACATGTAAGTGCTTTAGTTTCACTGTATAAATAAAAATATTAACATGTTTGTGCCTCAGTATTTGGAAAAAAAAAGTTCCTTCCTGTAAAATGCTCAGTTGTTCCCCACAGTCTTCTTGTTTTCTTTCCCTGTACTTACATTCAAGCATCAGTTAGGACTAATAACTTTACTAATCACTGTGTGGCACTGTCTTCATTGATGGAACAAGCTATAATTAACGTTAATAGAAACACCTGTGCTTTTATTGAACAAAATGTCTGCCTTGAAAAACGAATGTGAATGTCATTCAACGACAGAAAAACACTCTGATGCTAGTTAGTTATAATAATAAAGGTTATTAAGATTTAGTCTAAAAGTGAAGTGAAGCTGCACTGAGAAGAAAAACAGCAGATCAACACGGTGGGCGTCAGTTCACCCAATGTGAAACTAAACCACAACTCACATGTTAAAACAATACGATCTGTGAAAAGTCCCTGGGTAATTAGCAACATCTTGTTTTCAATGCATAGACCATGACCACAATATCACATCTATTGTTTAGTGTTACAGCAGAAGTCTCTGATGCGACATCTCAAAGTCCACTCTCTCCTCACCTCACTAACGTCTATCCCGTTGTTGACCGACCAGGTGGTCTGGAAACACTCCAGCATGCGCTGCTCCAAGGTCTTGGGCAGTCGATGGACCCTGATGAAGTCCTTCAGGTCCTTGGTGCGGGTGTGGTAGAGCGAGCGGCGTGAGTACATCCTCTGGATGATGGCCGTCACGTTACCGAACACCACTGCGTGCATCAGAGCTGGAGACAGATTTTATTACAGAATGATGTGAATGACTTATTTAGAAGTTTTCGCCAAATCACAACAGAAGTCATCTCAAGGCACTTTACAGTGTTTAAGGTTTAAGACCTTACAAAGAAACTACAAAGAAAATTACAAAGAAAACCCAACAATCCCATTTAAGCTTTAGGCGACAGTGGAAAAACTCCCTTTAGAGGAAGAAACCTCTAGCAGAACCAGGCTCAGGGTGGGCGGCCATCTGCCACGACCGGTTGGGGTGAGTGGAAAGAGAAGAGAGAAAAGAACAGCAGGCAACAAAAACAACAACAAGCAGCAAAAACATTAAGAAGAATAAGAAGTATAAAAGCACGGGGCTTGAACTGAATTAGATTTTCTAAAACCACCGCGGAGCGCTGCCTCAGGTGGATTACTGCTTTCACAAACAGACACAACTAAAGAAATAGTTCCAGTGTTCAGTAAGTCCTTTATTCCCAGTGAACAGAATGTGTACAACAACAAGTAAGTCATTCTTCAGAACCTGAAAGAGCTCAGAGCCCAGGATGAACCATGATTCTGGGTGTGGCTGTGGTACAACGAGAACTGGAACTCTCTGTTTATGATGTACTTTCCTGAGTGCAGCACCGTTTCTGTCCCTACATTTCATTACTGCCCTAAGTAGAAAAGCCGCTGAAGCAGCGCTCAAACCACAGGACGCTTCCACGGTCCACTGACACCCAGACTAATGACATTATTTTAGGATGACTGCTCCTTCAGGCAGAGTGAGCCACCTCACCTTCAGGAAACCTCTGGTGTAGAAATGTATAAATATCTTTCAGTTACAGCTGAAGGGCGACACAGCTCGAGGGCAGCTCTCCACGAGTGAGCTCTCAACTCAGTGGGAGGAGGAAATTCAGAGAGATGAATGAAGCTGTGCTCTCCTCTCTTTCCATTTTGCTCAGAGGAACATCCACACATCAGTGCAGGTTCAAAGTTATCAGATACCAACACAAAAAAAACTGAACGGACTTTATTCTGTTTCCTTTTGATTATCAACAAACCCCATGAAAAGACCAAAAGCATCGAGGTGCCACTCGACCCCAAATCCAACCAAAAACAAATACACTTCGCTGCCTGTTTACAGGCTACAGAAGCAGCTGGGGACTGTGATATTTCACAAATATTACTGAAACAGTAGAAACTATTTCCAGATAAGTTTTCAAAATGCAACAAAATCTAATATTTTCATTTATCTACATCACCTTTCCTTCTAATTACTCTAAATTAACAACTAACTGAGCAAACTAATTGTTGCAGACTGGGCCATGATGCACCCCCCAGTCTTTGACACAGAGAACTCAACATCCATGTTTTCCAAAAACAAGCTAAATGTGGACTCGTCTGATGACAGAACACGTTTCCACTGTCTCCAGAACTCTGCTCAGATGATGTTTGGCTTCCTCCTGATGTAGTTAGACTTTCAGATTAAGACTGTGTTGAGTAACCTTTTCTCCCAAGTTCCCCTGAGAGTTTCCAGTAAATCACTGACAAATCACAGACTTTACTTTTTATTTTTGACATTTTAGAGACAAGTCCTTTTGGACAATAGGATTAGTAAATTTGATTTTAACTAAACTTCTGTCTGTGGAGTTAAATCAGTGCATGTAGATTAAAGGCTACTACATAATATCAGCACAGCCATCGTTAATGTTATAAGATTAAAATGTACAAATCTACTAAAATGTAATTAAAGAACAGGATTAATTCATCTTCAGTTCAGAAAATCAGGGGAATCGTAACAGACTGTGTTCAAACGTTCACTGAGGTCAAAGGCATCTCTGCACATGGTTGTGTCCTCCGTCTATAAACGCCTGCACTCAATAACCTTTGCAGTTCCTCCCTTTCTTCCTCATTTCTCATTAATTGCTTTGACTGAACTGAACATTCAGTTCTCTTCATTATTGCTGCGCTCCAGCGAGAGAAAACATCAGAATGTGCGTGTGCAATAAGCAATAATAGATTCTGTATCTGTCCAAGTTATTAGGTTCCATTTTAGGTTCAACCTACTGAAAAACACAACGTCTCTTTTCATTGTTACGCTGATGACACTTCATTATTCCTCCGTTCCAATCTGGGGGATGCTAATTCAATTAAGTTCATCCTTGATGAGGCCAGAGGACAGGGCAGCTTGTGTTTTTGCAGTAGCATTAATGTGTTTATCATGGTATTCTGCTCTCTTGTATATTTTACAGTTGTATAATGATATTACCATGGATTTGATCACTTTCCCTTCTGTCTTCATTTGTGCCTTATTTCCACCACTGTGCCTTTTATTGGGGAGGTTTGGTCAACTGTTGTTGTTGTTGTTTTTAACTGTGCTCTGTAAATAAGCTCGACTATTATTCCAGCAGTTGACAAAATATTACTTCAGTTCATTAAAAGTAAAACAAAAACAACCCTTTATAATAACCACCGAGTCATGGACATTTCAGGAGATGAATCTTAAACACATTTATTTAAGAAGAGTTTGCAGTGTTTTAAACACACGCTGTTATTATTCTATGTCTGTCGGTAATTTTTGGCTGTTCATAATCACAACGAGAGCTTAGAACAACAAGTCACCACCTGTGTTTGAACGTCCGTCGTGTTTTATTGTTATTTGAGAGTTTAGATAACAGACTTAGTGTATTGATTCTGTTGTTGTCCTTCATTATTCTAACTTTTACATTTTAATCATCAGTTGAAATCAGTGAACAGTGCTTATTAATTTGCCCCATTAGAAAGTTTATAGAGTGAAATATCTTTATACATTATTTTTTTTTTGATCTGTACTAATCTAATAGAAGAAATGTGTTTGTCTGATCCTGGGCTGATACAGAAAATAACAGATGTACATAAGTTATCAAATATTGGCTTCAAATGAAAAACATGGTTATTTCAAGAAGTGATTTTGTTTGTTTGTTTTCACTTTTATCAAACATTAGTCGAACTTTCTTGTTTTTCACTTTTTATATGTTTTAATGTAAGTTTTAAGGCCATTGTACCTATAAATGCATCAGAACGTACTTTAAGTTTAATAAATTACTGTCTTCGAATGGACTTATTGACTAGGATGAAGGTCTTAGTGAAGAGAAGGTATTAATTCAATTCTTCATTCAGTATTTTTCAAAATCAGAGCAACACACCACTTGTAAATTATAAAACAAGGCTGCATCATGTTCAAAGTAAAATTTTTCTATAATAAACAACATCTGAACTCACCTTAAATAAACCTGAAATAAATTCAGTTTTTATCAAAAACTCAGGATTTGTATATTGACTCGTGGACACAAAGCGAGAGACAAAGAACTAAATGTGCTGGGCTGTGTGCTGCGTTTTCTCTGGCACCAGATAAAGAGCTGATTACTTAAAACGGAGAAAAGAAGACGTGCTTCCCACCCTGAGAGGAAACACTAACATGCACATGACGAGGAGGAAACTTCACAAACAAGGAGCATTAACTGAAACACACACACACGTCTTACCGCCTATGAGCATGGTGCAGATGGAGAAGATCTTTTCTGAGTCGGTGTTTGCTGACACATTTCCAAACCCCACACTGGTCAGACTGCTCAGCGCAAAGTACAGTGACGTCACGTAGCTGCTACGCATCGACGGGCCGCCCCCCAGCACCCCGGACCCGGTGCCTGTTCCTGACGCAGCCTCGCCCCCCGACACATTTCTGTAATACTGGCTGGAGTTCCAAGAGGCCTGCCCTGCGACCTCTGACCCTGATGTGGTCCACTGGCTGCTGTTGGCCGGGTCACTGCTGACTGTGGAGGGGACCAATGTTGTCAGGGGGGACAGGAAGTAGGGGGTACCCAGACGCTTGGCCAGCTCATGGAGCCAACCTGAGAGAGAGGCAGAAAGACAGGACATTATTTACATTTATAACATTTTGACGTCTTAAAATTAAGGACATTGTACTAAAAGCAGCATGAACATAAAATTAAATTAACATTTACTAATTACTGAGCAGTTCTATAGTAAAATGCAAATTATATTGTGCATGATGTGAAATTTCTGTCTGTGAAGTTCAAACTTTTGATTCCCAGGCCACAAAAAATAAAGTGTTGTAGCTGTAGTTATTAGTTAATCTTAATTTACATTGAATTCAATCATAAATATGGTTTTATCACTATGCACAGAATCTACAACAGCTACAGTATATGTGCTTGACATTTCCTGATTTTTTAAAATTTCTACATTGTGATATTTTTACTTTTACTTATTAAATACCTCTTCCATCCCCCATGTGTCTATAACTCTAGGCCCCTGCAGGATCTGCACTGGACTGAAAAACTTACACCACAGACTTTTCTTGTTCTACATATCTGTATTTGGCTCTGGGACATCTGCATCCTTCTGTGTAACAGGGTATGTTAGACTCAAATCAAATGAAAGTATTCCCATCGACCCAGAGACCGTTACTCCAAAAGTACAAAGAGGTCGCTGAATCTGAACTGCAAGACAAAATGAATATGCCAGAGCTTCATTTTGTGACAGATAGATGGACACCCCAAAAAATAATTCTGTAAATAAGAAGTGCAGGAGAAAGGATGAATTATTGAGAAACAGTGCAGCAGAGACGCTGGCAGCAGAATCAGAAAGACTGCAAGAGAGAGAATATGAATAAAACAATATGGATGCATCCATTCATTGATCTCCAGCATCAGACGCTTCAGGCAGCGCTGACCTTGTGTTTGTTCGAGTTCTCAGACAGTGAGACCAGCCTTCCAGCTTAAATGAGCAGAAGTGTAACGTAGCTGTGAGCAGAGTCCCAGTCAAGCAGATAAATCAACAACATTAGATGATTTAACACCTGAGTAGTCTGCTAATTACTTTGTCATTAGCACAACTTAACCTCCTGAGATCTGCCAGGAGGAAACGTGGACCTATGACGTTATTTTGCACACACGTCTACTCCTGTAGATCAAAATGTAAAAGTACAAAGGTGTTTTTCTGTCTTGCATAATACGCAAAGAGACTTCCTGATGTTACTGTAGCACCACACTAAAGTCTCAGTGGACACACATCAATGAAGTACGGTGCCTGTCCATCTTCTGATTCAGCCTAATGGTATCAATGTAGTTTAGATTTAAATTAGTCGAGTCAGTGACGAGACAAAGGCTAAAAATCTGCGAATCAAATCAACACAACCAATCTGCAAAGTAACAGATTAACTATAAACTATAAACTACTAGGATTAAGAATATTCACATGTGTCTTATTACACCTCTAAGCAAAAGCGGATAAAGCAATTAAAAACATAAAAACAGCAAAAACAAAAAAACAAAAAACAAAAACATGTTATATTTTCCATTAGCAGGAGAATTGTGAATCTATATTTTCACAGTATCTTACTGTGAAGGATGCAGTAACATACTGTACTTTCAAAGTCACAAAAATGTCTTTAGTCATGCAGAAAAAGGCACCAGAGACTATGAACTCATACATCTATTGAAGTAGAACAGTAACTGTTGTCATAGGTGGATGCAAACTACACTGGTTTAACTAATGCAGTGATTCATATACATAAAAACAGCAGTTAGCTGTCATAAAACATGATATTGATGAAAACATTTGGTGTTATCATTGTTTACAGTAATTAGGTGAGATGTTATCTTAATAGTGAACAAATGTTAAAGTAATTCTAAATAATTGTTTTAAATGTAATAAAAAAATTGTGGTTAAATTTTTTAGGTAATTATGTCAAAAATCCTAAAGGATCAGTTTAAGTCTGTCAACAACAACAACAACTACTGTATGAGCACCTGAATGTTGTTTAAAGACAGACTTAAACCTATCCGTGACATCAGTGGTCCCCAATCCCGGTCCTCAAGACACTGTTCTGAACCAGCTTCAGGACCTGGAACCACTTTGGTGGAAGCGTTTCAGTGCCTCTGTCCACGGTGCTGATTTCTCCTCCGTGTATTAGAGCATGTGAGCTGTCTGTGGTGCTGAACGCCTGTTTCCATTGAGACTCAGGGTCCAGTCCCTCATTTACCTTTACAGCAGCCAACATATGGTCCAATGGAAACAGGTGTTAGGTTTATCTTTAGGTATGTCTGACCTGAATTTGTGTAGAATATGTAGTACTCCTGTGTATAGCTGAAATGTTTCTATTGTAATACCATGAGTAATGTGTATAAATATACAGAAGATGCGACAGATGCATGTGGTTTAAACTCTTGAATGTTTAATGGGCTACCTATTTGATTAGGTAATTCAACCTTCAGTTTGTTTCTCAGGACTGAACCTTGTAGGTCTCCAGTATTTACAGAAACACACATTGCTCATCTTATCTTATTTGTTACTCCCTTTTCCACATAATCTTGTTTTTTCCTGTGTGATTAGATTATATTATATATTATATCACGTAGCACCTGATTAATACAACCACACCCCAATTTGGATGAAGGTGTACCCAAAATAAAATTGAAAGGGTATCTCTTCACCCCAAAAAGTCAGAATAAGTCATCTAGAGACTAAAACATGATTTATAAGTTCTTTTATCCATATGTTTTTATTATATTAATGAAATATGAGACTCTTATTATTAACCACTGAGTTAAAAACACTGCTGAAGACTTTCAACATGTCGTGGTTGTGTTTAGATAAAGTCTGACAAACACCGTGCTAGTAAAACTTTCTTGTGCAGTTCAGTGTTATGTTATTATGACGAACAGCTGACCAGCTTCCCGGCCGTCGCTACGAAGCTTCCAGCTGCACCTGTTTGATGAGGATCAGTGTGTGAGCCGGCATGTACACTTACTGCCACACATTTTAGTCTCCCATCGCTTTTTACACAAAGAAAGATGGATGAGGGAAGTCACCACGGACAATCCTTAACAATTCTCCAGCCCGAGCGAGTGAGAGAGGTAAATTGCTTTCAGACGAAAGCATTTTGCCTTATCACAATCTGCTGTGTTCCCACCTGTCTGCTGACAGCTACGACAGAGGAAAGTACACATACTTGATGTTCAAAAAGCCAAGTTGGCTCCGCAGCTGATAACACTTACTGCTATTGTCACTGTGGTTTATCTCTGGAACAACAAAACCACAAGCTGGAGCGAGAGGGGGCTTCTCCTGACTATGAAATATCACAACTAACTGCAGGAGTCAGTGTGAGCTTCAAGTATAAACTGCTGCTATTCTGTATTTTTAAGGTCAACAAATGCCACGACAAACTATTTCTAAAGCCTACAAGAAGAACTGCCTGTATTACTGTGGTGCTCCCCAAACTTTTTGAAGGGTAGATTTTTTTTTCCTCATGTCCCTGTGGTAGGTTTCAAACAGTTAGTGTAATGTGTGGTTCTTTTTAGTTCCAGGTGTCTCGAGCATCACACTCAGCAGTGGACCTGCTCCTCTAAAGACGAGATCCTCCATCAACCCGGAGTGTGTGTGACGTGTTTTCCACCTGCATGTGTGTCCGTTACTTCATTCTGATTTCCAGTCCAGTTCAAGAAACTGTGGCAACGGCTGTGGCTCCACTGCCCCTGAATTATTGATAGTCCTGCAGACAGAAACTTTACTTCTCCCGAATACTAGACGACTGACTTACTGACAGAGTAGTTGAACCTGTGTGCATGCTGATTTGAGACCTGACCACTGTGAATCACAGTTGGTGTCACTGTAAGGTCAGACTGCAGAATGCTCTTTGTTGTCCTCTGTCCCCCGTCTAAACTGAGGGACCGCTGACGTGAATTAGCTGCAGTCTAACTGTCATGATGTGGTTTGTGGGAAGGATAATGACAGCGAGGTCTGAGTGAGGCAGAGGACGGATGAGGCAGCGAGTGGAGGAAAATGAGAAGGAGGAAAGTGAAAACAGAAAAGGCAGAGAGGTAACAGGAGGACACAGCTCAGTATGTGTGTCTGAACTGAGTCTGTAGAGTAGAAAACAGCCTCATTTTGAGTTGATTGTATGACTCAACAACATGCATGTGTGCGTGTTGTGTGATCTGAAGGTAGAATACAGTGACAGACAAAGACTGATGTCGATCCTCGCCCCAGTTCACAGTCAGAGCAGTTTGCTCCCTGGGAAGTCGCCTGTCTGTTTGTATGTCTGTACAAGTTGATCAGATAGCATGCCAGGGTTTTATGTCGCCCGCAGGATTTCAGATTGTCCTCTGAGAGATGCTTGTGCAATATCAACAAAGCTGTGTCTTATTAAAAGCATCAGTTGTGTTGCAAATTGGGACAAGTGTCGGCTGTCTTTCTGCATAACTGCTCCTGTGCTTTGAATGTGGATTCAAAATTACTCACATCACTCTGCTGAGGCTAAATGTGTGTGTGTGTATGTGTGTGTGTGTGTGTCTTACAGTAGGTCTTGTCTTTCTAGCAGGGAGGTGAATGTACAAATGGTTCCAGCTGAACAAGGCAAGATTTTGATGTAATAATCTACCACAGTAATCACACTAAACAACAAAGTGGGGCTGCAGTAAGATAATATCTCATTTCTTTTGCACTTGGGAGCCATAAAACGATTTCCTGAGGACAAAGCTTAAAGTACAACTGAGACGAGACAAATCTTTTCTAACCTTGATCCTGTAGAATTGTTCATTTAGGCCCAAATCAAATTCTACTTTCTGGTGCCGGCAGGATATTTACAGTCCGTTCATGGTGACAGCTAAAAGCTCTTCACACAGAGAAAATAGACCATAAAGTTGCTTCACCAATGATTTTCCCATCACGTCCAACCCACAGACACTAAATTTAGATCCGAGTTAATGCAGTTCACAGACTACTGTAAATACCTGACAGGAACATTTAATTTGGCCTTGATAACATGGCAACAAGTTTTTTTAAGCAGCTTCATCTACTGACGTCTCTGCAGAACGTCTGTGTTCAAATTATTTACTTAAAGGAACAGTTTGACATTTTGGGAAATCTATTTTCTCTCCTGAGAAGAGTTACATAAAGTGATTAATAGCATGTTATGTTAAATATGAAGTTACAGTCGGTTAGCTGTAAGGTGAGTTTATTTAAATATAATGTAACATAATATATTATATTATATTTACAAGTAAAAGTCTGGATAAAAATACACTAGGATTGAGCTGTCACAAACAAAACACACACTGCATGTTATTGAGTCATAACAATCAACTGCAAATGAGGCTGTTTTCTACGCTGCAGACCCAGTTCAGACACATACTGAGCTGTGTCCTCCTGTTACCTCTCTAAAATGGAAAGTATCATTTCAGTTTCGACACCGTATGTGGGCGAAAAGAAAAGAAAAAACCTGAACTAACCAATATCCCAGGAACCGGGACTTTCGATTTCTCTGCGACCGATGAAGTACCAGACACAGGCCATCCAGTGGGCGAGCAGGGCGAACATGGACATGAGCAGAGTCAGGACCACGGCGCTGTACTGGGAGTAGCGCTCGAGCTTCTGCAGCAGCCGCAGTAACCGGAGCAGCCGAACAGTCTTCAACAGATGGACCCCGAAGTACTGCACACACAGATACACAAACAAACAAACAAACAAACAAACAAACAAACAAACAAACAAACACACAAAGCATTTCAAGATCGATCCTTGACTTGTTCTCTATATGAAATCAAACTCCAAACTCTAAGACACAAACACTGAACTCTTTTAGCAGACGTGTAAAGTCATTTACTCCACAGTTCGTCCTCTTTCAGTGTTCTGACACCTGCAGTTTGTGCACTAACTCCAGATTGGATCTGCACCATTTGTTTCTACGATGATCAGGAGTTAAGATGAAATGTTGATGCACTAAATTCACACAGGAGCCTGTGACACTATACATTAACATTCTACACGTTTGGCTCGTTGCCATCAGTGTGTTCATGTAGGAAATGAGTACAGGAGACAGAGTGTGTGTCCACGTTTAAGTTTTCTATCTGGAAAATAAGAGGTGAGCTCCGTGGGCTGGTCGGTGACACACAAACAAACAAACGTCAACACACACACACACACAAAGAGGAGACTCACCACGCTGACGTTGAAAGCATAGAGCAGGTCAAAGGGCAGGGCGGCAATGAGATCGACAAAGAGCCAGGTGGTGACGTAGTGAACGCAGATGGAGCGGGCGTCGTACACGACCTGACCCGACGTGCTCACAAAAGTAGTTCGAAAGTTCAGCAAAATGTCTGCAGAGGACGACAACAACAGCAGAAGCTGACAGCAGGAAGTGGCAGGACAGAGCAGGTGTCACTGGTAGGTTACATGATCACGGCACAGCTATGGAAACAGGTAGAGTGATGGGAACTAGAAAAAAAACATTTGATTTTTAACCTGAATATTTGTTCTTTGGACAAAAAGCTCACATCAATACCCTGAATCATCAGATTCATTCATATTTATGAACAGTTTCTTTCTGTGTTACTGTTCAAGTATCTGACACTTTACAGTGAAACTGATTTTCTGACCACAGAGCTACAGAATTCATTTTTGTTCATTTCCGTTTCACAAACAAACGTTCTGGCTCGTGTTTATTTATTTATTTATTTTTAACAGAAAAATGAGGTGTCAGATCTTTTCATTGTGATCATCACAAACAGGTTTCAGGTCTAATATATTACTGTCCTGTCAATAAGAGAGTATGTGCACTGTTCAATGACTGAAAACACCTTTCAGATCTTAACAGGAGTCATTAGGATGTTTTTAATTCATCAAACAAGCTTATTAACACAATTAAACCAATAATCAGAGGCCTGATTCAGAGGCTTTTTAATTCACTACCATTCACTGAGTGAACGTATTGATACCCAGTCTGGCCCCATTAGTTCTAACAGATAGGATATCGACTGACAGGAATCAGCCTTTTAACTGAAAGTGGCTCGTACAATTTCATTGGACGAGTTTATTGATGTAGGTCGTGTGCTCACTCTTTTCCATCAAATCAAATCGTCCACTGAAGAACACTCGTACAAGTCAGAGGACAAAAGCCTGTTGTTTATTAGGAAATGAGTTGAGATGAGACGTAATGATCTATTGTGGACGGCTCGTATCCGTCCACCACGGATCATGAATCATTAAAACCTCAACTAAACTTTTATTATGACTGATGAGCCTCAAGATCCAGGCTGTGTTTCTGATTGGTTAATTCAACGAAAAGAGACGATGCTCACAGTCATCAGCTGTGAAATGTAACCGAGTACAATTACTTAAACTTGTACTTCACTACACTTGAGGAAATATTGAACTTTATCTTTCTCATCTTTTACTATTTAAGATGTTCTCCTCAGCTTGATGAACGTGTTCTCAGGTGTGTTTGTCACTGAAGTTAGTCCTAGCACTGAACATCTCTCACCTAAAATAAACAGGATCTCTACGAGGATGTCGCTGACGCTGGGCGGACTTCGAGGGGCACTGCTGCTGCCTTCGTCCCGGCCTCCCACCACCGTGAAGCACACGTTATAGGGCACGGTGACGGCCACGTAGAAGGTCGCCAGCAGAATCAGCCAGTCCCAGCCGGCCTTGAAGGTGCCATAGTGGAGGAGGATGAAGCGAGATTTCTGAATGGCTGCTACCTTGTACTCCGGGATCGGAGGCTTCTCCCCGAACATGTTCTGGATCAGACGACAGCGACAGAGATACTGTGTCAACAAAACTCTTCTATGTGCACTCAATGATTTATTTAATTTATTTATTTAACCAAGGTTTCTTCCACTTTTAATATAAAAAATTTCAGATAAATTCTTGGTTTTGCAAATTAAAAACAAAAATATTGATTAGTTAATCACAATACTTGAGACTGGACATGTCATAAATGTGCAGGTTTGTTCAGCAACATTTACAGTAGAAAGTCCTGATGACCTTCAGACCATCTGTCTGTACTGCAGCAGACCCACACGGTGCTGAACATGCAGATATGAGGCAGTGCTGCTGCAGTTACCTGATTACGACCACTGACGTCCTTGTGGTGTTGTAGCTTCTGATCATTTCATACAAGCCAGATTTTGAAAGATCCAACAGATATTTGATATCCCATATGTTTTTCTTTGTTCTTGCAACTTGGGAAACAATTAAACAAACTTCTTCTTATCATGATGCAGGAAATACTTTAAATTCCATCTGGATAAAAAGAGTCTTTGAAGAATCTGTTGTCAAACAACCTGTGGGGTTTTTAAAGTTTGTGCTATTTTTATCCTTCACAAACTCAGTTCCTTATTCTGTGACTTGTACATAATCATCAGTGCAAAATAAATTAGTTCTCAATGAGGCACAAATTGGAGCTAGTCTGCAAAACAACAGATCACCTGTCAAAAAAAACCTCTTGTCATTCCAGAAGTGAAGGTTTAAACACTGTCTAATGAACCTGTCCACTGACCACATCAGCTTCTGTCATTTAGAGGCAGAGGGAACTCACGTTGTTGATCTTGAGCTTGCTCTTGTCTTGTTTCTGCAGGTGTCCTGACAGGTGATAGAGAACGGCTCGGCTGCGGCGCCGGTTGGCGTTGAATCCCGGAGGGCGAGTTACCCGGTGCACCTCCAGACCCGTCTCCTCATCTGCGGAAGACACGGAAAGATGCTGAGCTGAAGTCTGATCCAGAACACCGGGTTCTTTCTCACCCTCACAGCTCAGGTGATGTTTTTTAGAGGTGATGGATGTGTTCGTGAATTCTCTACACTTTAGATCACAACTCATTCGTGTTTTTGTGTAAATATTTGACAGGATCTTCCGTGTTTTGTGGCTCTTTATTGATTTTCTCCCATCACTCTATTTATTTAACTGTTTTTGTCATTTATTGAATCTTGATAAGAAAGTTAAGTTGAGGCTCATGAAGGGAGTTATTACACCCTCGCCGAGGCAGAAAACCTTTCCTCTCTCTCTCCATTTCCACTTCACATTTCCTATTATGATTGTTCCTCTGTCTGTCCATAATATGATGTCATGCCTGGTGAATCCCCACCCCTGTAACCAAATCATTTTCATTTTCAGCCAGTAAATTTGATTTGTTCATAATATCTAGGAATAGAGTTCAAACCTTTTATGTATGTGTGGCTGCCTGAATCTCTGTGCAGGATTATTCCCAGAACATGAATTTACTTGCAGTTATGTTTAAAGTTGTTTTAACATGTTGTCAGTATCTTTGGTCCAGTCAGAGACCTTCACCAGTAGAGATGCTGTGGATTGAACCCCTCAGAGAACCATCTACACCACACATCCTAAGATTATCTCAGCGCTAAAGCAGCCAATGCAGCATGTTGAATGTGAGGGGGACCAGCTGGTGAGAGAGTGATTCACTGCAGAAAATAAGACCCCAGCACCTTTTACAGCTTCTTATCAGACATACTCTTGATTATAAGTAGCTATAAACTGTGAAAATAGTAAATAGCTAACACTGCTGTTTACAGTTTGTGTGTGTGCAGTGTTTGGTCTTGTCCCCTTTCAAGTGATGAATACAGACCACCACCACCTGCTAGTATAGAGAGTTATTTCTTAGTGGGACCAGACGAAAGCGAAGCAACAGCTGGTCGACGTAGGTCAGCTCCAGTTCTTAGATTTTATCCTGGTGACTTCAACCAAATGTGTATCTACTCACACTTCTCTCTTCCATTGCTCAACATGCATTTTTTACAATACATTGTAAGAAACTGCTAAGTGAATTTAAAAGTAAAAGTTCTATTGAGAACAATAGATCAGTCAAATCTCCACGTTCCCCGTCGCTCTGACTCTCCTTCCATCTCACTGTGTTTTTGAAAAGCAGCCAGCAGAGTGGAAGCAGGTAAATCTGATCCTTTGTTTCAACTGATGTTCCCTTTCCTTTATTTCCACTTTCCCTTCCTTCATTCATCCAAGTTGTGCTTCATTAACAGAAATCTGCATGTTCCATGAACGGTTACAGTCATGTCGCAGTGATGGATCAGAAAATAGAAACCATTTAAATCTTGTTTGTCGCTCTCGCCTTTGCTTTCTGCCTATTTTGTTGTTTGTCCTCTGTCCCCTGTGGTGTGCACTGCACTCTAGATTTGATAGGTTGAATTTAAAATCTAATAACTCATGCCGTGTGTAAAACACAGCCAGAGTGTATGAAAGCAGGCTTCAATCACTGCAGCGGCGAGGCTATGAGATATTCAGCCAAACGAGAGAGCCTGGGCAAGTGGGGGAAAATTGGGTAAGTGATTTCAAGCAGGTGCTCTGTCCCACCAGGAAGCACTAGAGACAGCAGCTCTAAAAGCTAATCTACAAAAACTAAAAATTTAAACACTCCACTTCATCTTAGGAGTCGTGATTACTCGTTCTCTCTTTAAAGCAAACTCGCAGCACGCGGTGGTGTGGACCTTCACGATGAGATGTGAACATCAGTAATACCTGTTTCTGCAGGACTAGTAAATATTCAGCAGAGATTTTGAACGCACCACACGGACATTTGAGACATTTCCTTCAGAGACAGATGTAACCCACAAAGATGTGCACACTGCAGCTGCAGCGTCTTTGCAAAGTGTTATTTGAAGGTTCAGCAAGTTAAAATCTGAAGAGTTTTTTTATTTCAGTGTTTTATTTTGAGGGCGTATGTCTTCAGGTACACACAGTTCACAGTTTTATGTTTTTAGACCACCAAAGATAAAACTCTTTCCTTAACTCTAATTGTCTGCAGTGTACTGATCAGTGTTCTATAGGCTCCTGCTATTTAATCTACGTGCTGTAGTTTGGTGGTGTCAGCAGGTGATATTTAATGTGAACCCACCTGTGTCAGGTCCTTGCTCTGGATCCTGGTCCTTCTTCTTGTCTGTGATGTCTTTGTGGGACACGAGGAACAGAACCACTTCACCCTTTTCATTTTTAATGGGAACAATGTCCAGAAGACACCAGAACTTTGTGCCTGGGGAGAGCACAAAGGCAAACAGTCAGTCCAGCTCATCGACCCACATGTAAAATATAATGTTGTAATATCATCAAGATAACTTGCTTAGGACAAACTCTTTGTTTCCTGTTCATCCAAAGATAAAGTGCAGTGTGTAGTGGTTCGTTAATAAAATATTTAGTCCCCTATCATCATCGATCCGACTCTGAACTTCTGCACGAGACCAAACATTCATGAGGTTCGGAGGCATCGTGTGCCTGCAGCCATAATGAGACTGTTTACCTAGTGCTCCTTCAGCCTGCATACAAACGCTGCTTTTGTTCCATCTATACCCTCATATTTCATACATTCCCAAGTGAGCAAGTGCAGTGTGGGAGACTGGAAGAAGTAGAGATTCATTTAAAAGCTGCACAAAGCCATTCTTCAACTGAGAACGAGAATACCACAGAAAACACACACGCAGCTTCGCTATATGAGAATCTTCGGATCAATTTGCCAAAGAAGCTTTTGGGCTCTGATCACGTGTGAACATACATGATTTAAACCATCTGTGTTTGTTGTGTTATCACTCTGAAGTGTCTAGAAGACGCTGAAGATGAACAGGATGAAGATTCAAACTGTAACTGCAGGATTCAGCAGAGATGTCACGTTGTCCTGGCAGCTCACCGCAGACGATCGACAGCTTCATCACTGAAGGTTAATGTTTGCATTTCTTGGAGGCTATTTTCAGCCACACATACATTTGATGCACTAGTGAATGTGGACAACGTAAGTGAGATGGATTCAACATAAACTGCAGTGTGTGTGTTTGATGAAACAGGAGCTGTCCCGTCCTCTGGCTGCTTCATAAATGGATGAAATCAGGCTAAAACAAGCTGTTGTGGTTTCTCGTTACTCACCTGTGATCTCAGATGAGCTGCACTCGGTACACTACATACTGTTTACTGTAACTAATTCCCAACATGGGATCATGCATGTAAATAATGCATTTAAACAAGTGGATGGATTGCCTCAATAAAAACATTAGACATATTGAGGCTGGATTTGTCCTTGTGTGACTAGAACACGACGGTAAACAAAAGCAGCTGAAACAGCTTGTTCCGTCTTCTGTTCTGCGGCTCCGAGCATGAGGATAAAGGTTGATTTATGATTTCTGTACTGCATTATCTCTGATGGTTATAACAGGTGTTTACTCTGGTGAAGTATCATTTATAGTACTTACACAGTTATTAAAGGAGTCTTCTGTAGAAAAGTTATTTCTAAATGTGATTTCTAAACAGATAAATTGATGTTTATTCTCAACAGACATTAGACAGAATGATATCAACCGATGTTCATGTCTGTGTGTTCAGATTTCACTGAGTTATGACTCTAAGATGGATTTTTACTCTTCTTCACCTCACACAGTATCTTTACCTCACGTCTCTGCCTGCGTCTCTGCCGTGTGTAAAACACAGCCAGAGTGTATGAAAGCAGGCTTCAATCACTGCAGCGGCGAGGCTATGAGATATTCAGCCAAACGAGAGAGCCTGGGCAAGTGCCTGCGTCTCTCTGGTGAGGCTTTAGAGTTTTACAGATCATCTACACCTCTGTTAGAGACAGATCTTGTATTTCTCCATGGTTAAAGTGTTATAATGAGGTACATTACCAAGGAGCACAGTGAACATTTCTTTTTAAGGAAGGAGATCCATACCTTTTTATTGAAATATGCTAAAGTGCTCTTTCTTTTAAATAATTACAAATGAAAACGTTTGATAACTAAGTATTTATTCTAATTATCTGAACATATTTATATCATAGTTATTTTTCCACTAGTTTTAGTTTTTCTTTGTTTCTTTCAACAACATCTTTAGTTTGTTAGCATTTGTACATGAGTTACTGCCAAATGTATTGTAAATTCTGTATCTATGAATACATTAAGAGTTTTTTCTCCGTGGATAAAATTTAATTTTAAAATTGTGCCCCAGGCTTGATCCGAGTGAGGTAACTGGATATAAATGTGTTTATTCTTTTTCTTGCTCCCCTGGAGAACTACTAAATTGCTAATGTGAGCTCATGGAGAGCAGATAAAAGCATGAAACACTTCTAATTTGTGATTTGTGTTTGCTTTATAACCCACTGTTGCTCTTTATTACAGGCTTATATCTCAGCAGAGCAGCTGTGTCCACGTCTGAGTCTCTCCTCCACCTATACGTGACTCTCACTCCTCTTATTTTTAATTTGTGGACGAAGCCTTCTCCTCTTTACCTCCTCACTCATCTCTCTCCCTTTTATCACACAGCTTTGGTTAATTAATAATTTACCAAACAGATGAATGGCAGGAGGATTTTCTCACATCTTTTCCTTCAGTTCACTATAAATCTCTCTCTTTTCTTTAAATACCTGCTCTGCTCACAGACTGCTGAAGCATTCAAGTGGACTGTGTTGTGGTAAATGTGAGGCGGCTCTCGTGAGATAAAAGATCGTTTGACATTGCACATAAAAGGTCGTGGTATCCTTTAAGATATGCACGACTAATTGAAGTATTTCATATATTTGATGGCTCACTCCACAGAGAGAGAGTACATATGGAAAACAGCCACTGTTTGAAATGTTGGACACAGAGCTGGTCGACCTGAACTGATGAGGGCAGAAAAACATAGAATAGAAAAACAAATTAAACAGCAGCAAAGCACAGACTCTTTATTTGAACTCTGTCTGTAACTAAACATCATGACATGCAAATCCTGTGCAGATAACATAACTTTTAGAGAGTTCCTTTCCATTTAAGACGTAGCCAGCTGGATGTTTTAACCAACACAAGGTCACCCTGAATGTCCCATAGTCAGGGTTGTTGTTGTTCAGAGACACTATGCCGACTATGTCTGATATCTAAGCATCCAGGCAAAAGAACACAGACGAGACTGAGCACTGAGACAGTTGTTGTTGTTCAGACTGTGACCTTCAACACATTCAGTCTGAAATTAAAAAAGGATACCACGAGGCCTTATCAAGTCTAAACTTGATTAGAGAAGCTTTAGGGCTGGTCAATAAGTCCCACTGGTCTCTGGTTTTATGTTTCGGTGAACTGAACACAATTTCCCACTCTGGTGGACAGTAACACATTTTATTCTATTACATTCTACAGTAAATTTGTTCCCCATTTTAAAATAATACAAAATACAGTGATTACTTATTAGAGTATCTGTACTTTATATTAGAGCACGTACAGTACTTCTACACGTGACTACTGAACACTGAATCTACTGTATCGTAATGATACACTTGCTTACAGCTGCTGTTTAACTTTTTAAATATGGTTTTTTTAACAAAACCTTTTTATAATGTTGTTTCATTTGTGATTAAAGGCTTCTGTGAGAACTGCAGAAATAATCCTAAAAGGTTTTTATGCCTCTGCTGGTGACAGCTGTGGTTTGGTTGGACTGTATGTGTGCGAGTTCTAGTTGAGCGAGGTTCACCTTTCTTGACCAACAGAAGGCCAATTATTTCTGCCTGACTGATGTTTTGTTTTGTAGCTTTAATATATTTTGAATGTACCTTAATGTGTTGTGAAACTTTAAACGTATTTCTCTGCAGTCTCACCTTCCTTCTTGTAGAAGACCAACTCGGTCTTGAACTCCCTCCTCTCATCCAGGGCTCCTTGTATTTGGGCCGTCAGCCGGTCGCTTGTTTCCGGGCCGTACAGGAAGTGACACGCGCAGCTCTTCTGCATGAGCTCGGCTCGGGCGTAACCTGTGAGTTCACAAAAACCGTCGGAGCAGTAGACGATGGGGTAGAGCGACTGCACCTGGGCGTTTCCCAGAACGAAGTTACTGTCTAAAAAGAGAAAAGCAAGACAGGAAAGAATGCATCAATACAACTGTGAAAGGAAAACAGGAATAATGAATGATTTCAGTTGATTAAACTCATTTAACCTGAATTACATGTTGGATTTTAATTCATTTTTATTCCGTTTTACTTTGGTCTAAATGTATTTTTATAATCTTGTCAAGAGTAAAACTAAAAACTTCAAAGATTGTTTTGGTTTTTTCCCCCAGTGTCTGGAAACTGGATCCTAAAACTATCCAATATCAATCTTTAAACACTCGAAGTAAAACTCACAGCATGTTTGAGGGCATTCTACTTTTCTCAAAGAAACCACCGAGTTCATTTCTGTCAAAATATTCACAGTGATGCACATAAAAGCAGAATCATTGTGAGAGAGGAGACAAGACTGCTGCTGATTTCCAGGGTGAGGAAAATCGATCGGCTGAAGTAAACACTGTCAGGAGTCATCACAAAACCTTATGAGGCTTCATTAATTGATGCAGCCAATAGCGCATCTGCCCTCCCTCAAGTAACAATCTTGTGCACAGGCAGAAACATGCCCGGTAAGATCCTCTGTTTACTCGCTTACAAACACATCTACGCAGGTTGTTCATCGGTAACTGGCAGATCATAGGTGTGTGTGTGTGTGTGTGTGTGTGTGTAAAGTAAGTGGAAAATCTGACGGTGCATATTTAATTAATGGCCTCGGGCACGTAGATGGGTGAACTCTCTAAAATGGACTATTTATTACTTTGTGCTCAGGCGTTCTCGTTGATCCATCAATACTCGGAGCCCTTGAGATGCCTGTATTTAATATTTTACGCTCTAATAATGATGTGTGAGCTGTGTGTGTTGTGCTGTTTCATTGCATGTGTTGCTGTTAGCTCATCTCAGAAACAGCTTGAAATGAAGTGTTGAGACAAGGAACTTCAGTGAGAAAGGAACATGAAGAAGGTGGCACAGGCTCAAAGTGTGTGTTGTATTAGTTGTCAGACTTGCAGCAGTAAGAACAATCTGCCTGATTAGGAGTTATTCTCCTGTCTGACACATGAAGAGCTTCTCTTCTGAGGAGCAGATGATGCCAACAGGAGTAAAGACCACCTTTCCTAGAATCCCTGCTGGCTGTCATGCTTCCTGTCTCTTTTCATCCTGTGGGAATCAACCCTGATGTCATCTAGTGCACAGTGCCTGGAAATGCTACCAGGCATGAGACACAAGGCTCAGAGGGCACGGGCTTCATGAGACGAGCAGTGTGAGCAGCACTGACACAACAACAACAAAGACAAAAAGCAACACTTCACCTCATGTACCGCCCTCCAATTTAGGTTTTATTCTAAGCAGAAACATTCATCCAAACATCTGGCTGTTCTCAAACACTTGACGCGTATGATGAGAGATCTCACAGAGTGCCACCAGGAACTTCATATTTTAGGATGAGTCAGGAACAGTTTGATAATCTGCTGCCAATGGTTAGACCTCACAGTTCACCTGATTGGCATATAAAACAATTTGCTAATGTCACTGGACTTTTCTGCTCTGAGACGTTTTTTTTCTACTGCCGGAGTTCAGGATGCTTCTGCCATAAGAAGAAACAACAACAAAAACAAACAAATGCAAGGCACTCAGCAACAAAAAGCAGCGGGCGAAATGCTTCACTCATTAAAAACAATTACACAGATCCTCTCCAGGCTGCTGAAAAGCTTTCTGCCTGATCAGAGTCTCAAGCAGCTCTGATTGTGACAACCCTGTCTCCCCAGAATCAAGCTGCTGTGTAACTAAACTGCAATGGCAAAGACATTTTGAATGGACAACATTTCTTTTTACATGAATGGAAATAAAAATTACTATGAACTGATAAATAGTTTGTTTTGATTAGGGTTAGTCAGTAATAATGTAGAAGGGGTCAAAGGAGGATTATCCACTACCTGGCAACCCAACATTGTTCTTATTACCGACCTATAAAGCATTTCTTAAGCCGTATTAACATTAATAAGACAATTAATAAACCTTCTATAAAAGACAATTGAAAGATTTTTGCTTGAGCTTTTTCAAATCAGCATTCCATATTTATTTGTATTTCACAGCAAAGTCTTTTTTTAAATGGTAAATAGACCTAAACACAGATACTGAAAATATTTCTTCCACAGCAACAAACACTTAATCCATTATTCACACGGAAAAGCCTCCACCAGCGTTTCTACTGCAGCCTTGGTTTGGCTGCTGGTTTGTGAGATTTTCACTTCAAGGTTTTGGACTTTTGATTAAGCGAGTCAGAACTTTAGCAGCGTTGGTTTGGACAAAACTGGAAATACAGATGCTGACATTAAAATAAAGGATGAGTTTGCAGAAAAACCATGAAATACAGCCAGAGCAGGAGCAACAGGACTGCTGGACACTGGTAACGATGTCCTGTGTCTGATAATCTCTATGCACATAGTCATGTCAGTAAAGCTTGGACTGTTACACAGATAACAGATAATTAATCAGTGACAATAAAGAATTTTCTATTCAGTGATTTTATGGTGAAATGTGACATTTTGGACGTAGATTAGTTATTTAAATGAAACCTCAGTGCTGGAGTAAATGCACTTCGAGGCACATTCCACCATTTGATTTATCTTTATCTCGCGGTCTACAGTCAGATTGACTTTTAATTCAGCGTGTCGCACCAACGTGAGTGGACACAGTCAAGTGAGGTCTGAGAGGACATTCCAGCATCTGAAACACAAAAAAAAGCTGAGAACATTTCCTGTAATGTGCTTTTGTCTCCTTAGCAACTACCGGAGTCCATGAGATCAAAAGTGGTGAGTGACTCACTTGTACCACCTTCCTGCACATGTCAGACAAATCTGAACTTACTTTAGAAAGAAAAGTTGGAGGTAAAGGCACCGAGGGCACTCGGTGGGTGGGGTTACTTTGTCTGGAGCACATTAGCATCATGTACACCCAGTATATTCAAAGGAAAAGATGTGTTGTGTGCTGCACGGCACTATTATATGTAAAATCTATGGTCAAGTGTGATGTATTATGTTGGTGGGAATCTGGTAATTATACAAAAATACAAAGGTTTGTATGTGTATAAAAGCTTTACGATAAATTAGATATTACAACATTGTTCTGCTCCTTCGTTCCGTTTGCAGTATAACTACACAGCACTATGTTTTGCCATTTGAACAGTTCATTGTGTTCTTCCACACGGCACAGAATCTACATATGGAGCAGAGTAAATGTGACACTGAACAGAGCATTTCCAAAAACAGGAGAAGGACTTTGACGAGCCAAGACCAAAGGGTTGCACCTGAAAGAGGCTTCGTCTGGATCGCATGGATGTGGTTTGGGTATGAAAAGTGTGAGACTTACAGACTGGTCGCCGCAGCAGACACCACTGACCACTACAGTCAAGTCACATGTGGCACATTTGGTTACATGTTTAATTGAAAATTTGCACAAGACATGTAAATAAAAGGAGTCAAATCAATGTTTGCACGTTTCATTAGTCTACACACGTACAGTACGTCTTTGGCAATAAATGCAAATAAAGTCAGTTCCCCGATTTCTTAGAAATGCAAATTCCTTCCTGTTATCCTAAAATTCTTGTAGTCATGACAGAGTGTTTCAGACACTGCTAAAAAATAATGTGATAATAGGAAAATAATGATGTATTTTACTCTAAACCACGTGTTTCGATCTATCTACTCCGTGCTGGAGGATACAACCTGAAACTGTGAAAACACAGTTTGATTCTTTCTTCCCCACTGACAACTTGAGCCCTAATATGTATTCACAGAGTTATAATCAACATGTCAGTGCTGGAAGATCTGAAAACACCTGAGCTTACAGGTGATAATGATGTTAATAATGGATTCACTTTGAAACTTAAAACGATAAAAGATAAACTCATATTTCTCGCACTGTACAGCCATGATGAAAATGTGATGTCTTCTTTAAAATGAAAAAACACCACTGTAGCTATACTATTTAAATTTTATCTTTAAAAGATGAGAGGACGGTGGTTCCTCTACATTATGTGACATCAGTCTGTTCATGCTCACACGCTTTTATCTGTATAAACTATGTGTCCTGTGTGTGTGTGACAGGATTAGAAGTTCCCCCTACAACAAGTCTCTAACGATGCAGCTCTTCCCGGCTGCATGCACTCTCTCACCACCACAGCCGCCCTTTGAGAAACTGGTTCTCTTGCACATCAAAGACGATGTCCCAGCCAGTCTGGACCCCCCACCAGTTTGCAATCTCCGCCAACAGATCCACACAGGATGCCATCTCTATCGCCCACCACTCAGCAGTCACACACACCTTGAAAATAACCAAACCTACACCACGAAGTGTTTTGATTTCAGCTCAGAATTCAACACTATTACACTTTGGAGCCGCTCGACAAGCTCAGCACTCTGGACTTGAGTACAAGTGTCTGCACCAACAGACCTCAGGCAGTTTGGACTAGAAGATACACCTCTGTCCACATGACTCCCCGAACACAAATGCAGCCCAAGGCTGTGTTTAACACGTTCTTACTCACACACACACACACACACACACACACACACACACACACACACACACACACACACACACACACACAAATCCTGGATTACAGCAAGATTATTAAAATCCTCACTTCCTGTGATATGTGCACTTGGTAACTGCAGTATTTTTACTTTGTTGGGGGAAACAAAGCTGCAGGAACGGCCTCAAACCTGGGAGTACAGATGTTTACATGCAGATGCATGCATGTTTACATTACATCCATGGTTCAGAAACACAGCAACACTGATGCACGGCAGCCACATGTTGAAGCTCTGTATCTGGTAAGATGTTACAACAGCCCGGTTTAGGTTGAGACATTTTGTTAAGAAATCCATATTGCATTTATGTCCATTTTCCACATTTGGCCATTCAGGTAATGTAAACAACAGTCTAAGGTTAATAGCTATGTGACTAAGAAAGGCTATAATGTGGTAGAGAGGCTGTAGTGCCAGAGTAGCAGTACTACCTCCCCTGGCTGTGTAAGAAACCTGTAGGCCTATAACTGTATCTGTTTATGAATCCTGTGATGGACTGCCAACCTGTCCAGGGTGTAGCCCGCCTTTCCCCCAGTCACAGCTGACCCTCAAGAGGTAAAGCAGTTGAGATAAAGGATGGTTGGATAATTGGTAACCATTATAAGACACAGAGGTTGTGGAGAGTTTCCCTGAGTAAACAGAGAGTGAAGAAGAAACAGACATGCCGCGCTCATGTCTAAGTCCTTGTACTTAACAAAACAATCTGTCAGGCTGCAGTCTCACTGGAAATGTTTACTGTTTAAAGGGCACTTCACAGATTCTTCAGCACTTCTTTAACTCTGTGGCATCATGAGAGACAAGACCTGTAAACAAAGAGTCCCTCTTTAATAGAAAACACCAATAGGATGTTTACTTTACTTTACTTTACTTTGCATTGGACATAAACTGTAGAGTGCAGAACTGACCAATATCAATGGGTGGTTCTGAATATAGCACCATAAGACGGAGCTAGACAACAGCCAGGTCTTCGTACAGTCATGACATCTTGACTGGTCACATCACAAGCTCCGTGGCAGAGAATTAAAAGCTGCTGTGAACATCAGAGGTAACCTGCTACCAGGCATCAGTGACTCTGGTGAGATGAGCTGTATGTGCAGGATAATGAAGAAAGTAGTGGCCCGGGCCACAACCTGTTCACCCTGCTGCTGTATCAGCCACATTACAAGCAGACTACAAATGAGCTTCTGCTCTCAGCTGGGCCGTATCTTCCTCACACCGCTATAAACGAATGACAGATACAGTCGTCTCATCTCACCTCTGCACAGTCGGCTCCTTTCACTCGCTCTCCGTCTTTCATCCACATAAAACTTCAGCATTTCACAGAAATCCAGTTCCTGGAAGCGGGTTCAGTGGACAGTATATATAGCCCGAATTATGTCTGGCCCATTAGCTATGACAATTCAGTCTGAGTAGGCAGCTTCTGTTCGAGTCATAACTGTTATTACCTGTATGTTTTGCAGCTTTCCTCTCCTCCTTGGCAACATGTGGCCATTACTGTACTCCTCATATTGTCAATAAGTGCTCTTACTGCTCTTTCCTTTCCTTCACCTTCCTCTCAGTGCAGCATCTATTTTAGTCTTTAATGGACAAAATAAGAACACTTACTGTGTAAGAAACAACAAAAACAGGACCAAGTCATATTTTTTTGAATAGTTTGTGCAAACAACTGTTGCTGCACATTTACAGTTGATGACGAACATCCCTCACAAGTCAAGTAGACCGTCTCAAGTTGTGACAGCTTAATCTTTCTCTGAGATAACATCACACGGGAGCTGTCTCTGCTTGTTGCTTAGATAGTTCCTAGACGGTGTGAACTGTCAGAGGAAATTATTGGGAAAATACTTCTCAGCTCTTTTCATCTGCCTCTCTCATTCTTTTATTCCTCTGCTTTCTAAATGTGGTGCACCCGCAGAGCTCAGCAAACAACAAGAAAACATCCTCAAGCTGCTGTTTTTATGCTGCTACACATTCTGCTGTATTACTGCTAAATGTTTTCTACTCTCTCAAATTCAGGACTTATTAGATGCATGCTGAGTTTTCTCCAAATACAGCACTTCCTAAGCTTCAGCAGATTTTGGCTTCTTAGGATTTGACCATCACTCCCGATGTGTTTTTGCCTCAGGTCTAGTCTCACTTTAAGTCCATGAACTGTAATAAAATCCAGCTCAGCACTACAGTAAACTGCAACATAAATTCAGCAGAGAACGAGTGGTAGACTTCTCCTGGCCCATCACACGGTGCTAAAAGCTACTGCAGAGAATATTTACTCCATATACACTGACTGGCCGCTTTATTAGGGCCTGTGCCATAAGAGCTGCAGCAGATCTGGGACCAGCTCTCCACCTGTATCTTCAAGTAAAAAGCTTCACCTTGCTATAAAATCTACTGCGTGGAATCTGGAAGCACTCTCGCAACACTTTCAGTCATTTTGGAGAATATTTAATATGTGATACATTGATGGGCCAAAGATTTATCCAGCAAACATGTTTGAAGCTGCGGCAGCTGTGCAGCCTCGATGAATAATCTAATCCAGTGGGCTGAGATGATTGGACTGTGCATGTGAATGACAAAGAGAGATTTGAGCAGCTTCTGTTGCTTGTGTTGATTGTTGAGCTGCTGTTTAAATTGTGACTCAATATCTCTTCCATTCCAACCTGAGATTGGATCACACAACATCTGGAAGACCTGATGTGACTCTGAAAAGGCAAATTTTTTTTTAAGTAGGGATCAGTTCAAGTTGATCCACTTCTCTATAATTCATTTCAAGCTGTTTTATGTCATTACTCTGTGTACTCTGGGCACACGATGTTAAAACACTCAGTGTCTTCTAATGTGTTGTGAGAAAATGAACTGTGTCGCACAAACAGTCAGCGTGCGATCGGTTAATATGACAGCGTGTGTCAAGAGTGGTTTTAGTTTAAAGTGCAGGTCCTCGGCTCTTCTGAGGACACCTTGGAGGATCTTTATGGACCAGCAAATAAAACAATTAGCTAGAAGTAACTGAAAGATGAAAGAATGTAGAGGTGGGACAATGACCTCAGGGAGGTAACAAACTTTTCACTTCAGAGACTCGTTTGACTCGGTGTTTATGTGAAAACACAGAGCTTCACTCATAAATTCTTCTCTTTGATTACTATGGAAAAAAAAAACACACCCACTGTGTTTTTAAAAATATAAAAAGTCAAAAGTTGTGAGTATCTGTGTGTGGAATAGCAAAATTAGTGTTGTGTGCAGGAAACACAGTGGGAGATAGACGTCCTGCTGCGGCAGCACAAGAAAAGAAACAACCAGACAAGAGCAGAGAAAACTAATAACCCCAACTAACACCACAAGAGACACGAAGCAGCGTGAAATAAAGACGGTGTTTAAGACCTGTTACGTACGGGAGCTTCCTATTGTTCTACCTGCAGTACATCTGAAATTTACAGGGACAGAGTGGCAGATTTACTACCCAGTCATTTTAAAAACAATAGGAGACTAAGGGATGGTTGGAAACTCAATAAAAAAAGAAACGCTTGTCCCATGAAGTTCAGACAGTAATTGAAAAGCTCTTTGACCTTGAGTTACTAGAGATGAAAATGGTAGCTGCAGTTTAGAGCAGATAAATGCATGGTTCAATCTTCTCCTTCTGTCCTCATGTGCCTTTTCTGAGAGACTTGTGAATTCAAACCTTACAAACCTTTCTCTTTACTTCTCTAAGAATCTAAAAAGGTACCTCCACCAACTGCACGGCTGCTGAGATCGCTGCAGACACCCAAACATCCCCGTTCATACTTCATATAAACCCTCTCACCAGCTTCAGTTAAACACATCCTCCCTTACAGCAAGATGAAGAATCCCTTAAAGAATGTGTTCATTTCTGACACTGATCTGTCAGGAAGACAAAAAGTGCACGTGTCTTTTTGGGGATCGATAATGTATCTGGTTGTTTGATTCAAATATTTTGTGCTCCACATGAATCAGGCACAAACAGGCCGACTGCTGATCTAAGTTCACTTTAAATGCACCTGTACTGCTCATGCTGACTGCTACTGCACATTAAAACCACGGTCTGATGCAGACCTTGCCAGCGGCGCTGCTGTACGAGCTATCCATTACTAACATGAGGCAGTTTCATCCTGCTCGTGTTCTGTAAGCACAGACACATTTCCTCCCCTTTCTTGTTTTTTTAAACTTTAACGCTTTCAGCATCTGCTTTTGTTCTCCTGTCACCTTTGTCATTCCTCGTATTTCTTCTCGCTTTCCCTTTTTGCTTTTATCCGTCTCATTCATACTCATCAGGATCAGTATGTGAATGGAACATAACGTTAAGGTCTGAAAGGCTCCGTGCTGACAACGTCCCAGTGCAGATTAGACCTGTGTTAATGTACAGTCCAACAAGTGTGTCCGCTCATGCATTATAATCCTTCACACTGATATTTACATGCATCAAACATAAGAAACACATGTAGAAACATTCACATCCAGACCTGCATAGAAAAACATATCTGTGAATCTGCAGTGAATTAGTTTAACAGCATGCTGGATGGACTGTGGCTGGATGCTAGTTACAGGCTGTCTGGTAATCAGGGAGCCTTCAAAGTGCCTTTGAAGAGACCCAGTTCAGCAGCTCTGGAAGGTGGAAATGGCGGGGGTTGTTTGTGTGTGCACATTTTCTCTGATGCCCTTTAGGAAGTGGAACATCGTACAACTCCTGGGCACCTTGGTTTACCGTGGAAGCAAATGAAGAAGACGCACTGATGAGTGTCTGTAAACAGTCTCCAGTATTCACAGCTTAAACAGAGGGGGATTAATGAGAGGGTGCTCGCACTTCAGCTAGCAAACATGGCACCTGAATCAACAGACTCGAAGAGCAACAGAGAGAATATCAATCCTCGTGTGGCATCAGTACGAAATGAAAACTACTGGAAAGAAACACTAAAGTAAAAAAATGACTGTGGAGGGCGATGCAGCGCGGAAAAAAACAAAACAAAGGCCACTCTATTCCAGAGAGACACGAATCACTGCACTGGACCTCTCTGGTTCGTTTCTCCTCTGCAGTGACACAATAAACCTTCAGCCACTCTGTCACGTTTTCAGATAAAAGGGAACAGAAGTGTGGGACAGAACAACCTGGATTTGGCATCGAGGGTACTTGACGTTTCTGCAGGAGACGTTTTTCATTGTTGTCTCTCTTTTGTCTTCAACTCTCCTGGTGTCAGACTTCGTGATACTACTGCTCGTGACTCTGTGACTCTTCAGTTCGTAAGAACAACAAAGAAGAATCTGCTTCATCTAGAAAGAACTGGAAGTTATAGAACTGAACCATGAGTCGAGAGATTACAGGTGCTGCAAGACCTCTGGACTGTGCATCTGACTTTCACAATACAAGTCGTGAATTTCAATTATGTTTAAAAAAATGCATTAGTCCAATTTTTCATGGCATCAAACAGTGTGAAAGCACAAAAACAAGTATTTGTTAGTCAATCTCTCTGCACCGCCTCGAATTTCAAAGCCGTCTCCTAAAATTATGTTTCCTTACAACTAAACTGCAATCACAGATCTGCTGCATCGCAACACAATCATAATATAATTAGACATAATCACATCTGCAGTATAGTTGCACATAATCTTCTACACTCAGTTAGAATCCTGTTCATTCCTACTGAAGATAAACAAACACGTGTCACAAACAGTGACCAGTTTCTTTCTTTCTCACTCGACAGTTAGGATCTCTAAATAATACACATCAGGCTTTACTGGACCAATGTACTGCTGCTTTTTCATTTGTAAGACAACTGCAGTGTATCACCAGCCTTATGTTTAAATAGTCATACAAGTGTCATTAAGTCAGAGATCTGGTGTCAGAAAAGAGAAATATCATTCACAGCGTGCTGCACATAATAGATGATAAATAATTTAAGCCGAGTTGCTCTTTGATTTGTGAAGCACATTTACTGTATGACGTCTCTCTTAGCCGCACTAGAATTTAAAACCTCAATAACACTTCAAGATGCAACGCTGCAGGGTTTTATTTGTGGTTAGCACAGCGGACAGAATTTATGCTTTCTTTGCCAGGGTTGTGTTCAAATCAACAGGTCCTGCAACTTTAACACTCATTTGCCACCAATATAACCCCAACCAACTCCTGGCAAACTTTAGGGATATACTGTGAAGAGTTGGGGGCTGGGTACATGTTCTAGATGTTGTCAAACTGTAAGACGTACAGTACGGAGCTGTTACAATCGACCTATAACGTGTTTATAATAGCAATGTTTAATGTACAGTTGCACTTTCTGACAGTTTAATACCAATATAAGCAGCTGGAGTCGTAGATGAACTGGGAGAAACGTCTTTAACAGGCTGGGTTTCAGTTTTTATCACTTATAGGGTCGATGTGTCAAAAATAAAAACGGAATATGAAAGTGGAATATACGACACAAAGCTATAAAAACAAGTGCTATGAAACTAAATTAGAAAATACTAGACCTGTGTGTGCATGTAGACACACAGACACCTATTGATTTAGCATCAAAAGATGGAGCTGCAGCGAATGATGGAGATGTTTAACATTCCTCTGGCTACGGTTGTTCCACTGGTTTCCCTTTATCCGACTCCCTCAATGAATAAACAGCAGGTCTGTAAGCTGTTATGGAAATGTGCATTTGAAATTTGAGCTATTATTGTTCAGATGGCTGCTGGGAACCTGCAACTTTTATTTGAAGACCAGCTTTTATTAGGAACTTTAGGCTGTTTCAAAGTCCTTTTATTAAAGAGTTTTTAAAGAGTCAGATGGTAAAAACAGAAGACGTGGATAAAAGTAACCACAAGTCAATCCATCATGTGCTCGGCTGGTGATTCACCCAGCGATGTGACAGGGGTCCGTATCGCCTCGCTGCATCTGTTGGTGTGTGTGATTGTATACTGGGGGAGATTTGAGGCTGGTGGTGATGGGACAGATGCAGTGTCAGATACACAGACTGTTTGACCTCGACTGATTAATACTGACTCAATGTGCTACAGTGTGATCTCAACAGAACTCCTTCCTGAGCAGACTGTAAATAAAATCAATCTTATTGATATTTTGATTATTCTTTTTACATTCAACAGTCCTAATGGGGTTTGTTATAGAATTTTAAATAAATAACTCATTTATCCTTAAATGATCATTATAATTAACCAGGATTAATCACATTTATACAACAGAACAGACAAACGCTGCTTTTCTCTGGTAAAGATAGGTCTAAAGCATCACTCCTTTAACTTTAGATGCTGTGTCACATCAATAATCAGTGGTTATTAATAAAGGTTGGTTATGGTTATATAAAGTATGGACAACGAGGTCCTACTAAAGAAAAAAGGATACTTCAAATGAAAAGTGTATTTTCCTTTTTCTGGTGCTTCTTCTTCTTAAGATGCTCTTAAGCTCCTGCAGGTGGGTATATGTAGGAGGTGCATCCTTTATTCTTTGATCATTTCTGAGGGCATCTTATATTATGTTACAGAGCTTTTGTTGTTATCTTGGAGGTCCTGTACTTCCCAGCTAAATTACTGGAATATTTCCTCATAAGTCCCAAACATTAGCTGCGTTTAGCTGTAAGATTCAAGGACAGTGTTTGCTACTGTTCTTAAATCACTACGTTAAAAGTAAGTTAAAAATAAAAGAAAACTTGAAAATATGTAGTAGGTTAAAGTAAAATAAACCAAAGATAGACATGAAATTCTATAATTCATCATTGTTTTTACAGTAATTGCACTATTTGAAAACATTCATGCATTTTAATATCACAGTAAAGCACCTCAGTCAACACCTGATGTTTTAAAATCATCCATTGATTTTCACCTCTACATTGCACACACACACACACACACACACACACACACACACACACACACACACACACACACACACACACACACACACACACACACACACTCCCATTTCCTCTCTAACTAGTATTCCTGAACTCCTTGAGAAATACTAACTTACAGCTAATTACGAGCTGATTATTAGGAGATTATGTTGAGAACGTCCTGTATAATAAAGCTTTACCACCAAAGATTTCTGTGGGTCTTGGCCTTTTTCCTCCTCCTGGATACAGAACCACATATAAATACCATCCATACAAAGAACCACACATGACGACATGGTGCAATCAGACTCTGAGGCTAAAGCCCGTCACCCTCCTCCTCCACAGAGTGTGAGACAAGGGCAAAAATAGAAACCTAAATATGCTGCTGTCATAGCCGTCTCCCTGTAGTACAGTACGGTGTGTGAATGTGCGCTGGCATTACAGAGACACTGTCCAGAGGCAGATATCAACTCACAGCTAATCAGGCTGCCTGTAACCTACACTACACAAGCACCGTGGGTTCAGTTTGCAGGTAGCTGTATGTAAAACGCACCGAGCATGACGTCAACCTTTAGACTTTATGCTCAGTCAAGACCTGCTCGGCTGCGGACATGAGTTATTTAGCAGTGACATTTGCTCTTTCAGGAACACAGCGGTTTCAAGAATAATTATCCGTTCACCTAGAGTCCAACCTTCAGGGCTTAATTGGAGGAGTCACTTCAGCTCAGCGGGAAAGAAAAAGTCGAGTTTACATGATGTCATTTGTCGTAGTCTTCACCTCTATCGTGTAACTTTCTCTAAACTACAAGAAAATAAAGAATTGAATCCACATACACATTCCTCCAGCACACGGTTTAAAGACGTGGTTCTGAAGGAGACTCGTAGCTGCAGTTGTGGGGTTAAGGGCCTTGCTTTAGGGCATCTCAGCATTTGTAATGAAGGAGGCCAAAGTGCTGCCTCTTCATTATTCTGATCCGGATTTACCCAGCGGGTCCAGAGATTCAGCCAGCAACTTTCTCCTCTAACTGACAAACAGAAAGAGAAAACACCTTACGCACGTATTTACGGACATAAAGTTTATAGTTTTAAAACTTCTCTGTATCTTTGCTATAAAATCTAAAACATGTCATACACAGCATTCAAAGGTGAATCTTTATTTTAACACTGTAAGAATAAAATGACTGAAGTAAACATTTGTTTTGCTTTTATTTATTTTTAGCTTTATTGTCATGTTCAAGCTCCACAAAGCACATATCTTGTTACGGGACACGTTACGCTGTGATAAACTGTAGTGCTGCACTCGTGGTACACGGATCTGTAATGAAGACAAATCTAGTCATAACATCCTTTCTGACTTTCTAACATCTGTTTTACTGTATAAAATGTGTTACAGCTGGTCAAGTGAGGCTCATGTTAACTAAAGGAGTTCCTCTCCTTTCTTATTCTTGTGTGTTTCAACTCAAATGTAATGTTCCAGTTACGTAAACGACCTCCATCAAGACATCGCACCACAGACCAGAGTCCGACTCCACAGAGTAGTTGGTTGAAGCAAGAAAAGCACTTTGGTTAAAGTTAGAGGAGGTTTTGGTCACAGGTTAGTACATGTGTCTATAAAAGATCCAACCTTCTAACGTAAAGCTTGACGATGTTCAGCCAGTGTTAATATTTAGCGTCAGTGGAACACAAATTCACAACATGTCCTCTAAGGTCATTAGAAAACATCACATTCCTTTCACAACATTGTTGTTGCACTTTAGATTTTCAGTTTTGCTGTTTTACTTGAAACTCCTTGTTTTTCCTCTCAGTGCTTCTATAGATGGACTGAAAACAAACACGAGCTATGTCAAGCTCGAGGTGTGTTTGTACTTAAATAGCAGACTGAAGGTTGGAGAGGTCTGTGGTTTAAAAGGAGGAGCAAAGAAATGTGTGTGTGTGTGTGTGTGTGTGTGTGTGTGTGTGTGTGTGTGTGTGTGTGTGTGTGCGCGCTCTGCCAACAGCTCTGTGTCCCAAAGATACCGTGCAATGTTGCCAGGCGACAGGTACCAATTGTGTCGCATTTCCGTGGAGACAGTTGAGAGGGTGGGACTTTGATGAGAAGAACACAGTGTTTCTGACTCCCTCACATGTCCACACACACACACACACACACACACACACACACACACACACAGCTGTGAAGACACTGAGATAAGGGTTCCCCTGGGATCTTACCTTAATCTTAACCACCGTAACTAAACACTTAGCCTCACATTTAAGATCTAACCATGACCCTAAAACCAAGTCTAAACATCCAATGGGCCCTTTGAAGTTGTAAATGGTCAAAGCCATGTCCCCACACTGATGTATGAAGTGGTGTGTTACTGCAACGACCCACACACCAGCACAGAGATGACTGTTTAAATAAAATCCAGATCCAGTCCGGATAAACACCTCTTTGGGTCTGGATCCGGACCAGAGTCTGCCTGATATAGAGCAGCAAAGGCTTGGCTGGGCAGAGATCTGGGCCTGTGGTTGGCGGCAGGACTTTAACCTTGATCATTAAACAATGTCACGATGTCCCACCATCTTTTTCCTTTAACCACAACCGTGTTGTTTAGTGCATCAACACAACCAGAACAACCAGACAAAACTAGTTCTTCTCAAACCAACAGGATGATTTAAATCCCAACTCTTTTAAGAAAGTACATCATTTAATCCAGCAGACAAATGTTTAAGTGCATGAGCTGTGACCTATGATTAAGCATGTCTCCTTTAAGAGATAATGTAAATCAATGACAGTCTGGGTATTCAGACAACATAATAGAGATTGTCTTTTTATAGATCATCAACCCCCAGACATGATGATTGCACCGACTCTTTTCCCACATTCAATTCTGCCATTCTTCCATTCAATGTGGGTAAGTTTAGCTTAGTGCTCAGTCATTGTCTCTGTAGATGAAAATAAATATGATTTGCTGAAGCCCCATGAATCCATCAAAGTCAAAACAATTTGTTTATAGATTTGAAATGCAGATATTTAACAACTGGTACAGAAAAAGTATTGGAAGTTGGAATTCTTAAAGCAGCTATATCTATTAATTATTAATTATTCTATTCATTTTTTTCCCCATTTAATAAATATTTTAATAATTGTTGCTTGGCACCAGTTTCCAGAAACAAATTCACATCTTTTACTTTGTTGAACCAAGAGAGAAGTTGTGTAAACAGATAAAATCAGCAGATCTGCACATTTGAGAAGCCAGAACCAGCAAATATTTGGCAGTCGAATGCCTTGAATGATTAATCAATTCATTTTCCATCAATAAATCAGCTCCACGTTTGTTTGCACTATAAACCACCACCGATGTAAGTGCACGTTAACAAGGACTGAAATGTTAAGGATAACAACAAAATATACATAAAAATTAATTTTGGCTCATTCGTTTTAATGGTCCTACTATATAGTGATAAACAGAGGTGCCACTAATGATGTACACCCTTAATTTGATGTAGAGCATGAAGCTATTGCACGAATAAGGCGGAAGGTAATTGCCACACACTCACAAGCAGCAGAGGAGGAGTCTAATGTGGAAGATTTAATTGCACTGGCTGACTGTTAAATTGTCATGTTGTGCCTTTTCTCTTAGAGTTCATTACAGCTGCAATTGTCTCGGCCATTTAAATGATAAGGAAGCAATAATGACGATATTTGACTGTGACTTTTTTCAATTATAGAATCAGTAAACAGAGATAAGGAGGCAAAAACCTCAAGCCGGTCATGAGTAGAGGAAGCGGTACAGGGATTAGAGGTGATTTGGCTCAGGTCTTGTAGTTCTGTCTGAGGTCTGTGGACTACGGACTTACAGCCATGCTTGGAGGGACACATTGGTAATCACATATTGTAGCACTTTGTCCATCTGCTTTGTGTCTCCCTCCTTCCTTTCCAGAGCTGATGAGCTCAATAAAACTGCGTGCATTCAGCCTTTACGTCTTTTCTGTCTTTATTCTTTTCCCCCTATGCAGCCACAACTAGACTAATGGGGCTCGGCTCCTGATACAGATCCTAACCCTCACTATGATGCAGTTTAGCTGAGCATCATTAGGAATCCTGCATCCCACATATACATGTATGAATGTTGAGGTGCACTGAGGTGAGCATGGTAACAAAGGCCATTTCCCTACCATTTGGTGTTTTATATGCATTTTAGTTTTATTTCAGCACCTCGTGTTTACAAGTGCTCTCCAGGTCACCACCACATGTGCACCACTGTACACGATCTGTGTCTGCAAGTGAAATCGGTGCTGGAGACCAGTAGTTTTGTTGCCGCACAGGACAGTGTTCATGTACAACAAGGAAATAAACAGCAGTCAGTAACGCTGCCTCACTGTCAGAACGCGTGTCGTCGTGCTGTTCATAAAAATCATGTGACCACCTCTCTGGTGGTCACTAGAATAGGCACTCTGACCTACCACCAAGCTGCAAACAGCGACTTCACCACGATGTTGAGTACAGTTCACTGCCTGGCTGAAAAATAGTCACTGCCTGGATTTCACTAAGCAAATCAGTTCGAGTCTTCGACTGGATAATTACTGCAGTGATTAATACATTTTAGCTGCAAGACAATGAGGTTCTACCTGAACGTACTGAATGACCAGGTTTTTCCATCAATGTATTTTTTTTTTCCTTCCCAAGATGACAAAACCAGGAGTCACTGGTTCAAACTGTGAAAGAGAGGTTCAGGGAGAACCAGACATCATTTTTACACATGGACTGACCGTCAGTCCAGACCTTGACACCAGTGAGACTCTCTGGGATGTAGTGGAGAACAAATCAGTAAAAGATCTTTGCAGTGTATTTGCAGCTGCAGTTCAGTCGCACAGATGCACACATTTCAGAAGGGTGGGATAAGACCACACATTTTAAACGTGGTGCAGGACTAGTCTTGTCAGTGACGTGGAGAAATATCAAGCTGTAACTTTAAAACCTCATTCTCTTGTTTTAACCTTTTGGCTTTAAATGGGCCCATTTAGTGCCAGATACTGAAGGACTGGATCCAGATGGTTAAACAACAGGGTAGCGAATGATTGCTATGAAATGAAAAAAGCCTGGAGAGCTCTCTCACTCAGCCTTTCTAAAGACTGAGCGAGTTCGGAAAAGTTGCTGCATATAAAATAAAAACTAAACCAAACTTTTGTATTACTTTAATGAATGCATAAGAAACACTTGAAGTTGGAAGCTCACTGTAATAGAAAACATCCACATATATTTCCTCTAAGGATTGGATGTTTTTTATTTAATAAAAAAACAGTATTTTCTTTGACCTCTCTTATTTCTGTGTTTGAGCGAGGTGGAAATAGGTGATTCAGTCTGGAAATAGGCTGCATCTTTACATCACCAGCCAAAAGTTTGGAGTCGCATAAAAAGGAGCAAAGTAGAATTTATAACATCAAATTGATTAGAAATAAAGAGACATTTGGAATATTGTAAATGGTCATTGTAGCTGGAAACCTGTATTTTTTAAGATTATGTACAAAATGTCCAGAGACTTTTCATCAGCAAACATAAGTACTGTCTTTCACAAAAGCATGTTTGTTAATGCAAGTTTATTAAAAAGCTGCCAACATGTCATTCATGACATCTAACACCTGATGAGTCAAGTATTTTCCTACAGTATAATGAGCCATACAACAGTTAGAAGGAGACAACAACCTGCACTGGAGTTGGAATATTACTCTGTGGATGAGTTCCATCTGGAACTGAAACGTGGCAAATACCAGATTTTAGTTTGGGAAGTTTGCCTTAAAAGATAATGCAGATGAACACACACTTTGTCTTTAGCGCACACACACAGGAAGTCTAGCCGACCTATTTAATCATGAATCTTGAAATAGACTTAATACCCAAGCTCTTTCCTTTAGAGGCCTGAGACACTGGCTATTAGCGACTGTGGGTTTACTGCGTGTATCTGTGAGTGAACAGTGTGTGAGAGTGTGTTGGAGTGTGTGTGTGAGAGTCCATTCGAGCAGGAGCATGACAAAAATGAGAACATGAGTCAGTGGCAGCGCAAACATCTAGCATCGCCTGTGCATACCTTGACCCTGACCCAATCACAGCATTAATGGCTCATTAGGAAGTAGTCGAGCTGTAAAAGGAAGTTGATCATTAACAACTCCCCTCGTGGTCTGCATGTTGCCGTAACCATAGTGACCTGTCTGCAGAGGCTGAGTGGTGGCGAAGGTCAAACTCCCGTCTGAAATAATCCCAACAGTGGATCTAAATGTTCTTAATTAAACGAGTTTAGAGCTACATTTATTTTAAGAGATGTTTCAGCCATAACTCAAACTTTGTCATACATGTGAACCCACATCTCCCTTTATATAGTTGTTATATTATTATCACACACACATTATCACCTGGGTCATAAATCCTAATTACTTATATATGATAACACATCTTCACGTCTTCTCTTTAAGGCACTGTCACACTTTCAGAAATCCACCACAAAGAACCTGAGGGGAAACTGAAGCCTGTGGATTATACCTATAGAGCAAAGAGACATCTCAAATAACCTTTATTAGTGTGAGGAGGTTCTATCAAAGATGCCCGTGACACAGACTCACAGAACAGCACTGGCTTGAGCACAGACTCACATTTGGTGCATACATAGTTAGCATACTGCAACTGACATATGTACAGTGACAGTTTGTTTGACTGACGGCCAATAAAGCTGAAGTAGAATTACTGCATCATGGTTGTAGACCTCCTCCAATCTGTCTTAATACTCATCTGTACAGACTTGAAGTCCAGAAGGTTTATGTATGAGTTCAGGTGGATGTTTGTGTCAGAAATAATGACATCCATCCAGATTTGAGGTCAAAGTGACCTTTAAGAAAAATGTAATCAGTTCATTCTTGAGTCCAAGTGGACATTTGTGCCAAATTAGAAGACGTTTGTTAAGATGTTGCTCAATAGCAGTGATGTACATTCACATGTATACAATTAAATGTAATGCAGCCTCGAAAATACTTTAGCAATTAAGGATGTCATCTGTTGCGCACGTTAAAGTCTTCTGAGACAGATTTATGGTCTTCAGAAATAAATGAAACCCTAACACATTATAGTAGTAGTACATGCAAGAGAGGAATAATTTCTAGCAGTGAAAGTTCAGTATATGTAAAAATTAGTTATAGACTGAGAGAAAATGTACAATTGTGAGAATGAATGTTTGTCAGAAGGAATGACAGGATGTGAGGGAGTAAATCAAAGTAGCATGATTGAACAGGAAGGCAGTTTAAACTGTCAGTGTTGTCTCTGATTAGTTAAATGTGACACTGTCACACAGACAGCTGGAAAGTGTTTAAGCCAAATGATTCACTAGCTCAACATTTGTTCAAATATCTTCACAGTGAGGCTGTTTCCATCTCCATCTTTCTTCCATTTCAATTAAACTCTCAGCTAAACAACTACTTACTTTGAATCATTATATGCTCTTATAGTGGAAGTCAGATTTCTAATGCAATGAAAGCACTCTGTGAGGCTATGACAGAAGAGAGAAACGTAGTGTCTGAAGGGTTTTATGATGCAAGAATAAGAAAGGATTGTGCATCTACTGTAAGAGGATGTAGCGGTGTTCATTTAATGTGAATGAATATTTGCGATTTCTACTCAAACAGCCTCTCATCAGTCTTAGATCTCATACCAAAGGAGTCAACCAGTCTTATTCTCTTCCCACATCATCAGCCCTGCATAAATAATAGATTAAATAGATTTTCTTCAGCTTGATTTTTCAGTTTTCTGTGGTTCCAACCTTTTTAGAAACACTGCATGGTGGCACCTTCTGATCCCTACAGACCAACTGTCCTTCACTTACTGAGATAAAAAAACTCCTCAAACACCTGTAAGGAGCAAAACAAAACTCCAATAACATCTCTGCAAGACCAACAGGATGTGAAAGTGAAAGGAAAGAAAGACAGAAAGCGAGACAGGGAGCAATGTAACAACATCTTTAGCGAAGCATGAGACGCACTTCAGAATGAAAGACATCAAAGAAATTGTGGCAATTCCCTACTAAAATATTAATGCTGTTCACTGCTCGTGCATCTAGCAGTGCTTACTGATAGGACCATCAGATACATCATATTATACAGCACGCCTCAACCTTATCAGTCAGTCCCCTGCAGCAAAACACAACAGCCGAAGCAATAAGCAGCACAGCACTGTGGGCTAGTTTGGGGACACGAAGCTGTGACAGATTCATTGAGCGTGGCATGGCGTGGTGTTTTCCTGCTGTAATTCTCTGATGAAAAACACAATTAGGCAAATCGCTCGTGGGAGAGGAACTTATAGGAGGCAATAAAACAGACAGAGGGAATAAAAAAGGAGCTTCTGAGAGAGACATGGAAATGAAATTGTGCAGCAGCACTAAAAGAGCATCTGAACCTGATGTCCCAAGTATCATGAGCATGCAGCATCAGTGTTCATGGAAAGATGCTCACATCCAGCACAATGTGAAGTTTCATGATTTATTATTTTACTGTGGTCAATAACCCATTACTATGACTGAAAGTGGAATCACAGATTAGAAACGATATCTTGTTTTCATGTTTGACTGAGGTGGAGTTCATTATGACGTAAATGAATATTGTGACTCAGCAGCAGATGAAAACAGACGTGTGTGAAGTCATAAGGAGACTGTAACTCATTTTTGGAACAAACACATGCTAAACCATGGAAAAATGTCATTTCACTGGTGCTCTTTTAACAACACCAGCTTGTTGCACCCTCTTCTCCTACTATGGCTTCTATCTACAAAATAAATCACATCATTCCAAAGGTTTCACATACTTTTTCTTGACACTGTTAATAAATTGCTGCACAGCACATGAGCCTCCATCTCCATCCATCCAGCAGTAGAAAGATAAACAGAGGGTCAGCCAACAGGGAGAACTGCTCATTGGCACCTGCTCATGAATCTATCTGGGAGAGGAGATACGAGGAATGTGTTAAATACTCCCACTGTTACCTTTTAGTTGGCGTCGAGAACACATTCACACACCATTACACAAACCCATAAGCAACAGCAAAGCCTGGCCCAAGTGTGTCTAGCCTCGATCTGGCAGGACAGACGATACTCAGCACAAACATGGCTCGGCACAAAAAGGAAATGGCAACGCTGCCGCAATAAAAACGTGCTGTGAAATCAGCCGTGCAGTAACTAAACGAACGTGAACTAAACGCGGTCAGACGCTATTAGAGACCTGCTGCTGAACGATGAGTCGCTGTCCGAGGGATTTGGCTGAATCTGTGTATCAACCTGCGTCGACCTTGTTGCTTCTGTGAGCGGTGAAATCATCAATAGAGTGTGAGATCCACTGAACCAAGTCATAACAGAGCCACGACCAGATATCACAGATAAAGTGTTCGGTCATGAGAGCATCTTTTTCTCCTCCACATTTTCCTCTTTTGACACAGGCTGATTTCTGTTCAGTCCAGATATCTACCAGTTTTCTTTTTACATGTTTCTGTGCTCTGCAACCTGACCTGTCTGCTTTTGATGCTTACTGGAGCTTTAGTGAATCCTCTGAGGTTGTGCTCATCTTGGTGGTTGATAAGAAAACATGTACGCCTACGTCCTGGAGAAGATTCTTGACTTGTTGTACAGTTAAAAGAGTTTCTCTTTTTCTTCATAGCTCATCCACAAGATTTATGCTCCTCTGTCCACCAGGTCATTTGTCATTTTCTAGTTTTCCTCTGTGCACTTGCCTTTTGGAAACAGATGATATAAGTAAATTAACTATTTATATATAAACATACTGCACAACCTCAACCCAACAAATCTGGGGGAGAACACAGGC
Organism: Anabas testudineus; assembly: GCF_900324465.2. Lineage (NCBI taxonomy): Eukaryota > Metazoa > Chordata > Actinopteri > Anabantiformes > Anabantidae > Anabas > Anabas testudineus. The sequence continues at coordinate 3,100,157 of NC_046629.1, read as the reverse complement.
TGAAGAACAAAGAATGTGAAACTAAATCCTAAAACAACAGATTACTGACGTGAAGAAAAACTTTCATGTTTTGTTGTATCTCAGGCTGACTTCAACATGACTACATGACAAAAACACTAAATTATAACACTAAAGATTTGAACATTGGAGCCTTAAGGAGGTTTTTTCTTTTCTAATTATTATTATTCTCCTTCTGACATGTGCCTTACGGTTCAGTCTCGCATGTAAAAATAACAGCCGGATGAAACCTGCAAAGCATTTGACTAATAAGATAAAGCACAGTTTGCTCTTCTTACGTGTGTCCTGCTGATAAAGTAAAACAAGTAAGACGATTTCTCCCAACGGTTTCATTTAAAAATAGAAACATCACAGAGCGACTGTCTGACTTTTCCACAGTCCATAGGGTCAAACACTGATCCACCTCCGTGATAAATGTCTTTCTGAAATCTTGAGGTGAGCACACATACAATCCTCACACTGACTGGAGTGAGGTGTCACGATGAAGCACCTTAAAACATTTAACTGTGTGGGTGAATGTTCAAAGAAAGGTCACACTATGGCGACGGGGAAAGAAAAAAAAGCTCTGACCTTTGCCTCGGAGTCTGTGGATGATCGTGGTCCAGGGAGGATGTGATGGATAAAATAACACTGTAGTACTGCAGACACACACAGCCTGTTAATGCAGTGACAATGATGGCATAATGATAAAATCTGAAGTGAAGTAGACAATCAAACGATGCCGTGAGATGAGTAGTGGAAGAAAATAATTAGAGAATGAGTTGACGATGATCTGTTATCAGATGACATCCAGTGTTTCAAAGAGAACTCAAAGACAGGACGAGCAGAACGACTGATATTACTACTGTTGGTCCACAAATCCTGCTTCTGTGCTAAAACCTGAGGCCGACATTAACCACCCGTAATGAAATCACAGCAGCACATTCACAGATTCAAGTGAGTTATGCTAGTGACAGCTAATGTGCCATTAGCCTCAAGCAGAGGTCTGGTAACTGTTTACTTCTCATACTCTCTCCATACGTTTTCATGGTCTCCAGCAACTCTGGAAACACAAAATGGATTATTTAATTTGACATTTGCAGTAAGTAGGAAGTAGACAGGTGTGTGTGTGTAGAGCTGGTGGAGGTTCCCTTCTTTTCTGAGTGACATGAGAGGAGGTAGAGGTCCAGGATTTTCCATGATGCCGAGCAGCTTAAGCAGCATCCTTCTCTTTGACACCTCCATCAGAGAGTCCAGGTCCACTCCAGGACAGTGCCAGCCTTCCTGTGGGTTTTTTATAATCCTGTTGGTGCCAGCTGCTCTCAGCTTGTGCCTCCACTGGCCCCCACTGAATGACACCGAATGACCTGAGTCAGCTTTTGGAACATGGTCTCTGTAGTTCTAATTCAGCCCGTCAGTCTTCAATCACAGGGTTCTTCTTTACCCGTATGTTCTCCACCAACTCCTTTGTCTTTGTCTTTACATTAGAGTCCCACAAAGATATGAACTTGGACCCAGGTGAATCTTTCAGGCAGCTGGACCTTACGAGCTGGATAGAACCCATTTATTCAGCTATTAAAGGTGAACAGACCAGAACCCAGCCTAAACTATATAATCAGCCTGATGTATGCACAGAAAAAACTGCTTATGTCATCTCCCACACACAAACTGGTGTCGAACAAGAAGACTGAGCTGTGAGGATGTGTCACCTCAAACAAAATTCAGACCTGGACACAGCTGTGGGAGACGCAGTGGGTGAAGTGGGAGACGACACTGTTTGAGGTGAGAGATGTAATCTTAGAGTACAACAACCCTTCTTTCCCTGATTCTGTATTATTGTTGCTGTCTACACAGCAATTTGTCATATTTCACTTAAGGGCTGATTTAAAAGTGTAATTTTGTTAGTAATTATCATTTTATTTACACGTGTACCATTATTTCCTTAAGTTATTCTCCCATAAAAATGACTCATTGACCACCTAGATGACAATATTAATGTTGACTGAGAAATCAGTGGTGATGATGGTTTAGAGGTGCATCTGATTACCTAGTGCTATGACCATTATAAATAGCCACACCGTGCATAATGATCGTGCATAATGACAGCAGCTCGGGTGCGGTTGGAGACCCTGACCTGACACAGTCATTAAAACTGCACTTATTTGCTGTTCCGCACATTGACAGGTCTGATTAGTGTTGGGAGCAGCTTTGGTAGAATCACTGAATGTGGAAATGAATGTTTAAAGGTGTGTCTGGATTCATTTAGAGCAGACTGTGCATGTTGTGCCCATTTCCACAATGATTAAATTATAAATGAGATTTCTAATTTCATGAAAAGGCCAGTTTTAATTACTATTATTGCACCTGAAAGTTTTTTCCCCTCCAGTCTTTTTCATTCGCTTATTCACACATGAAAAAAACCTAAACTGTCACTGGACAGGTCTGTGCTGGCTTCTTTTGAGTTTAGGTAACATTTTTAGACTCTTAATCAACACAGTTTCATTTATGGACTGTCATTATATCCACAAAATAAAAGTTTTACAGTTTAACTATGTATTATCCAACTTTAGTATATTGACAGAGCAAAACAGACAGTTCTCCATCCTTATCTACAATATATCACTTACGCTGTTAAGGGTGAGCTCATGTCTCCGAGCTGCACAGAGGCATGGCATGCCCTGCATGGTTGATACAGAGAAACAACTATTCACACATTCACACCTATGGGAACTTTATAGCCACTTAACTGCATGTCTTTGCTTCCAATTTCCTCCAACAGTCCAAACTCCTCATGGAAAAGTTGGCTGACTGGTTCATGATGTTGTGGAGATAGGAGTGCTAACCACTCTTTCCTATCTTTTGTTACCAGAAGAGTCCCTGTGCACACAGAAGGCATTTCAGCTGTGTTTTCAGAACCTTTTCACTCCTATTTTAATTTGAATCCAGCCGTCTACACAGCCCACATATCGGCTTGTGTGTCACTCATGCTTTGCGTGCGTCACTGCAGCCTGAAGCATATTTTTGCACTTTATTTAAAGCCTATTTTCCCGCGTTTTACCCACATAACAACACGGATCATCCACTGGGCTTTGAGCACTTTCAAAACGTGGGTTAACCACACTTTGTAATGCACCTGAATGCTTCCTCCTAGATATAAACTACACAGGAAGACGATCTGTGTGGACTGATCTTTACAAATGGTAAACAATAAACCAGGTCTTATTGTGTACCATTCTAACACAGACACATAGAAATAACAATAACACATAACCTGAGCCTCAGAATCAAGGTTATAAAATAAGAAGAACTAAAATGTACACCAGTGATAATGGAACATGTACATTAATTAGGAAAATATCCTCCTCTTTGGCTGATGAAAAGAAAAAGACAGGTAAAAGAGAGGTCTGAAAGGCCTGAGCGTTTCTAAATAGTACATAGGCTGCAGTTATGTAGCACTTTTCTACCCGAGTAGGACAAAGTGGTTCACAAAGCCTCTCATTCACCCACACACACACTCTCACTGCAGTCGTGCAGGGCATCAGCCTGTTCAGTAGAAACAATAGAAACTACCTTTGCTCAAGGTCACTCTGACATGTGGACAGAAGGAGCCAGGGATCGAACCATCAAACGTATCATCAATGGAACAGGTGCCCGCCCCCCGATCAGTGTTTGCGGGGAAGGGAGTGAATTTGTGACCTGCCAGCTCAGAGGTTGATAATCCTTAGGGCAAAATGATCACCACTTAGTTTAAATCAGCTCATTCAACACACTGTGATGATCTCATAATGATATCGTTCTATTATCTATTTCTGCAGCCATACGTTTTAACGTGTATGCTGCTTATTTAATTACACTGTAATGTATGAAACTACACATGAAGGAAAGTTCACTATTAAAAATAGACTAAGTTAGTTGATAAATTCTTTTTCCCCAAAATATAAATATACTGGTCTTACTCTGTGTTGAAAAACACACCTACACACATTTTAAATGAGCTATAATCAATATTGTGCAATTATTTACACAAGTAACAATGTGACAACGTTAAAATGGTCGATCATACTAAACCTACAGGGAACTACCAGCTGAATCTGCAGCTCCCTCAACTTTAAAGGTAATTTTCAGCTCATTCCTCATCTGTCTCTTCTTATTCTGGTTCACTGTCACCAGTCTCACAGCAGCCAGCTGCTTTCAGTAGCCGCTACCTGCTCAGCAGCAAACAGCAGACAGACACAGATAGAAACTAGATGTTGATCATAACGGAGCATTTTGTGTCAGCAGCTGGTAAAAACGAATCTACAGTACAGTAAGTATGAAGCATGACTGAAAGCTAAGAGCAGATCAGCAGATAAAAGGATGCATGCAGGAACAGTTTTATTGGAATCAGAAAGACACAACAAAGCAGAAAAACTGGACTATAACAGCAAATATAACTCTGCAAAACTCCAACAATTTCTTTGTGCCGCTTCAGTTGGCAAAAGAAAAAAAACCCACAATCCAAATTAAATCCAAATCTGATGAGGAGTTGATCGACCGTGTAGTTTTAATGCAGCCAAATTCAGTTTACTTGCTCTCATTTAGATGTTTTTCAGTTTTTTACAATCAGACAAAGGAGCCAAGGTTTTCAGGTGCAAAGACAAAAATACTGTCTGCGTTTGGTGGAATAACTTGAGCTTAGCATCGATCTGACGTGTGGACATACTCTCACTTACTAGCACAATGACACGCTGAAAAGAAAGAGCACAAGGAAATAGAGCAACAAGAATCAAAGGAAAGAAGAGAAAGTATGAAGACTGCACCGAGCAGATGAGGTGAGGAGGTGGAGAAACAGTGACGTGTTCATGCTACTGTGCACGGATCAGCACGATCCATGCATGATGGTAATTCAATTACTGAGTAAAGAGGATGGTGGATTGGAAGAGGGAGAATTCAGGAGAGAAAGAAATGATACGAAAGGACAGGACAGGATGAAAGAAGGAGAGACAAGGGGAGAAAAGGGAAAGATTCAAAAGGAGGAGCACCAAGTGATTAAGAGAGAAAGAGGAAGTGAGGTGAAAACCCACTGTACATTAAAACTATAAGACTGAAAAGGAGAGAGAGAGAGAGAGAGAGAGAGAGAGAGAGAGAGAGAGAGAGAGAGAGAGAGAGAGAGAGAGAGAGGGAGGATGGGCTTTGTATAAATGAACAAATTGGTTTAAAAAACAGAATCAAGTAGAAACCCTTTGAAAATAGAACCCTTTGAAACATCCACACACCGAACAGAGTGAGCTCCAGTCTTTGCCAGAAAACGACCATTTTCCTCTATTGTTGCTCTCTCGCTCCTATTTTCACTCCGTCTCTCACCCTCTCTGGCTCAATCTCTGCCTGTGCCACTGTTAATTTGCTTGGCCATTGTGTAGCTCAGCATCTACCTCCGGGGAAAAGCTGCTCTGAACCGGCACTCGCCGCTCAGTCGCAGTGGACTCCCACCCTACGAGAAACATTTAATGTACCTGACCACTCCTTACGCCACTGACTTCCTGTATCAAACTGCACAGGGTCAGTGACTCAACAGTTATTAGTATGAATGTTAATAATTTCATTAAGGTTTGTTTGTAAGCATGAGTGAAGTATAAAGACTGAAGGTGTTTGAAAAAAAGCTCAGTTAAAAGATGCAAAGTAACTACAAACTATTTAAAGACAACAACAACAACAAGTTTCTCTCCACTGTTATCTGCATTTCAACTTTGCAACAGATCTATGAGCGACTTTCTAGACGCGGCTCTCTCCTACAGACTTGACCACACATTTCCAGTTGCTCTCTTTTCAGACCTGCAAGCAAATAGGAACCGATGAGCCACAAAACACCATCTGGAAATGAAATGCCTCCCATCCAGCCTGTCAACCTATGTGTGTCCAGGTGATAAAGCACTCTGCACGACATCATGGAAATCGCCCTCCTCATTATTCATCGAGGATTCATTACGGCGTTGTCTGGTGGAGTTCGGGCCTGTTTAAAATATGACTATTATTTCACAGTAAGTGCATGAATCAAGCTTTTCGTATTCTTTGCTTAGACTGCATAAAATCCTGTGAACTGGCTCCATGCAACTTATTTATTCATCTATTTTCTCGTGCTGTTGTTTATAAACTCTGCCTCTCAGTAATTGCAGGGATGAAATGGCTCGGTAACAGCGCACTGTACTGTCAACCATGTGGGAAACGGAGCATTTAGTTTTTATCTCTAATCCACATTTAGCCTTTTTTCCCTCCCAGGCGATGATTTAATTCAAGTTGACACTATTTAAAAGTAAAGTTTCACGTGAACAGTAGGAGATAAGTCAAATCTAGAGGTCAGTGTTTCTCTTTTACCGTCAGCATGCTGTGACAAGGCAACAGCTGTGACTGATGTTTTACTGTAAATAGCTGTGGTAAACCCAGGTGTAGCTGTATGCACATGGATGCACTATACAGTAGAAAGTAAGGGGTTGAAGTCAAATCAACCACTGCTGCATGAGCACAGTTCATCTCCTGCAGCCAATAGTGAAGTTTTTCCACATAAGCTGTTGAAAAACCTTTGTAGTGACACAAAGTGATAACATGAGATGCTACTGCCTGGAAAATAACATGAAACTAATATAATCCATGTCCAGTTCAGGTCAACTTTAATAATTATTCTGAGCACACAATATTCCTATAAAGAGGAAAACTCAACTAGAAATAAAGTATTAATATATTACTCATAATTCATGTGGTGCAGCCGAGCTAACTGATCACTGTGCAGCCTGGACTACATGTTACACATGAAGGTTGTAGAACATCAGTGAGACAGAAACCCAGGTTAAAAACAGAATTCGTTCTTAAATCTTCCCACTGGCTAACAGATACCTGGAACTGTCCAGGAAGTGGTGCTTGATACCAATAGTATTCAAATGGACCTTGTGGCTGCAGAGATATACTCATTTATGATATAAGCATATAATTTGGGGGTCCTTAGGGCTCAGGAGGTTAAACCTATAGTTCATTTGCTCTGACCTGAATCCATTGATGCGTTTGTGAACTGTCTGTTTTTCCATTGGCTTGGTTTCCTTTCACAAACAGAAAGGCCTAAGCAAACCAAAAATGCATCACTAGGGTCCAAGTCTTGTCCGTCCACTGGTGAAATACATGTGAGGTGGAAACAAGAAAGTAAACAGGGGAAGAAGATCCCATTCTGTAATGGTGAATATTCATGGGAGAAGACTTTAACTGAACATGATGTGACTTCATCAGACTCAGGGAAAAGGGGGAAGTTTCCCAGTACAGAGCAGCATTTCATGTTCTGTGAACTCCAGGTGGGATGACGTGATCGTGAAGGAAACCTGGGGAGTTGAAGATGGTGAATCCACACAGGTGGTTGTAGGCAGGTGGGACAAGGAGTCTCTCCTCCCAGCCCTGATTTCTCTTGTGTTTTAAACTCTCCTTGGACAGTGGCTAGGGAGACTCTCCCTCAAGGTTTCTGATGTGTTCAAGTCTTCTTGTTAAGCTTGTTTCTTCCTCCCTGTCGTACAGCCTGTGCTTTTTCCTGATCTTCATGGTGGGGACGTCGTGTAGAGCAGGTCCCATCTGCTGGGAGTTCATGCTTTTCATGTTTATTTTTTTATATGCGTGTAGCGGCTGGTCCTGCTGTTCCAACCCGCCCAGTGTTTCCTCTGTTCTTATTCTCACCTAGTTGTTGATCAAGAAGGTTTTTCTGGGTGTTTCTTCTATATTAATTTATTAAGGTCTTGACTTTTCTATGTTAAGTGACTTAAGATCTTTTTTTATTGTTGCTATATAAATAAGACTTTTATTCCATACACTTCATCACTGCCTCTACATAAGTGAGAATCCCTTTAGTAGGTTGTTATCAAACATAAATCTTCTGTCCATTTAACTGAAACTGAAAAATGATCAATGCATGAGGGTCCTTCAAGCTCTCAGTCTCTGGAACCTGAAGACAGGAATCAACTAATATGATGGAGGCACTTGGCTGTGAAATAAACCCCTAAACTAGAAAAGGACGCCTCCTATTCCCTTTAATTATCAACTGGAGTCCATCTGTGACACACAGCAAATCCAAGGTCGCACAATTCACATAACACAATGTCAATAAAAACCAGACAAAATTAGAACAGATCTGCCAATAAGACCCATTTATACTGTTCAAAAATAATTTCTAAAGAATGTTTACAGTGGCCTTAATAATCAAAATAGAATAAAGAACTGGAGCTACCAACACTTCCTAGATTTGTCCATCTGGCCAAACTGATTAACATGGATGAAGGACCTTGGTCAGAGAGGTCACTAAGAACCCAAAGGTTAATCTAACAGTCCTCTACAGATGAGAACCTGCCTGAAGGACAATCATCTTAGCGGCACTCCATCAAATCAGGCCTTAGTGATTAAATGTCAGCCACACTGCGATTGGAGTTTGCGCTTTTTAAAGGAATCGCAGGAAGACGAAAATGATTATCTGGTCTGATTTAACTAAATTTTCTCTTTTTTAATGTGCCATTTATTCATTTACACAGTTCACTGGTACGTATAACGTGATAAAATGTTGGCAAAAGAAAGTGTAATTCACAGGTCACTTCACTATGTTTCAACTTTAAATCATTGTCCCGACATGAAAAATCTCAATGTGACAAATAAAACCTCAATTCAGCCGATGGTGAAACGACATATCTGAGTGATCATGTGAACAGCCTCTACTACAGCAACATTCAAAATCTGTTGCAGTGGAAGTTATCTGATTACCCAGAGATGGTTCACCTGATTCTGGCAGAAAGCAGAACACAGCCCAGAAAGTGAAACACGGCTGGGGATGAATGATAGTGGCTTCCCCATTCTGAAAATAGCTGCTTCACATTAGAATGGGGGGAGTGAGTGAAGTTCTTCTTCTTTTTTTGGGTCAGTGACGTAGTTTGTGTCTCAAGTGAAGAAAACAGAGAGAGAGAGCATGTCATTCTCCAGAGCTGGAGAAGGCAGCTTGGAAAATGTTTAAATGCAGTGTGTCTTCCCTCCACAGGGGAATCAGGAAAGATGGCAAGAGAGGAGAACACAGCCAGGACTCAAGAGAATAGTGTTATATACCGGGAAACACATCAATCCAAGTTGTTGCATTAGATGAACACGCTGACTTTAATGCTTGATAACAGATCAGTTTTTCTGTGGACTGCAGCTCAGAGTCTGGAACAGAGGGCTCTACAGCTGACACAGTTTTCCTTTTGCTCATGTTCCCAGACTCAACTGGGAATCTACAACTACAAGATCGACAGAGCTCCAGTAGCTGGCTGACCAGAGCTGGTCCCTCCCTAGACGCAAATGCAATTAGAGCACATTTGTGTGTCACTGTGACATATTGCACCATATGCAAGGTGCAATATGTCAAGTCCAAGTTTAATAAAAATATCTGAGCATCAGGTAAATCCAGGTGCTTCCCAATCCCCCAAAACTCTCTGCTCCAACATCTGTCTGCTTTTCACTCCTCTTTGTCCAACTGAAAATGTTATGTTCTGGTCCAGTTTCAAATTACCACCAGCTCAACATAATCTGAGAAAGAGGTGCATAGTCTTGAGAGACAAAAGCACTGCTCATGGTGATGAATACTGATGAGTAGCCCCTGATACATATGGAACTGCAGACAGCTAATATAAATTTAACAAAAGAAGTTGGCATCAGCATCTCTGCCTTCAAAGAAGCAAGTGAGATAGCGAGGGAAAGGCAAAAAACAGCGGTGATAGAGGAAAACACTGACAGATGAAGAAAGCCAGTTCATTTACTGAGGTAAATCACTGTGTTGGAGGGCAGGGGGAAGAAATACAGCCAGTGGAGGATGTGAAAACATAAAGAGGAAGAACAGGATGTAAGAGGGGACAACAGAGGAGAAAAAGAAAATGTAAGAAAATTGGACAAGAAAAGAAAAAGGAATGGAAATAAGGGTTCGATTTAGACCAAATTTGAAACATTAGCGAGCCGTCAGAGACACTGACAGAGAGCAGAGTGAAATCTGTCTGGTGATAAAGACGGACACAGACACAGGAGTTTTTAAAGAGCTTCATAATACACAGGAACTGAGTCGAGTGGCAGCTTCTAGACAGAAACTGTTCGGGTCTCCATAAAAATAAATGCTGTGCAGTGCAGTGGTGCAGGTTGACAGTATGAAATCAGTATGAAAGAAGAAGATAAAAAGGTCACTGGGAGCAACTGCACTAAAAGCAGAATATCAAGACGTTGGGAGGACACGTTCAATTCTGCTGAGAGGGCAGAAGTTTATCCCCAAGGGAGGCTTAGGAGGTCACAATGCAAACCACGGCTTATTAGAAAGATGGATGAGTGGGCTGAGTGATAGAGGAAGTGGGCAGTGAAGAGGGCAGGGCGAGAAGGAGGAGCTGACCACATCCACTGTGGAAATAAAATTCTGCAATTTAATTTAGCTGAATGTTTTCTCATGGCGGTAAGTATAAAGCTTCAATTAGCATCATATTCTGGGAGTCTCCAGTTCATCAAGCATGCACGTCTGAACCCAACTGTATCATAATCCACCTTATGGTTGTTGAGACATTTCTCTAAAATCCTCAAATGTAATGGCACTAGAGGTAAAATGAAGGGTAATAATTATAGAGTCACCACATCACATCCCAGTCACAGCTGTGAGTGTGTTAGGGAGCAATTTCCCCACCATAATCTAAATAACAAATGAGGGCATACAGACATACAATATGTTGGGGAAGTGGTGTGAAATGCTGTTCAGTTCGTCCAGTACCCCTGAGTAAACTGAAGCTCGTCTCTAATGTCAGAGTAGGTGAGAATTATCATTAAAACCTAAAGTCTACAGCGAACTGCAAACTCAGCAACATTGTTCAAACCATCCGTCCAACATGTCACCTGCACTGTTGACCTCACCTGACCAGTGCCATCTAAATTATCAGCTTATCAGATGAGTCAGCATGATGATGATGTGGTGGAGCTGTTGGTGAGACTTCAGACCGATAAGCATAAGAAGAGAAATTGATCCCAGTTCTTTCTTCAGACATATTCTTACAGAGAGTTGTGTGAAAATAGTGAGCAGACGCTGCCAACTTCTGCTTTGTTTAGAGTTTCTACTGTAAATCTGGAGTCCTAGTTCTTCTTCTGTTCTCCCTTTTAAATGAAGATACAACCTACTGCCCCCCGCTGGTATAGGAACCTATTTCCTACTAAGACAAAGGCGTAAGGTGACGTAGCATAAGTCATGGTCGCTTTTAGTTCTTTGATTGTGGCCTGATGTGTCACGGCCCTTAAAGGGACAAGTGGCATTCAGCCACACAAGACTGAGCAATAACTGTGATGCCATTTGATTCCCATGACTGCTCATACGGGTGTGGATGAGCTTTTCAAACCTTTTCCAAGAGGCGTGGGGAACCTGCTGAGCCCGACTTGTGAAAACCATAACATACTAAAAACAGAACATCATCATGTTGTCGAAATTAGAATTGAATGCAGGACCGCTGTATTAGTCTTCATTGGTTTTAGGGAGGTGTTTCAAATAAACTGCGTACAGCATACTTATTTACAGAAACACTATTTCAAACAGCCCTATAGTTAGATAACCTATAGTTTATCTAATGTGCCAACAGCTGTAATATGAGCTGGGGAGAAACCAGAAAAATGGTGATGCTCGCTCTTTGCTAACAGGAACTGGAGAATTGTCTACAATTCGATAGTGACAAAGCTAAGTACCATGAAGTGCAGCAAATTGTCCAGTTTGTGTGTTGTCACAACACAGTTTTGCACACACAGCATTCTGCAGCATACCTTTTCAATCATATGCAACAACATGAGACTGTGTCTTACTCATTGAGAAGAAATTAAAGTCCAGAGATAAGTATGGGCTTTAATTGCTTTATCAAGCGGGATGAAAGAACCTGCTTCCTTCTGTGGCTGCTGCTTTCATGCCCTTAATAAAGGGCCGGCATCTTCTTTGGACACATGCATGCATCTGTTCAGAAGCAGGTTAATCTCTGAGACACTGGATTGATTCCACGTTAAACGCTGCAGAGTAACCCTTTGAACGTTAGCACAGATCTCTCACTCCTCTTGATTAGTCTGGTAAAGTTGAAATCCATACAGGGCTGAAAGTAAAGATGCCAGTATAAATAGCATGATAACTCTGTGTTGACATTTTTCCTTCATATAGGTTAGTCACTGTAACCATAAATATATACAGTATATTACAGTAGTAAAACTACTGAAGAACTGTAATTACGAATACACAGTAATAGAAAGTTAAACATTTTGCTTTAAGGCTGTCGATCCTTCAGAGCATAATCCCTCCTGTTGCACTGTGGGAGCAATGGGAGGAGAGTAATATTCACTGGGGCAGCTTCAGTTCAGTTGAGCAGTCATCCATGATCCCCAGGATTGGTGGTTTGATTCCCTAAGGTGGCCACATGCTTAAGTGTCCTTGGACAAGACATTGAAAAGCTATAGTAGTGCCATCATCTATGTGGAGCTATTCTACAACAAATGGGGACCAGTAAAACAAAATAAAATAGACCTTAAAGGTTTTATAGCTAAATCAAAGCTTTCAACATGTTGTCTTGAATGTTTTTTTTTTCCTCAAATAGACATATATTTGGAATAATTCATTTGTTGTGTTGGCCGGACAGAGTTGTGGCAGTGGAGGTGAAAAAGAAGACGAGCGGGGGCACACGGCTGCGAAGCACATTTTCTTGCCCTTTGATCTCCTCGTGGTTATGACAGCAATCACAGAAGCCTGCAAATCAATGAGAAACCCTGCTGGCTTCATTGGATGCACACAGCCGAACACAATAAACCAGACGCTGCATGTTGGGCTCACAGGTATGCATTGACAACTATACAAGAGATCGCATGCCATTTTGTGTAGCCTGTACTTGCCTGCACCAGCACCTCCAGAAAGCTATAGTAGATCAATAGTAATTTTTTTTTACCACCAACCTTTTCTAGCATGACCCACAGCTCCCCGAATGGCTTTAAGGAAATGCATGTTGCATGGACAGCCACCCTTTAATACTGTTAACAGAGTCTAGCAAGTACAAATAATATATAATGAACATATAATTGTTTTTTTCTGTGTTATGCTGTATTAGTTATTATATATGTAGGTTAACAAAGCAGTTACAACACACACACAAAAAATCATGTTGTAATTAGTCAATATTTCAAAGCACACAATAACTAATAAATGTATGTAAGCACACTCAGTTACAGATGTCAGATCAGTTACCATGCTTTAGAAACGCCTGTAGTTTGTTTTGTTCATATCTATTTTACAGTAATGGCTGTGGACTATTGAGAAATAATAAAAAAGAGCCACACTGGGAAGTAGCCAGATGTTCAAGAGTCATGGCCAAATCTGCCCAGCAACAAAGGAAGCAACTATTTGCTCAAATCAGATGATCCATCTCATACTAAGGGTTTAACACCTCTGTTACATTCACAAATCTCCAAAATACACTCATGAATTCGTTCTCTCCTCTGTATTCCTCATTCCTGTTTTATTCACTTGTTGCTGTGGAAACGCGCCTTTTGGGTTGAGATCCTCACAGTAAAAGGTGTCGACCACCAATTCAGCTGTCATAGCAAGACACAAAGGCCACGGGCTGAATAAGCACTCTCACACAAGGGGAAAGATGCACCAAAGGCAGTGGTACAAATAATTCTGGGGGGTAACAGGGCAGAACAAGACGGGGAGTGATGGGAGTAAAAGAGCAACGATCCCAAACAAAATTGACTCGTGGTTCTGACTTCTGAGCAGTGCCTCTAGGCAAAAGGTACGACCGGCAGGAAAACTTTCTTCACATCTCTGGGACAAGACGTGCCTTCTGGCTCAAACCCAAACTAATAACTCTGCTCTAGGTGCAGACTGCTGCAGTATAAATGACTGCTCAAGACATTTTTAAAGGTGTGATAATAATTGTGGGCGTATAATGTGCAGGACTGACAAACTGCAGAGCCAAGCTTGACTCCAGGGTCCTGTTTGTGGCTAGGTATTAGCAAGAAAAGCACTTTGGTTAAGGTTAGATAAAGATCATGGTTAAATTTAAGGTTTAATAAACATGTAATGTGTGAAATCACTGTTATTAATCTTACTTTAAATACTGTGAGAGTCTAAACCCAACCATAAAATCCCCAAACCACTGGATAACCACTGCGAATGTTGGACCACTAGTGAGCGTTTGTAAGGTTAGTTTTTGAGGCCATGTTGCTGCTTTTCAGCAGCATGTTGAAACAGCAGCAGTGCCCATTGGTGAGCGAGACCACTAACAGGCTGTTCAGCTTAGTGAATCACTGCATGAGAGGAGAAACGTGATGAAAGCAAGAAAACTAAGTAGTCGATAGTGCACAAACAAAACGCTGTTCTGATTTTTCCATCTTCATGTCATTTGAACGTGAACACAATATGTTAATATTTACACAATGTCACAGTTGTGAAATGAAAAAACTGGAGAATTTCAGCTCAATCCCAACGCTGGTGCAAGATTTTTCTAACAAGAGCAGAAGAACTGAGCACCTCTCTCCTGTTCTTGGGTCTTACCGCTGGCTACCAGTTAACTACAGCATAGATTTGGAAGTGGTACTGTTAGTTTATGTAGCACTCAATGATATGGGGCAAAATACATCTCTGATCTCCTCAGAGAAAATAAACAGCAGAGGCCCAAGATCTTTAAGGTACATTCGAACCAAACAGGATGAAGCTTTGGAGCTACGATGCTGCACACAGATGGAACCTCCTGATTAAATGTTAAATGTGCCTCAACTTCAGCCACTTTCAAAGCTAAATTGAAAACTGCTGTTTTAATGTGCATATTAATTGTTTTCTCTGCTGCACTTTTATCTCTTCACTTGATTTTGAGACCATTTACTACACTATAGCTGGGTTTCTTACCTACATTCATCTTTGTCTAGCTGTATTTCATTTCCACCAATAGGAAGTGTGTGTTATTGATCACCTTATATCATCAATCCACTCCCAGATTGTCTTCTTACCAATCTATAATAACCCTACAGAAGCTTTGGAAACACATGCACACACACAAAGCTTTGCTCTCACACCATGCAACACCATCCTCCCACATTAGTCTGTAACACATTATAGCAGAACACAGAGAGAAGGAGCAGGATAAAGACAGAGAATCCAGCCCAGGAGCTCCATATGTCTCATTACATTCAAATCTTCTTCCAAACCCAAAACACAAGCAATCCAGATCAGGAACATATTGTCACCAATACTGATAAGTTCTCGAGAATGGGTGATTTACAAATGAACAAATCCGACTTCTAAATATAAACAAACACACTGAAAACGATCAGAATGTCTCGACACACAATGACATCAGACCAATAAACAGTGATCCTGTTCTGAGTCAGCCCAGTCGTCAAGAGCTTTTCTTTTTGTGTCCAATAATGTCACTAAAGAGGTGAAAACCTTGTTTAGTGGTAAATCCATTATGTGTTAGCATCAACCTAACAGACTAGTCAATAGTAAACCGCCACATTTCTAATAGCAATACTGATTCTATCTGGAGTTACGTTAGCTGCACTGTAGCTGTCATTGATTTTCTGTCTTTTTGGTGTGTGTTTAAGTTACAATACTTTAATTTGGCAAAAAGTAAACAGCCTAAAAACCTTTGTCTCTGTTGACATATCTGCTAAACCAAACACCACGAGTGCAGCGTGAGTTTAATTTGCTAAGCGATACCATTATAAACTATGGAAGCTCATTTCTGCCAGGAAAAAAACAAACAAACAAAAAAAAAGACAAGATACATTTGCCGTTATAATAAAATTAATTAAGGCTCTAGTAGAGATTTAGAGATATTATGAGAATTCGACTGTGACTTGGTATTTTACAACTTGCTTCTGTTGTCTTTGGGTAAGAACATGGAAACTACAATCAACGAAAATGTGAGATAAAAGAGAAAGATTTAAAAAAAAGGAACACAGAGGAACTAAACAGGCAAAACAATCGCTGGACTACAACTAAAGTAGGTGAGAGAACTTCTGCTGTGTCAGGTTTACAAGCTGTGACGCCTGTGGAGTTGTTTATGTGCAAAATGAGTGATCAGCAAAGTGATCAGCGTGACTCACACACTGACACATCACTTTGTGAGGTGCTGCTGCCCAGAGGGACATGCTCTATACCATGCTACATAACCTGACACTGAGAGGCAATAACACAAAAAAAGAAAGGATGGATATTAGTTTGCATCATTTTCAGAAACTTGAAATATATCAAAAGTAGCTTTTGGTAGTTTAAGGTGACACGCCTCAGTTCGACATGCCTACTTCCAAGGCTAAAGTTGGACGATGTCCATGTTTTTCGATCATTAAAATGGCCAAAGATTTATAATATATTTCTACAATCATTTCTCAACATTTATAAACTGTTATTTAATTTAATTTTATACTTCTATACAATTTCTAAATGATTCACCTAAAAAACAAAAATCATCACAAAAAGAATCTGATCTGATCCCACTTCTAGTTTAATGTATAATGTCTTGTGACTTGTGCCTTCAAGAAGAATCCTACTATCTACAGCAGCAGGAGAAAGATATTCAGGGTCTTTCTAATTCTTTTAAAGTCCCTTTAATTGGCTACTTACCCCTTGAAGCCTGGTCAGCACTAACTATTACCAATATACCAATTTATGGATTTACAGTCACTAAATGGCCACAACTAAGGGACTACTTACAGATAATGACATGAGAGCGTTTTGAGAATAAAAGACGCTTTTCAACATTGTTTGGTCTCAGTCTCTGTTCAACGGCACTGTGTCAGTGCTGGTTGCTATAGCAACAGCAGGTTGAACTGAAAATAACAACCAGCGACGGAAAATCAGTTTAAACTTTGGTCTGTTTATGGTCGTTTCTACCACTCATCTCACAAATATACAGATTAACATCATGTTCCCTTTAATCATCCTTCATTTTCTGTGCTTATCCAGGAACCAAGCCAGCGACCAGCCTGCAACCCTGATACCTCCACATGCCGATGTACGGCCTCTCAGTGCAGTACTGCTGGCTAGTCATAAGCCTTTGAAAAACTCTGCTCCTGCCACATCCACACATCTCCAGCATTTCTGAAATATACAGTAAGACATGGTGGTTTGAAGAGGCTTCTTACTGCGGTGGGGTGATTTCATGATAAAGCTAAGAGGAAGATAAATACATACTGTTCAACTAACTGTAAAGGATAAACCCCCTTGATTCTTATCACTAAACTAACACATCTCAGCTATGACCCAACTATCCACTCATCTACAAATAAAAGCTAAAACACTTGGTTTGATGCTGCACAGGTGGTCTGCAGAGGGGCAAAGTTGGAGAGTAGCTCATCAACACAGTGTAACATTTACAATAGAACGTGGGAGTTGTGAAGACAGAGCTGAAACAAAGTGAACGACTGGAGGTGTAGTTAACCATTCAGCTGTCAGCAAAACACAAGTTTGTTATTTACATCCCAACGCCAATTTAAATCAAACTCCACTTTATTTATTTGGCTTTTATCCAGTGTTTTAGTGCTCGGAATTAATTCAGACATCATGTAATTGGCAAACTCTAAAACTTAATCCTACAAAATAAATACAATGCAATAAATATCACATTAAGCTTCACGCCACCTGCTGTTACCACATACTGTTCATGTAGGCGACGAGCTCCAGAAGTTGATCTCTGTTCCGCTTTGGGCCTCGAGTCGTGACTCAGTTTCTCTCCTAAAGACCTCTGAGTGTCCACATTAGCTCGTCAGCGTCACACACAACCTGGGACCATTTTAAGATCCTGTCCTCGTTACATCACATGAGGAACAAATAGCCCCAATTGCTATCATTACTACTGGTTGATCTGTGGTTACACACACACACACACACACACACACACACACCATCTCTTTGGTGGTTTGTTCCCATGGATACATTATTGTTGCTCTCCTCCCTCCTGCGCTGACTGATCATACACTGGCCTCCAGTCTGTAGTACAGTGGTCCACTGTGCTTTTATTTAGATCAGCTGAAAGTTATCAGCCTCCAGACAAATATACCAGACAAAGACTCTCAAATGTAATTAGCAATTAAAAGATTGGAAAACATTTTTACGTATTCTTTATGGTGGCATTTTATTGTAGGGCCCTTACAGTGTGTGCAGAATTTTTCATACTGTGATTTTGTTAGCTTCCCTTTGCACTGTTTTTAATCTTGAGGGTACAGTAGAGGTGTATAATGCTGCTTACGCTGCCATTTCAAAATGTCTGACACTTCAATTGATGTGCAAATTTAAAATGCCGATCAAAACAGGTTGGAAGGACACACACAACCACACCGTGAACCCAAGAGTCTTGGGTGTGTTTGTCTCTTGGGAGCTCAGAGAAACACCACTGCTGTTACATCACCACCATCCACCTCCAAACAAAGGAGCAGAGGACAGAGTGGGGAGCAGAAGGCTAATGAGCGTTAATAATGGAGAGGGTGGAGGTAGAGGAGGCAAGGAGGAAAAAGGAAATGCGGGTGCACAATAGTGGGATGAAGGAAAAGAGGGAAATAAGGAAAAGGCAGCCCCATCTGTTAAATTCCCATTAAATGTGGGCGGCACACAGCACAGCAGTGTAGGAGCCTTCTGGTTACCGGGTGGTGGGAATGTCATCTCTGTTCTACAATACACACACACACACACACACACACACACACACACACACACACACACACACCCCTGTTCACTTTGGATTTGCTTCAAAGCTCTCCCACCCCCGACTGTCTTCCTCCTCCTGTTGCTTCAAGGTATATACATCACATTGAACATTTCTGCCTCTCTTGTCCTTACATCATCCCTTCTTCTCCATATTATCCCATTAACAGTGACACTCACTCTTCTCTGCGTGTGTACACTGGATGTTTTATTGGCTGTCATTTATTTTATTGTATTATCTCCACTTTGAAATGAGGGTGAAAACTATCCGAAGACACTGTACTTTAAACGCTCTCAGAGAGCGCATCACCTCAGCCAAGGTTGCACAGGTTTTTATAGAATTTCATGAGTCTGAACTTCTCGTCACGCTTCAGCATACACAGTAATAATTAGAAAGTAGCTCGTATGAACACAGATAAAATGTTCATAAAAACTCCAAGATCCACTGCAAAGAACACACATTCACACCTTTACACAAAATCTCATTAAAGTCTGTCAAAATGCATTTAACAGACGACCCTGAGGAATAATCTACAGTTTTACAGCCATGTGATCATTTCTCACACACACACACACACACACACACACACACACACACACACACACACACACACACACACACACACACACACACACACACACACACACACACCTTCTGAAACGTCAATGTAATGTTCATTTGGTTTCGTTTTGAGCTCTACGGAAAACATACTACTTGTGTTTAATTATTTAAACGGCTTTAAGGCTGAAGACTGAATAGAAAAAGTCAATTGACCCTGCAAATGGTCCAAATGTCTTAATGACTCTGCTGAACACACAAATGTTGTTAATGAATCCCTTTAAGGGTAAAGAAACACAAAACCTGTCCCGATAAAACCACAAATATATAAACACCTGGAGTGAGGTTCTCACCCTGAAGTCAGCTGCAGGGTCATAAGCCTACATAGAGGAACTAGAGGAGACTGTAGACTCACTTCACCTTCATCAAATTAAAAAAGCACTTATATAAACTGTAAACAAAGAAACAACAAACAAACAAACAATCAAACACACAAACAAAGTAAAAATCTCATCTGCTTATTTTCTGCTGAAAGTCACAAACTCATCAGTATTCAGACAAAACCTCTTTTAATGTGAGTCTCATCTTTTATGAATTTATTTATTTTATGCACAGTGGAACAGGTCGTCTTTATCTCTAACGGGGAATAATATAATATATAAGTCAGGATAACTAGTGCAGATAGCCTTTTAGTTCCTAAAGTCACTCACTCCACCACCTACATACGTGCAGCCCTGATAAAATTAGACTGTGTGTGTGTGTGTGTGTGTGTGTGTGTGTGTGTATACATACATACAAGGTCAAATTGATCAATGCCCCAGGAAGGCTTCTTTCTACTTATGAAGGGAGGAGGGGTCGGGGGGGTCAGGGTCACTCGCTCCCCTCTCCTCCTAGCTCCTTTAGGCTTATTTCTTTCCACTTCCACCCTCCGCTCACGCTGCGTCTCCTGGCACTGGTACCCAGGAAGCTTCCAGACTCATTAATATCACAGTGACTATTGACACTGGGTCTGTAATTAGCCAGGCCTGGCATCTCCTGTAGGAATTACTCCTACATTTGTTCTTTAGTCTACTAAGACGACAAGGTTTAATGACTGGATAAACAACTCTTCCCACAACAGCTACTTTAGCAGGTGTTTTAACAACAAGTGTGGCTCAGTGGTTAAAGCTGTTGCCTCACAGCTACAACATCTGGGGAGACATCACGGCCAGCACGTTAGAGCCTCGAGTTTCATTTCACATTTCATTATCAATGCACTAAATCACAGATTGAATACTTGCCAACTGGCCTTTGGTGCGTCTCAGTCATTCATAATCCTTCACCACTAAGATCTGTGTTTTTCAAAATAAACCCATTTGCTAAATATCATCCTAATATAACAGCATAGAGGATTGATGCTGTACTGTAACTAGACCAGTTAACACACTCTGTAAGAAAATAAAAGCTATATTATTGCTGCACGACAACACAGTTGCTCCTTGCTTGTGGTTCTTGTGTAACCTGCAGAGAAAGTGGAGCACCTGGCAAGTGCCTGAAGCGCTTTAATAACCTGCTCTGCCCCCACTTTGTCTCTGTCACTGTATCTGTTGACACAAGGCAGCGCTTGGGCTGCCTCAATGAACAAATCCCAAATCTTATAATGTTGGGGCTAAATTAAGCGTCCTGCCATCACCAGCCTCCAGCCTCCACGTATAAAAGCAGAAGGTGAAAATGAAATGCAGGATCAATGTCACCAGGATTTCCCTCATTACAGGGTAAAGCTTGTGTGAAACAGAACATGAACAACACCTCTGCAGCCTCAGCACTCATTTAATTTTCTCTCACTATTATCTTCTATTCTTTACCTAACAATGTCTGCTCCATTTGCCGTCTTTACCACCAGCTTTTTTAAATTATTTTATTTTGATGCCTCTCAGTTCACATATGCTGAAGCAGCAGTGCTGAGGTGTCTGCATCCGCTGTCTCGGGTAATAGAAAGGTGTTCCTAATGTGTGCCTTTTATCAAACTGAGCCTACATCAGGAGTTTGTCATTCTGTAAAAATGGGTTGTTGCATACAGAGGGCGTAAGGAGGACATTCACATTGTCCTGTTCCTTTCACATCACTGCAACATGTGTGACAAAACATGAGTTAATACTTCACATTTCCTGACTGAGGGAGTTTAACATCACTGCATACCGCCTGCTGTCTGCTTGAACATGACCAATCTCTGGGGAGCATACAGTTGATGTCATCATATGTGAGCAGACTTTAAACACCATTTATGAATCTGCACCCTGCTGTTGTTTCTGCTAACAGGGCCGTTTGACATATCCGGTTAACATACTACACGGCTGTAGTCTCTGCATGTTTCTGCTGTTTGTATTTGTCTCTGCAGTAAAATTAAATACTAACTGACTGAAGTTTGTAAAATACAGTGAAACATGCAGAACTCTTCAGGAAACATCAGGTTTCAGATCATTCAGTTCCTGGAGCAGGTGAAAGTGGTTAAGAGGGTTGGTACCGTGGTCTATAGATAGATTTAACAATGAAGACGTCACCAAAATTTAATGGCTGGACAGTTTTTAACCACCTTGTTTCTCACTGAAGTCCATTCTTTAGTCCAAGTCGCCTCCCTACCGTCGGACAGATGCGATTTCACACTACACACTGCTACAACTGAAGATACAGACAGAGACACGTTCCACTCGTGCACTACAGAACATAACAGAATTACTTTTACAATATGTATTAGTTTTTGTACATGTACACCTTTTATTGACAAAGATCGTTTTATTACTGTGACCTGTGGCTCATGCCTGTCTGCAAACAGTTCAGTGAGTTGGTGACTTTCTGGTTTGTGACTCATTTCGGACAAGATGGAGCTGTTAAAAATCTCTCCTCCTTCTCTACGGTCCAAGTCAATGGAGAGAAATCCATTTTTCCCCATGTTCTTAATAATTCATGTCTGAGTTAGATTTTGATGGATGATGGTCTACCCCATATTGAGAAGCAAGAACATTTGTCTCCTTTCCTGTGAGTTTTTATGGATTTGAAAGACTGTGTGTGTGTGTGCTTGTGTTAAAAATAGACATCAATTGTGCATTGCCACATCAACCCCTAGATGCGTATTGACCAAGTGAATCATTAGGTGTCCATAAGGCTTGTTCATTACTCTGGCCATTGATCCAGAAAATTCCTATAACCAAGGAGAGGTCGACAGGCAACAGCTTCACAATAGTGCTCCTTTCCTAGCTTGACTAAATCATGACGCTTAATGTGTGTGTGTGTGTGTGTGTGTGTGTGTGTGTGTGTGTGTGTGTGTGTGTGTGTGTGTGTGTGTGTGTGTGTGTGTGTGTGTCACAGCCAACATTTAGTGTGTGACATTTAGATGTGCTAACACTGTGCCTCTGTTGACTTTAATAGAATCAGGTGGCAGCAACATGTTTGATTGTCCTGTTCTAACCTATTGTCAGTTACAAAACAACTAAAATAAACTTCAGTCGCAAAAATGTTCACAGACAAATGATTTGTTTCTACAAAAGTCATCTTGTACCACACACAGGACTCTGGACAGTTGTGTTCATTATACACTTTTAGTCTTTTATTTAGTTTTCTATTGAAGACTGGCAGTTTATTTGGTGCATGTAGCTAATACACACACACACACACACACACACACACACACACACACACACACACACACACACACACACACACACACACACACACACACACACACACGCGCTGCAGAGTACATTTAGTTGGGCTTTCTGTGCATATGAGTAAAGATTTAATGCCTCATAGAGATCAAGAACTCACAGTAAAGGCCACAGCGAGGAGAAAATGTAGTCTGAGTCTTTAGTTAAGTTCAGAGTTTGGTTTGAAGTCATGATTGACTGATCCTAAAGGGAACAAACACACTTGACAGACAGTAAAATGGATAGAAAATAAGTTTAGTGTGGTCCAATTTGTAGAAAGAAGCACATCAATTCTAGAAATGCTTCAAAAACAACATGAATTACATTTAATGAAAGACTATGATGTTTAAATTAATACATGCCATTGAGCCAGGGACAGACACTGAAAGTTACAGGACAACACTGAGGCTGTGGTGAAAATTTGTGGAAAACAGGTTGAGAAACATGAAGAAAAAGGAAAAACAACAACAGGCTGGTAACACTGTGACAGAGCAAGCTGTTGCGTTGTTGTTCAGAATCTAGAAGCAGGAGCAAAGCATGAATTCAAAACAGCTCACGCAGCCAAATTCCAGTTAACGTCTGATTATTTCTCTTTGCTCGTTTTCTCCCACTAATCTTACTTAGAGGTGTAATCACTGTGCTCTCCAATGATTTCAGCTGTGAACGGGCAGTTTACTCTCCAAAAAACACACAGTGTACAATCATCAATACCTTAAACAACACTACACAGGAACAAGTGAGATCCTTGAATGTAGTATTACTTAAAAATATATGTCACAGGGGGGCTGGAGCCAATCTGAGCTGTCACTGGGCGAGCGGCGGGGTAGACTCTTGACACACAGAGACAAAGTGGGGAATTTAGAGTCAGAAAAGGGACATGACGTAGACAGAATAGGCTTTATATTTAAAAAAAATAACCACTCAGATATTAGATGGATGATTTCAGGTGAGTTGCCTTCTGATTGGCTCCAACCAAGAAAGCAGGGATGGTGAGTGTGAGCCACAGGTGCAGCACAGAGACAGACTGTAGACTAAGTGGAGAATAAGTGTATGATAATATAAACGTTAATGAGTCAATGGATACACAAGGTGCTTGTAAATGTACTGAATCCCACGGTGCAGCCACACTGATTACTGCTGTACCATCAAAGCAATGCAACTGTATGACTGACAGCCAGATATAATAATTAGACAGAGAGACAGATGGAAAGACAGGTGGATAAACAGAGCGACAGTTTGGATGGATGGACCACATATGAATAGATAAACAGATTGACAGACAGAACGGCAGACGGGACTTTAATACTTCTCATAAAGGCAGAAAGAAGTGGACAGACAGACTTATAAATAGAGCAGAGGAGAGACAAAGAGACGGATAGGCTGGTTTGGATGTTGCTCCTGTAGAGTGTGTGTGGTGTGTGTGTGTCTGTCAGTGCCATTCAGCACTTGAGAGATTGCTATTCGATGCTCATTTCAGGCCTGATAAATCATTTGCAAGAGCTTCAGCAGCTCCAAGCTACAGTACCACACACACACACACACACGCACGATAAGCCAGGCTAAGTGTGTAAAGTCTCATCTACCCTCTAAGACTAAAGGTGCTGCTGCTGAGACTTTGTTCTGGACACTCTGGTCATTTGAAAAACATTTTCTCAGATTCAGTTCTGGGTTCAAGTAGTTCAAATACTCGCAGCTCCAGCTGTGAGCAGCTCTGTAGTGACTGTAGCTGCTACTGTACGTGTTGCAGCTGCGTTTCCCTCGGGACAATTTCAAGTGATATATCAGCGCGAGGGAAGCGTCTGCATCCAGATCTATAGCAAGTGGAAACAAGGTATATTGAACTGAATAAGTACGTTTAGTGGTGAGTCAGAGTAATAATCTCAGTGAGTGAGTAGAGGTCTGCTTGCTCTTAATTTCCGTGTCATCAAATCAGACATTTTAGGCTGCAAGGATTCATAAAAAGTCTGTGAACAAATGCATCTCGGGTTTTATTAAAAGAAAATATCAGATGATGTAAAAAGCCCAGTGAAGTTTGTTGGACAGTCTCCTGTTGTTTCAAACTGCTGCTCATTAGCTGCAGCATTAAAAGCACCTGTTGCTTTTACTGTTTGATGAGAATGTGAACTGTTCACAGGCAGTTTCCTGATTTTAAAAAGATTTTCCTATTAACTAAGAATACAGTAGCCTCCCAAGCCAAGTTCAAGCGTGAGTATCCACAGAGAACATCAACCGTGCATCACTGTACTTCTGAGACCATCGTATAGAATGTGTCGCTCACATTAATCAAAGCCTGACGGCCATTGATTTGACAGATGGCCTACAAGGTCACGATGCAGGAGAAACAGGAGAAGAACAAAAAGACTGGTAGCATTGTTAATATTAATAAATGCAAATTAAAACAGTCGAGACCATCCTGCTTTGACGATGAATGCTACCTACTGCCTCCTCCTCCTTTTACTGCAGTTAAATATTTCATGTTCCCATCCAGACCTATCTGTCAGCTCTGCATACACTGGTTTGTCTGGGCCATCTGTCTGCTCTGTAAAGACCAACAATGCCTGGTCCATCCATCTCTTCCTCCATCCCTGTTTCCACTTTTTATTTTCATCACGTTTTACTGGGTACAGAAAACAGGAAGTAGCTGAAATGTGCAGGAAAAGTTGCCAAAAGCTGATGTGATGTTCTGTGCCACAGGGATCTAAAAGGGTCAAATGTAGGAAGAACATCACGGCGATTACCTTCTTCATGAGAAAGTAATTACCATCTTATCATTCTCTCTTTGCTCTTCTCATTTCTCCTCCATGCTCTGAGTCACGTCTTCATTTACTGGAGTTTCTTTGAAATAAGTTTTTCTCCAGAGCCTCTGCTGCTTCATTGTTGTTTCGAGTCCTGAAATATGTTTAATCAATGAAGCTATTTGTGTAAAGTGCAGCTCTTCGAATTTCAAATTTCAAACCGCAGCTTGTCTACAAACAATCATGGCACAGAGAATTAAGAAATGACACCAATTTTAAAAAGTCCGCTTCCAAATCCATGTTTGTAGAGGTTATATAGACTTTAGTTTGCTGCTGACAAGCTCTGAAGGTGAACTACATTTTAATGCTGTTAAAATATAAATAGAATGCAGTTACATTAAAACATCAAATATGTAGGAGAGTAGTGGTTGTGAATCTGAGACGAAAACCACAACATACATCTGTGCATCTTCCAGAACGCACTGTGTTCAGGGACAGTACATTCATCTGTGCTGTGAGGTGTTTGGGGACAATACAGAGTGTAGGTTATTTGTCTTTTTAGAGGTCTGAGAATTGTTCCTCATGCGATAATATTAGAAAATAAACTCTTTGTTATTGTCATTATTGTTTTTGTCATATTGACAGATTAATAATATTTTAAAATTTCACATGTGCAGTTTTTTATTTTTGTTTTATGCAAATAAATCATCAAACATCTATAGAGGTGGGGATATTAGATAGATCCAACATTCACTGTGGCTGTGTGAAGGTTTATTTGTGTGCACACTCACACACAATCATGCACTCGAGACACACTAAAACACACAAAGGTGAAACCCACGACTGGACGTGTGATGCATGTAGTGGGGAAAGTGGAATGACAATGTGTAACCTGAATATTTTCTTTATTGCAATGTCGCTATGCTCCGCGTACAAATGTGTGCGGTCTGATGAGACATAAGGACATAGGAAACACTCTGGAGGACAGAAGACTGAAAGATTGGCTGGAGATTACAACTGATGCATTAGGAGAGAAGCAGGAGAAGATTTGGGAGCAGGTCAATAAACCACAGCCAATTAAGTTTAAACTGTCCAGAAAGCACATTCTGGACTAGTTTCAATAAACTGCCTCGGTTGACACAAGCAGCAACAAAAAGCAAACGAAGGTTCATGGTTAAAGCAGGCCGGTCGTTTTACACTGAAGTTCTTGAACCTGATTGGTTTTCCTGCCCTTGAAGTCCGTACAGATTTCCCTTGATACACTGAGCTTCTGTCCATTCCTCTTTATTCTTTTCCCCTCTCCTCTTTCCCTTTACCCCAACCAGTCGAGGCAGATGGCCAGCATTACATATAAAGGCCTCTCACTAATATAAATGTCTGATAGAGAATAATAATGGTCTGAGCTAGTGTTTAAGAATTTCAATTAAAAGTCCAACGTTCACACTGTGTGCCACAACACTGGGGTCAAACAGTGTCAGGTGTCCCGGACAAGATGTCAAGGTGACATAGGCACAGTCGGAGGTAACTTCAGTGAAGGGTCGACGCCGTGGGATCAGCTGGATGTTCTGATGCAACAGTTCTCATATGGGTCAAGATGTCCTTTTCAGCAGAGAAGTTTCCTGATTTCCACTGACCTCCCTCAGGGCCCTGATTGATTTCAAATCTCACATCTTCCAATCATATTTAAAATATGGAAACCATCCTTTAACTTTGTCCTTGCTGTTGGTAATGATAGTGAGAGTAAATGGAGACTGCCATGAACAACTATATGATTAAATTTGAAGCATGCTGGAAAAAAAAGCAAGAAATCTAACGAGCTCTTCACATTATTTATGTCAAAGCTGAAAACATCCTGCACATTTCACTACAGATTGTGAT
Organism: Anabas testudineus; assembly: GCF_900324465.2. Classification (NCBI taxonomy): domain Eukaryota; kingdom Metazoa; phylum Chordata; class Actinopteri; order Anabantiformes; family Anabantidae; genus Anabas; species Anabas testudineus. The sequence continues at coordinate 3,072,602 of NC_046629.1, read as the reverse complement.
AATGCAGGTGACACTTGGCAGTGTCACAACAGCTTCGGATGTTGCTTATCGCTGCAAAGAACATGACTCCTTATTGATTGTGGTTTGAGATAGCACCTATTTCCTCTTGCAAATACTGTGAGGTGTGAGCTGACAGTTAATACATTCTGTTACAGTTCTTCTACACTTTAAATAATCAGGAGTTTTTGTTCCCGTTTGCTCCCCCTACTGTTGGGTGTGTCGTCTCCGGGCTGCAGTAATCACAGCCTGCTTAGTGTAAGTGATTAAATAAGATATTGATCAGCAACAACCTTGATCATTTGGATTAAGAGGCATATTTGTAGTATATACAGTGTACTTCTAAAAGAAAAACTCCAATAACTGCTTTGCAAAGAGGCTCGTGTATCAAACTCATTATCTCCCATTTTCTCTACATGCCAGATGTAATTCTCCGCAGAGGGTTTGTACAGAGGCTAAATGTTACTAGATCTCGTGCCACTCAGGGAAAAAACTACACCTATCTATGGTGATTAAGTGGAAAAGATCCAGAGCACCAATTTCATACTCAGAACTCAAACTACAAAACCTGTAAGAAATGATTATAACCCATTTGTAAAATAGTGACACTTCGCCAACCCCGGTTTGCATCTTGCTAAAGTTACCATCTGGTGTATGTTACTAACACCATAATTGACCTCTGCTGTTGTTTTTGCATTAACAGCATCACAATACTATCCTATCTTCTCTTCTCTTTGTTGTGCAGTTTTATACACACTCAAAGTTCAAGCGACTCTTTCACTCCTCATTTCCCCAACAAAGAAACCACATTCTTCAAACACCATCATGTTTGGCATTTTAATAATTATCAAGCTGTAATCAAATTGACTGAAGCTGCACAGTGCCTGAGGCTCTCGAACAATTTGGTTGAAGGAGAATCATGCGTAAAATTCTCCCTCATCAATTTGACACACTGCCATAATTGCATAATCTGATGACTCTTGCAGGCTATATTAAGAAAGGTGGTAATAATGCAAACTGCTCGCAGCCACAGATGCAATGCATGAAACACACACATACACACACACACACACACGAGGCTGGATTCACACGTACAGCCAATTAGTTTGACAGAGGAGAGCTGTGGAGTTACGAGTACCCGTCAGTGACTGCTGCATCCCTTTGGAGCTGACGGGCCACAATGAGATGTGAATGAGGAGGAATGAAATAGATTCCTGGTGAGATTAAGATTCCTATTTCACCATGAATACAAAAATGCATCTGCTTGAATTAAGGCACAAATTTTAATTGTACAAACACTCTTGAATGAAATGCATCCTTTTCAGTACCATCTCCTAAAAATGACGATGCAACTAAACAGCAAACTTGTCATTTCTACGCGACTATTCCTTCAGTTAAATACAACTACACAGAAACAACAAGATGACTTTCCAACAGGAGATAAAAGGTGCATATTTAGCTTCAGCCAAGTGCTGTGAGTGTCTAAAATCATTACGTTAAATGGCCTTTCTGTGGTTCCTCCACTAAATATTGCTTCCTAATTGAACAGTGAGCTACTAATTCACAGATATTTGGTGAAAGATAAAAGAACCAAATCAAATAAAATGAAGACAACAGTATTGTTTTTCTTTATTGGAACATTGCCTCTCGGTGTGTAGTTGCATCTTCTCCCTGTCTCTGTGTCGGTCCTCTCTGGTTGCATGTTGGGTTAATTGGTGACTCTAAATTGCCCATAGATGTGAATGTTTGTCTGTCTCTGTATGTCGGCCCTGTGATGGACTGAGGACCTGTCCATGGTGAACCATGCCTCTCACCCAGTGATAGCTGGGATTGACTCCAGTACTCCCGTGACTCTTGAGAGGACAAGCGGTTAGGATAATGGATGCCAAGTCATTGGCCTGTTGATGATGGAGAAGAGACAGGCCTGTCGCCCTCTCCAAAGTCAATATTTGCTACAATTACACAAAAGCAGAAAGAGATGGCAAACTGGAGAGTAGTAGCGGGCTAATGATGCAATATAATGGTCATCTACCAATCTGAAAACAAATAAATGGATATGAACACAAGCTAAATAAAATCTGTGCGTGACCATTTATGCACAGCCACAGAAGAATGAACGCATGCTTGGACTGAAAGGTGCTTTTGAGGTTGAAGTGTCACCTGTAGCAGCAGCCTCTAAAAAAGGCTGTTCCCTCAGCGAGCAGGCTGGGGCTAGAAAGTGACAGCCCCCAGGCACTCGCTGCCAAGTCCTGTTTGGGTCACTTGGCTCTGACTTAGTGTCTGTCTGGCTTGCTGACTGACTGACTGAAGAGATTCCAACTCCCCTGCACCACCTTTAACTCTCCTCCCAGCCATATGCCACAAGCTATTTTCTCCCTAAGCAAGACCTTTTCAACTCAATGAAAACCAAATCCATGTTCTAAGTTCTAGACATATAATATCTTTGATGCACAGTCTGAGAAGGACTAGTGTTAGGGTTGCAACCAGGAGAAAACCTCAACTCCCTGTGCATCGTCGACTGAGAATAATATCCTATGGCTATAGGAGGGCAGTAGAACCATATGTGTACTGTAATATAAGTTTGGCCTGATGGCAGACAGGAGGATGCCCTTGAGGACATCATGTTCCATCTGGTGCTGAACATCCCACATCAGTCCAGTATGTTGCTCTTTAGTTCACATCTATATTCAGACATGAACTTTTGCACGTCGACGCTCATGTGAAAAACCAACAAACCAGAAGCTAAACAAGAGTTGACACTGGATTCATAAGATGATATCCACTGTTTCCAAAGCCAAAAGTGGTCTATGTCTCAAGGATTGATGTCTAAATGAGAGAGAATGAATTCTGTTTCATCACAGGTTACATTAACTGTATGCCAGGTTTCTGCCCTATTCAAATCAAATATGAAATCGCCCTCTGATCTGTTCAGGTTGTGGTGCAGTGACTCACTCATCATACAGCGTTTGGCATCTAGTTCAAAGCAGTCAAATGCATCTTCTCCATTTCTAGTACTGCCACTTTATCTTTGAGGTTCACCGCATGTGAGTGTAGCAGGCTGAAAGATGAAGTAATTACAGTAATTACAGTATGGATGGGAGCCAGAGTTTAAGGCTGCGTGGACTGTATGTGTGTTAAAAACATGATAATGGTAGAAAGAGGGATTCGTCTCTGAAGCTCAAAAGTAGATGTTGCTGTTTACCATCAGGTTTAGAATTCTGCAAAACAGGAGGTAGAAACCAAACTGGAATGGTTTATTTTATAGTGTCTATATGAAGTTTTGAGACACTGTATCACTAAAAGCTTTATAGATGTTGGAACATGCTTCCATTCAGCCTAAAGTGGGCGTTCAGGCTTGTGCCAAAGATGCTAAATAGGTCGAGATTCTCTGAGCAAACAAATACACTTATTCCATATTGAACTGAGAAAAGCATGATCTTCATGAGCTGTAACGCAAACTTTGTTAAATTTATGAGGTGTTTCCTAAAATCATCATAGAGAAAACAAACAGCTTTAATAGACTGTTTATTTAGTTATTGTTCATTTTCCAGTCCCATTGTTTTACAGGCACTGATGTAAATTAAGTGACATTTGTAGTAAAACTACAAAGTAAAACTATTCAGTCAATTAAACCCTTGATTTGTACAATTGAGTACAGTCATTGTCATCTGTCCCTCTCTTGGCTGATATCTTCATCTCTTCTGGTTTAACTCTCTACTATAATGTCCCGTAGCCTTTTTCTTTTTATTGGTGATTCATTTTTTAACAGATGTTTGAACACAGTAGGTCTGATTCAGAAACGATGACAGTTCTTGCAGAGTGAAGTTTACAGAGACTGATGCTCTTTAATAACTGACTGTTCAATACTACACTACCTGTTTGCACATTTAGAGAAATATAACATTCATGTATCTAGAAATGATGTTATGTGATGTTATCTATTCAGTGGATCTCTCATGGTGCTGTAATGTATCATCATCTTATAACTTAGATATGTTCTTATCTATGTACTCAGCTGATGCTTTAATTCAACAAAATATAAATGTGTGTTTAAAATTACTGCAGGTTTGCAAATATTTAGCTTCTTATCATGACAACAGGCCGAGTGACCACAGATAATATTGTTTTGTGCATGTATTTCTGTTTAATTGTTGTTTTAGGGAGAGACGCTTCAGGACTAGTTCACATAATTGTGCCGTCACTGAAATTTGTAATAGAACAAAAAGGCTCCAGCAGATTTGCTAGAAAACCTTTAGAAAACAGCCTAATAGTTGTTCTGTCTGCCCTTTTCATGAGGCTGTGGAAAGTTCTGAGTCTAATAAAGCCGGAGCTCGGCTGCATCTGCTTCCTATTTGGACATATTACTCCAGTGCAGACTAATGTACCCCCTGTCGCTACGGCTTCATCACTTTCATTTACTGCTATTAGAGTCCCAGGCTCAGTCCTTCTCATGCTGCACACTCATGTCTTTTGCTTTTCTCATTTCTTACGCACATGGTGACATTGAACACCTGGTTCTGAGTCTATTTCTAGCCCTGTCTGCTTTCTACCTGTCTCTCTCTTCTTCCCTTTAGCCAATCTGCCACTCAGTTCACCTGGACACGGTGCGTTCTCCACTTCACTCAGCTCAACTGAAAAATTGTTCCAATTATTCTTTTGACAAGGCTCAAGTAAAGAGCATGGAGGGCCGGTGGAAAAGAAGCAACTGTGAAGAAAATTAAATGATTCCACGTGGAGAAAAGAAGACAGTATTCACCTCATCACTTTGACACCTGTGTCCTTTGGTTGGTTTTTCTTCTGATAGATTACCTAAATGACATCATAACAGGTGCTATCATTGAATATCCATTTACTTTGTGAACTCTATTAGCAGCAACAGGCACTGAAAGGTAGCGCAGCAAAGCGTTGATAAGAGAAGGAAAGGTGCTATTTATAGATGCAAAACAGACAGAATAAAGTTAATGAGAAAAAGACAAAACAGTCATGGTCATCAGCGTCTGTCTGGATTCTGACTCACATAAAAACTTACATAACCTCCAGAGAGCTCACATGTACGCATGATTTTAATTTAAATACAGGAGCTGAAAACTATCAAATTAAAAGAATTGGCTGCTTTTCTGTGTCATCTTTTAAATTAAACTTAACATCTTCGGGCTTTGAACTGCTGATTGGTCAAAATAATCATTTTGACAACATCTAATTATGAGAAGCTGTTTTTCTCCCCTGTCACCATCTTGTGCATTTTTTAGACCAAATGAATCAGTTAATTGAGAAAATAATCAGACAAAAGGAAGATTCGTGTTAACAGAAGCCGAATTAAACAAACTCAAAACTGTTATTATATCATCAGGCAGCATAAAATTGCATAATTGAGTTAATGTCATTAGCTTAATGTTGGTTTGTGGTGTTTAGTCAGTTACTTTAAAATCAAATAATGAAAAATAAAACAAGCTGATTCAGTCGAGGAAACAACAATATGCTGCAAGTCTGAATAATTTATAGTTTAACATTTTTAAGCTCGTTACCGAGTGTAAACTAATGTCCCAATTTCAAATTGAATGTTCCAGCAGCCACCTCACATCAGTTTATTTCACAAATGTTTCTAGATTTTGTAGATATGAAGGAAATCTTCACAGTAATCGTCACTCACATACTTGTATCTGTACCGTATAGCTGGTTTTTCCTATACGTCCAGCATGCAGGACCACCGTCAGACGGACTGTCCATTTACTTCTACACACATCTTAGACTGGAGCCAAAGACAAGACACATGTAGAAGAAGAGAAACTACCCCCGCCCCCCTTCCAGCCCATTTGTCCTGTTTAACCTCAACATGTTTTGTCTTCAGATATTATTATGTCATGGTTTTACCTGCAGCTTCAGTAAACTGAGTCAAGCAGGTGGGTGGTGAAAGCTTCCATATTGATTATTAACAGACAGCCATTGTAAATAATACATGACTGTTTGGGTAGCTATTGATTGCAGCTCACCCACTGCTTTCAGAAATGTAATCTACTGCTGCCAGAAAGCATGTACGACAGAGTGTGTGTGTGTGTGTGTTAAGAGAGGGAGTAGACACGTGTATTTTAGCGTGTGCTTGTGTTTCTAAGCAAAAGAAAACAACCCTTGCCGGTCTTCTGATTCCTTTCAGGGCTTTTTATGGACAGTTTCACACCGTCCAACCGTTAAAAACCTAATTGTGAAGCAGGTAGCGTTTTCTCATCACCGATTATCTGCTTCATAATTTGACTGCGGGTGCAGCATAAGTGCTAAAAGGAGACTGTTAAATTCAGAAATAATGAAGTGAGCTCTCAGTAAAGCTGTGCTCATTTCACTGAGGGCTCTCGATTATAAATGTGCTGAAGAGATGGGCCTAATTGACGGCTTCATTGATTCTCCAGTCCGATCTCAGTTCACATACAGTAACTAATAGACCAGGGCTCAGAACTTGGAGCTCTATTATACATGCAGCAAGTCAAGTTCAATCCTGAAAGTGTGTCGGAGAGACTGTTGCAGAAAGGAGACGGAGTACCTGCAACCACGTCAGATCACTCACTGCATGGCTGGTGATGGACGGGGGGTGGAGGGCACATCCAGTGTTACGCTTAATAATTAACACATTTTCCTGCATCTGCGATATCAATCACTACAGATGACCCGCTCCCACTTTACCTGCTTGACATTCTCAGGCACAGAGTTTCTATGTCCTCCCTCCCAGAACAGTTTCATGTTGTGAAGGTGTCACAGCAGATCAGATTTACTCTTAATTCAGATTCTAACTGAAAAATACAGAATATCATCAAATCTACAATAGTTTCAGTATCACAGAGAGCAAAAAATCTGATTTACTGCTAATTTGCATGTGTTGGCATATTAACATACTGTCCATTATGGAGAAGCATCACGTCAGTCATAGATCTATCAGGTAATTATCATTTAAAATATTGTGTTTATACTCCATCGATCACTGCTTCCTTTAACGTGTCCTGTCAAAGTCGTCTAATTTAAAACGACAGCTGCAAAGATGTGAGTGGTCATTTGGCTCAAGGGCGTTTCTCGTCTCCTTTCTCTGTCCGTGCTTCTCTATGCTCGATATAAACAAGTCCATCAGAAAGAACACGGTGTGATTCTGAAGTCGTTTGCAGCTAATCTCAGCACAGGCATGAAATAGAAGTATCTGTATCTCTACTAACCAATGATGAGCATTATACCAGCTTAACATCAGCATATTTACACTGTGAGCATGTTGCCATGCTGACATAATTTAGAGCAAGCCAACATGAGTGCAGTCTCTTTATCTAGTGTCACATTTGACAGGTGTATCTTGCCAATACCATAAAGTGACTCGAGCCAGTATTAGCCCTATCATTATCTGTCCCTGCCTGAAAGAAGGCCAACAGGGAGTTTAAGCAAGAAGTGCTGCAGGGGAAACATCCAACAGCGCTTCATTGCTAATCTGTGCTGTCTAACATACACAGGCGCAGATGCACAGAGATACACAAACAGTCCTCCTCCCTGCAGCCTGGAGCCATGTACACTCATTTTCTCACTTACACGTATAAACAGAGACACACGTGTACAAAATGATGGAAACAGCATGAGGTGAGGGCAGGAAGCAACTGAGGGAGGGGGGAGGGAAATCTTTTTATTGGCTCTTCATGCATTTAAACTTCCTTTTGGATTAGAAATTAAGCATGGAAGAAGGTGGTGGATGCTAGAAAGCGGGTGGCAGCTTATGCAAAGTGCTGGTTCACACACATCCACGTGATGACCAGGGCTCAGACCTTCAGACCATAACCTGATTAGGACCAAGCCAGGGCCCACTCGATTAACAGGACCAATTGACTTGTGGAGTCGCACACAGCTGCTGCACAGCACAGCAGGTGCGCACCGAGTTTTACAGTGACACTTCCCCAAGTTTCCTCCACACTGTCATTTTCAGATAACACTGTCAAAATAATGCTTTTAATGAGAAGTCAGCATGAATCCACTGAAATTCACAGGATGATTATTCATTTGACAAACGTCATTACATTTACAAAGTCTGTGTGTGCACGTACATGTATGTGTGTTCTTGCTTTATCCCTGTTGTTCTCAGAGGTGTTGGTGACAACACTTGTCACAGTGGGGGGGTCTAGAAATAATCTTTCTTCCTCCAAATGTGATTCAGAAGCTGGGGTGTGTAACGAGTGACGCCACACTATAGGTGTGTGTCTCTGTCAACAATCACACATCCAAAACAAATCTTTATCAATCTTAATAAGCAAATCTACATGAAGCCAGTGCTGAGCAGTTTCTTTGTCGGTGTACTTAATATGTACTAATCACAGAGTCACAGTACAGTTTGTTGAACTCTTTATAACCACATATCTTCTATATCTTCCTTTACATTCAGCTGTTCCCTTTCAGAAGTATCCCCCAGTGAATCCCCTGCACCCATTTAACCCTGTCCTCTTCATCCTCTTCTCTCACTAACTACCTTCATGTCTCTCTCTACATCCATAAAGCTCCTCTCTGGTCTCCTCTACACTTCCTGCCTGGCAGCTCCAACCTCAGCATCAGTTTACTGATATGTTCAATCTCTCCTCTGATCATGTCCAAACCACCTCAGTCTGGCCTCTGACTTTATCTGGAACATCTGCCATGGTCTGTCCCTCTGATGGACTCTCATTCCTGATCCTATCTATCCTCGTCACTCCTAATAGAACCTCAACATCTTCAGCTCTGCCTCTCGTCTTTTCTTCAGTGCTACTGTCTCTATGTCGTACATCATGGCTGATCTCTCCACCATCTTGAACACCTTTACTTTCATTCTCGCTGATCCTCTTTTATCACGCTCCTGACACTTTTCTCCACCCGTTCCATCCTTCTTGCACATGTCTCTTCTCCACACTCTCCGTTGCTCTGAGCCGTTGACCCGAAGTACTCAAAGTCCTGCAGCTTCTTTACCTCTGCTCCCTGTAACCCCACTGTTCCTCTTGGTTCCCTCTCATTGACACATGTATTCTGTTTTGCTGTGTCTAACATTCATTCCTCAGCTTTTCAGAGCACACCTCCACCTCTAGATTTTCCTCCACCTGCTCCCTGCTCTCACCACAGATCACAGTGTGATCTGTGAACATCGTAGTCTATGGAGACTCCTGTCTGACCTCATCTGTCACCCTGTCCATCACCAGAGCAAACAAGAAGTGGCTCAGAGCTGATCCTTGATGCAGACCCACCTCCACCTCATCACTGTCTTACAGCTCTCATACATGTCCTGCACTACTCTCACATACTTCTCTGCTACTCGGGACATCTTCATACAAACCACAGCTCCTCTCTCTGCTTCCAGTCAGATGCTTTAAATCTACGAAGACACAGAACAACTCCCTTTGCCCATCTCTGTACTTCTCCATCAGCATCCTCAGAGCAAATACTGCATCTATTGTAATATTTGTAGACATGAAACCATGTTGCTGCTCAAAAATGTTGACCTCTGCCCTTAGCCGGGCTTCCATTACCCTTTCCTACAACTTCATTGTACGGCTCATCAGCTTTATTCCTCTGTAGCTGCTGCAGCTCTGCACATCTCCCTTGTTCTTAAAAATTGGCACCAGTACACTTACTCCTCCTCTCACTCTCCAAGATATTGTTAAACAAGTCAGAAACTCTACTGCAAGCTCTCCTAGACACTTCCATACCTGCACAGGTATGACATCAGGACCAACTCCCTTTCCTCTCTTCATCCTCTTCAATGCCTAATGTCACTCTTACTCATTTTTATGCATATTTAAATAACGTATTGGTTTGGTCGTCTGCATCAGCAGTAAACAAAACGTTTGGTCTCCACTCTGCTTTCAGGTTTGAAAGGAGCAGAGCATGCTAGCATTGAAAGCACACTGGACCCTAAATGTATCAGCAAAGCCTCCATCAGGCAATCAAAGAGTTCACTTGGTGTGATCTCTTTCAGTTTTCCCTGTATGATGCTGATTTTGGCCGGTACCTGCAGCCAGCTGTAGTAGCACTGAATATGTGCACTTTCTCCTCTACTTTCTCCATTTGCAGGTCACATAGAGTCAGTAGAAGTGCTGAAAGCAGGAAAGCTGCACAGAAAGTGCTGTCAGAGCCGGTGGATGCGAGTCACAGATGCATATGCAACTGTGAGTGTGAGTCTCACATCACGGTGAGATGTACTCAGACCAACTTTTTCTGCTTTAAACTTGGATATTAAACCTGACATTGCTGGATTCCACATTCAGACACATGTAAAACAATGGAGCAACCACATGAAGCAGCTATTAGTCTTCAACAAGAGAAAATGAAGTGCTTTCAGGTACGGTTGAGGCAGACATGAGTGGCTTTTTAAAATAATTATGATTGCCTTTTAATTCACGTCACAACAAAAAGCCTTTTCACAGATATGCACGCACAAAGCAACATTCACTGAGACACAAAGCTTCCATTGAATCCACAGACACACAACCGGTCTTCACCATTGTCACTAAGGTGTCATTTAATGAAGAACTAATGTCACAGCATTTAAAAACCCATTTCTGTTTGTCACTGCCAGCTCTGTAATGGATTTACTGTACATTTAGGATTCCAAAATTTCCCCCTCCTCCCACCAGGGTAGCTGCACTCATCCCACCACCCAGCTCACAGTCCCCACCCCCACAACTTCTCACTTCACCCTCCTCCTCTGACAAGCAGAAAGGCCACAATGAAATCCTGACATCCATGCGAGTTAATTACAATAAGTGCACATGCACTGCTGAAGATGTGTAATTACCAGCACCTCAGTAAATGGAAGGCCTGTGTTTTAGCCACTCACAGAGAAATAGCGAGGCTTAGACCATGTCTTTACATGACGAGGGACGATCTGCAGAACATGAAAATGAGCTGGATCATTTCCATTCTACTGTCTGACTTCTGTGTGTGTGTGAGTGTGTTTCCTCAGGCTACATGATCACAGTGTTTGAGACCTTATGTACTGCATTTGAACACTGTCATATGACATAAACAGACAGATTGTGTAGATACAGGGTGATACAGCAACATGTACTGTGGATCTTTACTGACAGACAACGCTAACCACTCACTTTGCCTTTCAAAGTTGGAGCATTTAAATGTCCTGCAGACCAAATCATGACTGGGAAAAGCCTTGAGTGAGCTGCCTTTGAGCTGACTTCAGAGCTGCACTGTCAAATAATCTTCTGCCACACATAACGTGTCCGGCTTGAAGACTCACGCAGGCTCCCATCACCCTGAATGATCAACGCAGACGGAGAGACCAACGGCTCAAACGTGATATAAGCATCTCTCACACGCCCACCTACCCAGCAGGAGCCCAAACACTCACGGGCTGCTCTTCGCAGATGTTCACAAGACACCCTCGCTACAGAAAACCAAAAGCAAACTGTGTGCACGTCCTACCTCCCTCCTAAAACGAGGTGAGCTCGTGTTGGCTTGTCTGGATAGTTAAGTACTAAAGTGCATCTCAAACAGTGATCTGCAACACACAATACAGACTAAACATGTGTGTGGAGTGGCCACAGTGGAAGTGAAGCCAGTTTGAGTTGGAATAATACAACAGTATTCCAGCTGGCTTTAAAAAACTGCATGGATGCATCAGATGCTGCCATCACTGCACAACCAGAACGATGTAGGAACACTACTCAGTCCAACAGTGTTTAAACTGAGGTTCATCATGTCAAAGTGTGGCTTGGTCCTAAGGTAGCTGCAGACTGTAAGAAGCTTCTCTGTTACACATCCACACATTCAGAGACGAGTCCTTGAATTAGGCAAAAATTTAAAGTTGCATCTTTAAGACCATTAAGACCGAACAGGAATAAACAGAGGTCATGATTCATTCAGTGTTGGATGTTTAACTGTTTATATCAGATTTACTAGTTCAGCTGTGAACAGAAGCGCTTGTTTGTTACTCACGGGTGCCATCGAAGCGAGTGGCGATGGTATCCAGGAAGGTGTTTTGTGGGGCCAGCAGCCCTCTCATAACCGGCATCCTGCTCCGGGTGGACTGGGTCCTCCTGCCTCGGCGCCCTGGAGCAGCGCTTGACTCCTGCTCAGATCCGAAACTAGGCAGGAAACGCGAGGTGCCCGGTGCGCATCCCAGCCCCTGGAGAAGCGCACCGATCCGAGATACGCGCGGTGGCTCCACCTTGACACCGCGGGGGTTGTGATCATAATCAACTCAGCAGAGAGCGAGTAGTAACCGTGGGGATGCACCTGTGCACCATCCAACGGGGAGAAGCCAAATTAAAACCGGTGGGTGTTCGTAAAAGCGAGTGCGCCGCAGAGAGATGAGGATGGACGGATAGACTGCAAGTTTTGGTGCTGATGGTGCGTGGAGTCAATCTTATAGGTGCAAGCTCTTCCTCAGCTCCCTCTCTCTCCCTCTCTCTCTCTCTCCCACTCTCTCTCTCTCCCTCTCGTTGGCCACAATTGAGAGCAGATGCAGAGTCACATGACGCCTTTCAGGTCTGGCCAAGCTGGGGTCCTATTTCAAAGTGGAGGTGGGAGACAACAAAAGGATGTCGTGTTGTAAGCCACTGGCCTTTCCCCTGATCAATGATCGGATCCATAGACCATTCTTTAGAGAACAAACGTAGACCACCAGAGGTCGAGTCTTCAATTATACAAAACCTCTGAAAGATAAATGACAGACAGTTCCATCTTTTCCATCAAGTTTTAGCTTTGCCTTAGTACCAGTTTCTATAATACTACATGAACCATGAGGTATTTTAATGTTTATTTCAGGTTTTATTAGAGGATCATATCATTCAGCAGCACAGTGATGGACTCATTAGCTTCTCGTCAGGACCACACGGCTCAGGCGCAGTTGGAGATCAGAAAGTCCTCAGTGCGCAGGGGGATGCTCCCATCTTGTGGTGACACAGAGGAAGTTCACATGTAATTTAAATTACTGACAAACGTGTTTCACAAAGCTCATGAATATTTATGAATAGCTTCTTAAATATACTATTTGCCTACAGCAGTTCAGACAGAGGGAGCTGCTGTGTCTGGTTTACAGGCTTTTCATATCATTTACTTTTTTCTTAAGGTTAAATTAACACAAATTTTAATATTCAGTTCAAGGTTTCATGTATTTATCTTAGTGTTGGTGTTTTAATGTGTTTTTGTTTGTTGTTAATGTGCTTCTGAGCTTATGTTTACGCACATTAAATATCCATTTTAATCTCATTTACTGGATTGTTTTGTATGCTCCTCTCCACCCAGTTAGAAATAAACTGTTGGTGTCAGGTAAGTCTTCAGCTGATGTTTTATACTGCATTCTACATTTCTACCATTTTAAATTAACTTAATCTAACTCAGCTCACAAACAAACTAAGAACAGATCAGAAGACAAACCACAAAACCTACTGACAGTGTAGTAAAACCTATGATCTGCAATCAACATGAAAGCAGCACCACAGGTACTGTTACTGCACTGTGCACCTTTAAATCAACATGTCACCCACAGATAAAGGGATTAAATGTTCAACTGAAGACATCTAAATTCATTTTTGTATATAGACAGCAGCTGATCAGGCAGGTTAAAGTTTACAAGCAGTGTAAAGACAATCAGCTGCAGACGAAGTAGAGGAGATCATTGTGGTCCACTGTCCTCTGGTGGCATCATGTTACATCTCATCGGACTCAATCTTGTGCAGGTACACAGTTGCTATTCTAGGATACTACCTTCACCTGGTCTCCTGCTGACATTATTCCCTCTACTACACAACATCAACCACACAGCTGTCTGTATATCACACACTGCACCGTAAGAGGGCACTAGTTTACTGGGATCATTTGATTTTGGAGGGTGAAAGCAGGCAGACATGTGGACAACCACAATTTAGGTAAACACCATAGTACTTATGGAACTTAAAGACATGCATCAGTAACAATACACAGCTTAATGTGCCAAAACCTGGGCCGAGCGTTCCTATGGAAGATCACTACTGTTTGATCACTCTGTACCACAGTGAGGTGTCAGGCCAAGCCACCAAAAATCCCCTGTAGCCCTAAATTATCGAACACGTCACACAGCATCCCAGAACCATGGACCATCCTATGAGGGGCAGTCTACCAAACAGACAGGCGGACATCTGCTTCCTCGTGTCCACTCCGTCTTCACGATCCTTCAAACTAAACGGCCATTTCTTTGATGCTACCTCATGTTAGCGATGAGGCTAAACCCCAACAGTCAACATGCAGTGTTATTCAGGCCACATCAACACTTTTCCATCTTGTAACGACCCAGTTCTGCTGCGTCCCTCACATTAACACACATGATTGACCAACACGTATCTAACACTTACCTTTCTTCCAATCCACAGCCACTCACTGGAACTGGCCCCAATGTCAGCCATATTTTTCACTTCCTGCTTTAGGCCCCGCCCTTTTACAGCCAACTAGTTAACAGGACATAAATGATTTAATTAAATTAAATTAAACCCCCAACAAGAAAGTAAAACTCATTACAACTATACTTCAGTGCTCTGTTCAGAGGTAAACTGGACTAACTGATCAACAGATGATCGTACTGTGTGTCCGACATAGTGTTTAGAACCACATTTATTGCTGTTAAACCTTCGTTCACGCTGCTCTAACTCTGGACACTTTGATCCACAAACGTTGACTCAGCTGCATCATTGACGGACAGCAGGATGAATGAAGGACTATGATTCAGGACTTCGTTCAGTCGCCTCCAGCTCATTATGAATTAGACCAAGGAGGTGGTGCTGGATATCCACAGGAAAGAACATGCCTCAGCTAAACATCCAGGGAGAGGACATCGACATGTTAATGCAACTTCTCACTATCAAAACAGGCTGATTCAGACACCACCGCCCTATAGAAAAGGACAAAATGATCGGGCTCTACCTGCTAAAGACACTCAGATCCTTTGGAGGGATCAGGATAAACTGTCCACACCATCAGCAGAGAGGAAGTAACCGGACAAGTCTCTCATGTCCCACCAGTGTCTGTACTTTACACATGACACACACTGTAAAATCTAATTTACTTTATTATACCATATTGTACATTGAGCTGGAACAACGTACCATGGTAGAATGGACTAACATCCCAAGATCATCTCAAGAGATGTGCCAACTTAGTTAGGAAGGACCAGAAGAGGTCGTTGTGAGTTGTGGGTTTGAAATATTGCACAACTTTCAAGTTACAAGTACCCATTCATATTATTTTTTCTTCCTGGAGTCCTCTACAGTAACATCCCCTTTGTGCAATATGGCCGCACAAGCGGCGCCATACTCCAACTGTTTCCATACTGTCCTTTATCTCTCTACACACTGTTGCTCTCAGCCTGAGAGCAGAGTTTTGTTAAACTTGCCTTTGCCTGCTGTACATTATGAAGAAAGACCTACTTTACCCAAATATGGTTGGATTTAAATTCTGTGGTCGTCTCTGTTAAATACATGATCTGCATCTGTGGGAAGATTTAGCTAAAATCAGTCAAAAATAAATTGCACTGGCACAAGTAAATAAAAACAGCTGATTGTAGATTTCTCCAGTATTCATGAACAGGCTTCAGTGCCCAATGTGTGCTTTGAATTTCTCTTTAATCCAGTGATCTGTTGAATTCACTCATCTGATTCGGCCTGATCAGCTGATTCACCAGCAGGTGACGCTGTTGGCTCAGTTTGTACATGGTTGAAATGAAAGTAGAAAAATGAAGTAGACAAAGTGCACAACGTTAAAATAGCAGGAAACACACGAAGCATTAGTCATTAATAATATTTGTTTCATAGTTGAGCTCAGATTTAGACACTAATAGTAGGGATGAGTATTTTCTAGTTACTGGAAATGGTGCTTGGAGCTGCTGTGATTCAGCTCATATCACTTCTGCAGCCCTCTCTGCCTGTAGAGGTCTTCTCTCAGTCCACATGTACACCTCACTTAACCAACTCACCGCTTTTTGTTTACTTGACAGCCTGTTTTTATTCGTCATCTCTGGGGCAGGCTGTCTCCTGTGTGAGTGTGTGTCCTCTGGACTTTGCTGCACACACCCCGCTCTGCCGTTCATTTACCTCAAGTCTGAACAAGTTTGACGGCAGCAGCAGCTCCATGTTTTCCAGTTTGCAGGATTTTACTGTGTAGACACATTTCATCCAGTTCTTAGACAAACAGAGGTTCATACACACACGTACAATGATAGTGTGATAGTTACAATATAAAAAAATGATAAAGGACAATTAGAATAAATTAGAATAAAGGAAAGTATGACAGGAAATATGAAATGAACCCAAATTAGTATGCTTTTAGAGGGACTGGCTTAGTCATATAAAATATATATATGATTCATCTATAATAAATTATGGGTTCATTTTAAAAGGTTAACATGAAATACTGTGCACACCCCACCTTGTGAGGTGGTAAACAACTTGATACTTGTGACAGTCAACTCACATTAGTGCACGTGCTAATGTGTTGTTGCAGGAATTACTCTTGATGTAATTGTGATTAAATCTGAGACCTAATAAAAACACACCTTCAGCATGTGTAGCACACGACCACACAAGCCAGAGAGGTGTGTGTTAACTCGACAACTCCTTTCCAGGAGTTCCCGATGCACATTCCTCCGTGTGCCTACGTGATGCTTGATGTCAACCCGAGTGTCTTGATGTTTAATAAGCAGGAGGTGCAGCAGGCAGAGGACAGATTTTCACAACCAGTATCGTTGTTTTGTATTTGTTTGCTGTGCTCAGTGTGTCGCGGTTTAGCAGCAGATTATTGGAGTTAAATTAAAAGAATGATTGTGCAAGCACCTTATCATGACCCACAATTTTTATTTTCTTTTTTATCTGAGTGACAAGACATAGAAAATTAAAGTGACCACAGAAATTATGACAAGGAGGAAGTGACAGGATGTTATACAAAATCTTCTGTGTCTGTCTGTGCAAAAATGGTCCAAACCATATACATAAGACGATTGTAAGACTCTGCACATTAACAGTCATGAGGTTACCAGTGTAGTAACCAGCTGTAGAGTTTGATTCTCCACTGCCTGTGTAGAAATACGATCATGTTGATGCCATGATTCAGAGACTTCACCACCATGTGCTGGAAATCATGCTCCCACTAATTAGTTACCATAAAACCCACAGGATTACAAATCTATTTATTATGAACTCCTTCCAGGTCGATGTGTCACTCTGGTGCTGTGTTGTTCACTGTGTGGATTATTTATATATCTAGGTTAAATATGTTTTTAAAAATAACACAGTATATGATGAGCACAGGAAGTTGCAGGGTAAATAAAGGACATTTTCACAACGTGTGTCTCACATTTCTTATGAGTGAACATCCCAGCCTAATTAACATCAGAGCAAGTCACATGTCTACTATGGAATCTGTTTTCTTTTTTTATATATAGGATGAATTGAGAGTAATTGTGAGAGGGAATCATTAAATCGAGAC
Source organism: Anabas testudineus (assembly GCF_900324465.2). Classification (NCBI taxonomy): domain Eukaryota; kingdom Metazoa; phylum Chordata; class Actinopteri; order Anabantiformes; family Anabantidae; genus Anabas; species Anabas testudineus. The sequence goes on along the minus strand of NC_046629.1, from coordinate 3,055,160 downwards.
GTATCTCTGAAACACATGGTGAGTGAGGGATTGCAGTGGTTCCAGTGCTTTTGTCAAAGAGGAATTATCTCAGGTGGAACCAGCTGATGGCTCCAAAGTGATTTAGCCGTTCCTTTCTAATTACAATGGTTCATTTCAGTCACGTGACCACTGGCCATCGACAGCGGCATCATCAGAGGAGTGGAGATGACGGATGCATTTTGAAGAACCTTTCACCTTTTCAGCATCGGCGTGGAATGAACAGCAAACCTGTTCTGGAGGTGCTTTGAAGAGTCGAATCTCAAGAGGACTTTTGAGAGAAAGCAGCGATGAGCAATTAATCAAAATTAGTGGGAATCACAGTAAACAGAAGAACTGAAAGGAGGAAGGAGGAGGTCAGCAAAACACAGGCAATGCATTAAAATAATGTAGAATAATTAATGCAGTGTTCATTAAACATTGACTTTTCCCAGAAGCTGTAGGGGAGGAAACTGACATATTTGTGTCCTGACGTTGACGCAGTGACGTCTACTGCAGAACAGTTTGACTGTTCTTCCTCCACTTGGCGAGATCCTCCTCCTGCTGAGGAAATGATGCTCACTTGTTTTCACTAATACTGAATGAGATGTGTTTATGCTACACGACCAAAACTATGTGGACTCGCTTGTCTTATTTTTGGTCTGCAGAGTGTTTTTCTTGGTTTTCAATTAGTTCAAATGTCAATGTTGCAGCATACAACAATGTTTTAGACACAACTCATCACAATTATTGAGATTTTATTCTCACTTTTACATCTTATTAACTTTTTGTTTTACTTTTTAGTGTAAATTCTTTCTTTCTTTCTTTCTTTCTTTCTGTGTTTTTATGTTTGGATAAGTGACATATAAAGAAATGATTAATACACAGTCACCAGAAAGAAAAACATTTCTCAACACCAAGTGTGTGTGTTTAACACTAGACAATTAAAAGAGGCTTCATGTGAAGAGACACTGGTTGAGTACAAATACTAAACAATAGAAAAGGAATTCAATCAAATCACCTAATAAAAACAGTCATTTCCACCTCGTGCCAGATAACCTTAGTCATTACTCCACCCCGCTCCGTCCTCGCCACTCCTCCCTGTCTGTAACGACGAACACACACACGTGAAGTCGTGGAGTTAATTTTCAGGAGGAGAGAGGAGGGAGGGGCCACAGAGTGTCAGACTGATGGTGTGTTGGCTGTGTTTTATTCATGCCAGGGGGGTGCCACAAACACACACACACACACACACGCCTGCTCTGCTGCCTCACCCTCAGATGAGAAGTGACATTCCTCTGAGGGGAAACCGTCTCCGACCTTGTCTCCTTCTGCAATGACAGAGTCCATTTTGAAATGAAGTACTACTTGTGATGTTCTTGTTTTGATGTTGATTTCACTGATATGTTTTATATTTGCTTGTTTCCAATTTTGACACAGTTACAAAGAAACAAACATTTGCATTTACACAACCTGGGTAACCCGTGTTCTGCAGAGATCGTGTCATCGTCCAATCCAGAGAGGGGAAATATGATATATATAATATATAATACACTGTAGTTTGCCAGGCACGAGCCAATAACATTCAACCTCTCTGATGTGTCTAACTTAATTTAATGGAATTTAACCTACTTAATGTGGATTCAATTCCGTCCACTTGGCAGTTTTTGCTGATTTTCTTCTCTTTAATACCATCAGCTTCTGCCATTTCTCAGTTATTTGATACCTTCCTGTTGGTTTATTCCTCTGAACTGTCAACAGATGACAATCACAGACGCAGCCGCCCTGATGAAACCTTGTACATCCCACATTGAGACAAGCAGTTGGAATGTAAGACTTTAAGGCACTGAAGGGCACAGCTCTCTGAGAGTTGGAATAAAACATGCCGAGACGTGTCTCGGGCAACGACAATAACACGGTTTATCTAACACACACGCAACTAACAAGTGAGCAAGAAGCTGAGTGTTGGAGCCTGCAGGAGGCCGTCACCTGTCAAACTGATGAATGAGTTAAAGGTCAAAGGTGTGAAGAAACAAACCAACACTCAGGATGCACCCACCTGGTTGTACTAACATACAAGTTGTTTATGACGAGTCAATAAGTTCGTGTGAGTTTGATTCACAGGTACAGAACCATTTGAAGGTATTTAACCTGATCACTGCAGACTGGAGTCTCAGCTCAGTGTTAACTCATCTTAGACTATGACATAGGTAGAAAACATTTAAACAGAAGTGTAAAGCAATTGTAAAGCACTGGCACAGGTGATGATAATTTAATTCTACAGCCCCATCTAGAAAATATTAGCACCTACATTCACAGTATGTTTGAAATAATAGAGGAGGATTTGCTGACATGCTAAATGTTTTAATGTAATGTTAGATAAAACGCTAAAGCTACGGTAGCATTCATAAAGGTGACTACTGAGTGTTTCACTGCTGCCGTTCTTCAGTCTGTTCCCTTTTCCTTTAATAAATCATCTTTGTGTTTGTGTTTAATCACAGTCAGATCCTCGTTTTCCTCTTTTCCTCCTGCACTGTGAAGTCCTGTTAAGGCTTTGAAGTGTGAATTATAGTCAGAGCAGTAAAATCAGCTGGATACTCCAATTATGAACTTCCCCTGCTGCGTTACAGGAACTTCAGGATTCCTCCATCTTCCCCGACTGACCCTGGGTCAGACAAAACCCAAATCCTCCTCCCTCTCATTGGAGGCAGCTCCTGAACCCTCGTTAGTGCTGCAGTGTACGAATACAGTGAACTCTGCTTTAGAGATACATGATTACAAGTGTATTTATATTTAACGGGATTTGTTGCAAAGTTTGATCCAACATAATTATGAGGTTCCTAATCAACAGTAACGTGTATTTACTGTGTGCAGTTCTCCAGGCAGAGCTCGGTTTGTGTCCAGAAATTTGAGCAGGTGATACTTTGGGTGGAGATTTGTACCAGTGGAAACTGTCTTATTTAAGTTTAAGTTAAAAGATTCTACACGTACAAGCTTTAGCCTAAAGATCCTTGATCATTTATCTTCAGGTATTACTCACTGTTACTCACTGTTGCTCACTTCAAATTACACAAGACCTCAGGTGATCGTAAAATAGTATAAACTACTCAGTAGTACAGTATATGACAGTTCCACTTCTGCTCCACACTGTGTATTAAAGTGATTAAATGAATTAACTAATGTCATGTATAACATGTGGAGCCAGTGGTGAGTTCATAGCGAGTTCACTTTTTTAAAACTACAGATTCCCTCTTGCACCCGTCCTCCTCCTTCTTCTCTAGTGCTGTTCCCACTCTCTTCTTCTCTACCTGCTGGTTCTTTAGCTTCTCATTATCCCTCCACAACAAACCAGGTGTCTGTGTGACGTTCGTTCTCACAGACACCTACATCTCCAGCCCATCTATTCTTCGCTGACATTTTCTGCTCTACTTCCACCTCTCCCCCCTGCAGGGCACCAACAACCCTGGCAACAAGCATCTGTATTGAAAGAGGACTGGATGGTTGCATGAGTGACTCCACAGCGAGCGGCTCGTCTGATTGGCCGGCCCAGCAACAACCGATAAAACGCCAAGTGAGTCAAGTTCCCAAATGAAAGTGTTCTGCAAAGCTTTGGCGGCTTTTCTTCACCAGCACATTGTCTCTGCAGGAAATTGTTGCGGTGCTCGTGTTATTACGTTAACAGGATAACTGTCAACAGAGTCTGTTGACAGATTTACCAACCTCACACACTTTTCCATTCTTTGTAGTTCAAAGTTGTTCGGTTCTGGCTACTTTCAGTTTTCCTACTTTAAGTCCATGCCTTTGGAGGCCCACCTCCTTCTTTGAACTTTTCCGTCTTCAGAACACTGAAATAATCCAATTAGCTTCAGCGATTGTGATGCCTGAATACGAGCCCCCCCAAGACTCCCAGTGTGCCTTGGTTGCGAGCTCCCAGCCTCTTGGATTGTTCACGTGTTATCCCTTTACTTCCAGTCAGTGGAGCCAGGTAACCTTCAGAAGAGGGGAGATCGAGCACACATCATTCGAAGCGGCACGGAAGAACAAACCACGCAGGTGATGTGATAGTTCACCTGCTTCCAGTCCCTGCACAGTATCACCTGTCGGTCGCTGTCAGGGTTGTTTGTGTGGGGATTGTCTTCACACAGACACTATTCTACACATAATACGTGTTTTATAGACTAAAACATGAACAGCAGAGTATTGACACCTAATCTAGATCTTCAGCCTCACACACAAAGACCAAAAATAAACCACAGGGTGATTTTTAACTGTTCTTTAGCAACGCCCGGTCAGAACAAGGTTATTTGTTCCCCCCGTCATGTTATTCTAAGCTAAATTGCTGCTGGCTGCAGCTTCATTTCATCAACGAACTGTGTGATCAAGCAGAAAACAGCAGAACTGGGGCACAAAAAGAAGATGACTGAGCTGGTTCTGAATCTGAATGAGCACCGAAGAGTTTCACTGTTAAGTGTGGCGAGAGATCCTGATCAATGTTGACATGTCGTGTCTCCAGGACTGAACCGTCTCTGCCTCAGAGATCAAAAGCTCTTTGAAATCACCAGAGCTGAATCCCTCACAGGTCGAGACAGTGAGTGATGCTCAGTGGCGCTCACTGAATATAAGGAACCCCCCCCGCCACCAAAAAAAAAAAGAAATCTTTTTCTGATCAGAGGTTCACTGGGTTCACAACTCAGCATCGGAGATCAAGAGAAGCAGCTTCCAGCCAGATGAGATTTATAGGTTATTGGAGAAAGTTGAGCAAAACCCACAGATGTTTACTAGCTGGAAAAAGACCAAAAGGACATAAAGAGCATTAAAGAACCACTTTAGACCACAAGTCCAGTGTTTGTGGCACATTTTAAACACACAACACTCATCATTTGGACTAAAAGAGCATCAGTTATCACACGTGGTTATCCGGCAGATTTTCAAGTTTTATTTACATACACAACGAGCAGTAGACGCTGGACAGCTCACCGGTCTATCGGAGAGCTGACACGAAGAGACAGGCAAGCAGAAGTGTGTATGTAGAGCTCCCTGTTTGTGCGTTCACAAACTCACTTTCCAGCTGATGATAGTGCAGTTTTTAAAAAAGATAAATGAAAAAGTTGAGGAGTCATCGAAGTCTTTAAGGTTCATCAACGTGAAAACCATGAGTGCCTGTACTGGAAACATTAGATAACCCACAAGTCATTAACGAGTCGTTAGGATTCATCTTCTGGGACCGATTGAAAGACAAAACATCCAACAGATGCTGAGCCTTAAACAATGAAAACTGTATCTCTGAGCACTAAACTTCAGTACAGTGTACTGCACACAGTGGTACGATGGATACTGTGAAAACCTCAGTATGATCTGTATAATATATAACCTCTCTTTCTCTGTGTTCGAGTGTGCACGGCCTCTTGTATCTCTACTGGTTGTTGGAGCAAAGGATTTGATTTATACATATTTAGACACAAAAGCATTAGCAGGCAAGGAAATGAGCATAATCTCCCTGTAATGTGTTGAATCATATTTTCTGTGCTAAGAATAGATAGAAAAGCTTTAAAATGAATAATCCTCCTAATGCCACATGGTGTTATTTTTAATCACAACCTTCAAGGGAGGAACATGGAAGAAGTCTTTGCCAGATGTGAAGCTGGAATTTCATGCAGTATCTCAGACCTGCACATCAGTTGTATTCATTTATTTATGTAAAAACATAAATGATGATGATCGCACATGATGTTGACACTCTGTTGAGTGATTAGATGGAAATCTGTAAAATCCGGCACCTCTTTGATCAGATGACCTGCATCAAAGCCTCGTCGTCCTGCAGCGCTGCGGGTCAGCTGCTGAGCAGAGTGCCTTCATGTCAACACGGCTTAGTCTCCTTCAGCACGCTACGTTTAACCCCACCGTCGACCCCATCGGCTGCAGGCCAGACTCTCACACACCACCAGTCTCTTCAGGAAAATATGTAAAGAAACGCTGAGATATTATGTTTAGAAAGAAAACACCTCTGACAAATATGAGATCAGACACAAACACATTACATGTGTTGAGTCCAGTGTGGGTTAGCAGATGAAGTGTGTGACCAGTAAAGACTCTGAAGTCCTCTGACACAGTCGCTGCCGGTTGTTGTTGTCAAGAAGATTTTTTTAAAGATCAGTAGCTCACAACTGACGGAAATGTGACAGAACAGTTTCATGAAGTTGTTTGCAGGCTACACTCCTCTCCGTCCAGCATCACAGTCAAACTCTGAGCTTTGGTTTCATCCTTTTTAACCTTTTCATACTTTACACAGTTGCTTTTGTTTAATATTGCATGTGTCACGATATAATTCCCTCTCACTCTCTGTGAGGAGATTAACTGTATCACACAACATTTTATTCTATATTCTTCAAATCTTCAATGCATTTCTAACTTAACATTGAATTCAGGAACACAGATTTGTTCTTACTGCATGACAACCAGAGTGCAGCTGGTGACACAGTTCATTTTGATTGGTGGAGTTAAATGGCTCTGAAACAGGCCACAGTAAAACTAAAGTCCACAGCAGCTACTGGGTTGAGTCATTATAACATTACTCAGTGTTTACTTTTGATTTTTGTATCTCAGGTAGAAGCTGACACAGTTCAGTGATTCCCAGATTTTACATTAATATGAGACAGGAGACTTCTGAAGACGTCTGATCTGTATCTAAAACAGAAGCAGACACAGTTCACATGTACCGTTGATGTTTGAAACATAACTAAAGCAAGAAACATTCAGATAATTGTCATCGATGTTTTCTAACACAGAGAGCCATGACGCCTCAGGCCGAGCGATGGATGAGTGACCTTCAGAGTGAGAAAGCTGCAGCACGTACTGTCCGATGTTACTAGGTCATTCAATTCATGGAACCATATGCACAGATTTTCACTCCATCACAAACATCCTCTGGAGTGAAGCTCTGTCCGGTGTTTACACCAGAGTGGATGCACGTTTTATTCCATTTATTGCAACGTGTCCTCTACGTTACTGCTGCCCACTTTCAAACAGTTACTGGACGCCATCTCCCAATAGAAACTAGAACTACTCATGTGCAAAGAATTTCTATTCTGTTTTGGGTTGTGACAGTTTTTATGTCAGAGAAGTTAAAATTACGGATAAAACTCATTAGTGATGGACATTTGGTTTTGTTTGGTGGATGTTGTAAAAGACTTTGCAGCTGTGACTAATAAAGCTGGCAGGACTAGCAGGAGGTGAGCTGATGAGACAGACTCACCTTGTCTGGAACATTTCCTCTTCACTTTATAGCAAGTTGAACCATAATGAGACGCTTTAAATTAATGTTTCCTGTTCCTGGGATCACAGAATAAAACACCACAACACCACCTACAACAGCCTCTGTCCCAACTTTTGAGACATGTTGCTGCATCAACTTTAAAATTATTTATATATTTTGTAATGTATATTAATTCTTTTCTTCATTTTTTCTAAGTTCTATTGTGAATAAAACATGGATTTATGACTTTTACAAAACTTTTTTATTGTTATAAATTATTATTATATTACATTTATATGTTTAGTCTTTATTTGCATTATATCGACACACTTTTTCTTAAAGTTGGAAGTTATCATTTCTCCCCCGAAGCATCCACCCAGTTATGTTTAATGTAGTGTTTTACATATTTTTTCAATGCTTATGTTCTGTGAGATAAATATCCCCTTAGGTGACAATAAATTTAAAGTCAAACAAACAGTGGAACACAACTGTATTTAATAATGAGGAATAGTAAATAAACATCATTATTATTTCACAAATTACATATTTTATACAGTTACACCTGTGTTTCAATCATTTATTAACGTTTTCCACAGAAGCTGCAGATATTTCACAGACATTTTGTTGAAATGCATCAATAAACTCTTTCAAATCTTCTTTTATCTACTAATAACGAAGATCATACTGTGTTACAAACATTTATTTTTTACTATACTGATAAAAAGCTGTTAATCTCCAATGCTCCCAGCAGCTCACAGTGTGCTGTTCTAACATCGTCCACCAGGATCAGTCTCAGCACAGTCCACCGATTAAACCGTGTTTTCCTTTTTACCCAGGAGCCTCCTCTCCTCCGTCCTCTCCTCCGTCTCGCCCTCAGTATTAGAGCAACGAGCTCCACAGATGGCAGCGCTCAGCAGGTCCACACAGCTGGTAACTGGATCCCGCTGCAGGAATACTGTGAGGTCAAAGAACTCAAAGCTCGACCTGAGCCTGAACCACTCTGGTCTGTTAGACACACTTCGGAGTTTTCTTCTGTCATTTTTTTGTAGTAAATGACTTCATGTTCAGTGGAGACATCACTGTTACCATCACAGAAAATATTTCTCTGTTTGATACGTTCATTCAAACAACTGGATTATAAAGACTGATGTCATCACTTTATTCATATTTCAGAGCCATAACCACGTATTTCTATTGATAATCGATGCCACTTCATGTCTCTGGCTACAAGGAACATATGGAGCCATCAGACGTGAGGATCACTTACACTGCATATGTTCATGGCTGATAACTTGAATCGTGGGTTCACTTTTCTTCAAAACCTGTATGACGAGCTACATGTTTTGAACCTTCACCTATGTGCAGCTAAAGGCTCCTGAACCAAATCCAAACCCTGACCCACACACAGACAAAGATGATTCAACTTTTAAAGTTTGCCTTTGTTGAATCTTTGGAATATTTTTAGAACAGGACTTTCTCTTCGAGAGCAGGTGAAAATATTTAAATATAAATATGCAGCCACTGACCATCCCTTCAGGAGCAGCAACCCCGTGTGAGTGGGAGTGTAAATACTGCCATGGAGACCCAGTCTTTATACATCAACACAGGAGCCATAAACCCAGAATAAATCATCCAACCGGTTTTCAGTTACAACAGAGCATTAGCTGCTGAATGGGATTGCATGCCTATCATACTCCGACACATTCTCATTCCAACTTTATGTTCGTTCTGAAATAACAGAACCTGGGAAGTTGATCTCATTGGCTAGAAGCAATTGGTGCAGATGCATTTTCCACCTTCTGATGAAGACTGTGGGTTAAAGATCCCTGGTGCCTCTGTTGTTCTGCACTTCCTTGAATCTTGTAAATGTTGAATGTGTTTTTCTGCTCATATTTAAATGTCTTCTTTAAGTGATTGGATCAGATATGCAGGTACCTCACTCGTGATCAGAGTAACGAGGTGATGTGTGAGAAAATGAATCAGCTCATGCTGTCATCATCGGTTTATAGCACGTACATGTGATCCATGACATATTTCTCATCACATCTGTGGCTTCTTAATTAATCTAAGGTTTCATCGAGAGCCTTAGCGCAGCTTGTTGCTGTGTCTCAGAATAGTGATCTACACATTAGATTTATGATGATAATCCTGCTGCAGCCCTCTGTATTATCAGACCTGCTGTACTGTCACAGCAGTGTCATTAAAATAATTAAAAGGACACAGATTTCATGTTGTTTAATTGGAGAATCTACAGAATGTCACAATACTACACTGTGAAAATACCCATAGGAAATACCAGGAGCTCTTTGAAATTCGAAGCTGCTCCAATGCAAAGCAACCAGAAAGGTAAACAGCCAGTGCATTCGGGTTTACGCTCCTCTAAATAGACCCTGGGGCTTCCACATTAGGAATTCTGCCTGCAATACAAAATGAGCCTCAGCTGCTGAGGTGCAGGTAAACAAAACACACGATACACACACCCCTCCTGCACTGCACTGAGAGATAAAGCTTAATGGAAATACATTTTATATTTGACATGCAGATTTGCAGCAGGGTTTAAAATCTTCCTGCATGCATGTGTACTGTATCTACGCTCAGACAGAAAGCTTCCCATAAAATCTGCATCTTCTGTTGGATTATGGGGCTATTGGGTGACCAGGCACGGTTGCCTGGCAACCCCGGCTGCATGTGAGGTAGCGACTGATGGGCTCGTAGCGCATTCGCTCAGCAGAGACCAGCGTGTTTGGGTGGAGAGAGACAGATAGAGAGTGAGAGAAGGAAGGGAAATCCTCAGTCCAGCCAACCAAAATTCAAATACAGCAGCTGATGAACATTAAACAAGCAGGGGATCTTAATCTGTCAGCAGGAAATCAACAACCAGAGGAGAATCTCAGATTAGAAGAGATCAAAGTGCATCATTTTACACTGGATCAACTATCTGTTGCTGACACGAAGCGTCATTCTGTGCTAATTCGTTCTCTGTAAACAGGAAATGAATAAGCAGCAAAAATTAAAATGCATAAAACTGAAATACTATAATCTAAAAAAGAAAAATCTTATGCTCATTTTGTAGACCGACAACATTTGATGCATCACTTCATTATTGTGCAGTGAGAGCCTGTTGTCAAGCTGTGGAGCCGCTGAGTTGCAAACTGCAGACAGCCACTGAGCCCACATTAAGACATGTTGGCTACTATCAGATAAAATGCAACTGAGGAAGCTGCAGATAATGAAAACATATTCTAGTGCAGTAAATTAAATCTTTTAATTACGTGTATTATCAGCTAAAGTTTTGGATTCATTTTCTGTCCCTTCAGTTGTCGTCTGTGCTCCATTAGGAGGTTTCACTGCAGCATCTTTACTCTTCTCACTCAGTGAACTGCCTTCCTCTGTGAAGTTGCTCCCATGAGTCACACATCTTCAGTCTTTATTGGCACTAAAGCTCCTGTTCCAATCAAAACCTCACAAAGCTAAGTTAATGGAATAATAGAGAACAACAGAGATGGCCTGCAGGGGGGCTGAGGTATTGTTGTGCTAACAGAGGATATGGGACAGAATTAGCCAGCTTATATAGGATCTCCTACCGTGATCAGCACTCTGCAGCAAAACACACCCCTCCCTCCACCCAGGTGCTGGGAGGGTGGTGGGTGGATGTGGATCTGAATGGATTGAGGCATATGGGAAACCCAAGCACTGACAACACCCACTGACTCTGCAACAATAAAAGAGCACAGGACTCAGCAGAGAGAAACACAGTAATCCTGGCCTGAAGGCGCTAAAGGGCATCGAAATCAAATCTGGAAACTACTTTAAAAATAGATCATGTAGTGTTTTCAATGACTGTAGAACTTTTACTGACAAAGAACAAGAACTGTCGAGGTGTAGTGAGTGTTTGTGGAGCCTTTCCAAACCATTTCCAGGCAGTTCTGTACGGCTTTCAGTCTCAACTCAACCTCCAGATACAGTAGAAACTACAGGCGTAGTGATAGATCACAAATATCTGTAGCAAACTGCCTGGTAATTCATCAGTTCTCAGACATTTGGATGTAAATGACCGATGTCAGCCTCTTTATGATGCTAAACTAAAGGTCAGATGGTCACTTAAATCAGTGGGGTTCATCCTCTCGTGATCAGTGGGATCACTTTGCCTCAAATTTGCAATGTGAGCATCAAACAGGAAAACAATGCTCAGTTTACAGCTCCCGACCATGTGTGTATAGGTGAAAATGCAAAGTTCTATGGTCAACACTCTTTTTATGCTTTTATATCCCATCAGCCTTTTAGGAGAGACTGTGTGAAAATGTGCAGGTTTGCCCACAGTTCCCCTCCTCGTCATGACTGCAGACTCACCCTGCGTCTGGCCACTGGGAACAGCTATGTATAAACACTTTCTGCTTTTAGACGTGGTCAGATGACACCTTACATAAACCAGTCTCCACACAATATCTAGGAAAATATGGGTCAATTGAAGCAACGGGAAACAATCTATTTAGTTGTTTTCATTTCGGGGGCTTGTTGCCAGGAAACTGGAACCACATGTTTTGGTGGAATCATCATAATCACTTTGTATCTCAGACAGAAGTTAAGATTACAGGAGAGAAATGTTTGGATCCAGTTTCTCGGCTGCCAAACACAGAACTGCTTCTCAAGACGTCTGCCTTCTGGTTCCTGCACGTTTCTATAAAACATACTGGAGCTCGTGTGGTGGAGAGTTTTGTAATGTTTGTGCATGTTTTTAGTAATTCTGGGAGAAATAAGTGTATTTTTGTAACTTACAGTTCAGCGGTAGGGGGGATGAGACCCCAGGCTGCCTGTCACTCCCTATTTCTCTGGTTATTTCCTGTCTGTGCCAGGACAGGATCGACTGCTCAGAAATGTCATTTGCACTTGACAGTTGATTTTTTTCGCACAACAAATATTCGCTGCTGTTTTTCACACACTCCAGTGACGTGATGAAATTCTGTAAAAACCAACAACAACCCCCCTCCCCTCGTCTCATACCTGAGAGACTTTTAGACACAGCTAGATGCATCTGGTTCCTTCAGGCACATAAACCCTGTGTTTGCACACCTGGAGCGTGTGTTGGTTCAGAGATAAACATGTAGAAACAAGCTGAGATGTTGAAAAAGCCCAAAGTCACTACTCCCACCACCTCTTCTGAACAAAACCCTGCAAAGACGTGTGAAAAATACCATCATCATGTTTAACAAGTTGGTTAAAGGACCTCCATACATCACAAACACGCTGCCAAAATGAATGTTTTAATAGAGAAGAAGATACAGCAAATCTGTGTGTAAATGAAAATGAATGTAAAGCTACAGACAGTGAAGCACAGTAAAATAAAATGGTTTATTATTTGATGCACTGAGCTCTTTATCATTTACAGATATAGGTGTTTTCATATTTTTTCTAAGTTTGTCATTGTAATAAAAAAGTGAGTCAAACCTTTGAAATGAGAAGTCAGGTATTAGCTAAAAGGCCTCCTGGCTCCTCGTTCTCAATTTAGCACTGACGCTCATCCTCCGATGAGGATTTAACATCAGTCTGTGAGTAACACTGATAAATCCTCTGTGCTTTACACTGTTCAGACAGCTCTGTTTTAATAAACAACGTGTTCTTAAAAAAACAAACTTGTTCTTTCACACGTTCCCACATGTTACCTATGGAACCGTGTGTTCTTAGCCTGTTTATTCTGCTGAACCACGGGAGGAGAAAGAAGACAAACAACACGTGAAGGCTTTGGAGAACGGCAGCAGTCAGCACAGCTCCTCATGTTTAACACAGTTCCACCAGCCAAGCGTTGGGATTTCCAGCCCTGCAGCTGCTCCGAGTCCCCGGGAGGCTGCAGAGTTTGGAAGGAAATCAAACATCACTGCCAGTGATTCATTTAACACCAAACCTCCCCCAAATCCTCCCCCATCTCCCCCTGTTTCTGTCTCTTCCTTTGCCATCAACCTCTTGACCTCTGTCTCCAGCCTACCCTGTGTGCTGCTCTCTCTTGATGTAATCCACTGCAGTGATGGTTTTAAGTTACATTCATGTCTTTTACTCTGTTTGGCTCAGGCTGTGTTTACTGATTGAGTTTTTATTGGTTTTAGAATACGGCTACAAAAAAAAATCCCTTTTTTGCACCATCTCAGATTGAAGATAAATATAGTTTGAACGAGCAATTAGAAACAAAAAGAAACAAGAAGAGAAGTAGTCAAAATCTAAAATCATAATCTGCTAATGGAAGTTTGGTTTATTTTTATTTATTTTTATTATTATTTATGCATTTATGTAGCGTGCATCACAACCTGTTTTGTATGCAGCACATAGCTTCATACGCACGGTGTGAAGCGGTCAGTCAAATCAAAGCCACGTCTGATATGATTAGTAAGTCTCTCCTGCATGCGTGTGCAATATTAACACAAGCGAGGCATCCTGGGACAGCTGAGGCAGTCTGAGCAGAACAGATGTGTGATTGGTGACAGGGTGCTTGGTGTGGGAGAAAATGTGGGCTGGCAGCACTAATAGCATCTCTTTTTCATCTCGTTGCTCTGTTCGCTGCTCAGCCGAGTGCTTATTACACAGACGTCCTGAGCAGCCGCTCTGATCTGTGAGGATCTGAGAGCGAACATGTCTCTGTTAACATTTTATCCAGTTATTAAGTTCAGAGGCTGTATAAGACCATGTGAACCATTTATTTAAATTGTATTTATTAACACATTTAATAAATACAGTACCCCATCATGTGTTATATGTTGTTTTTTAACTCATTAATTGTCAGTAGAAACATAGCCCTTATATCAATAGTGCTAAATAGTGGAAGTAAATAGTACAAAAGATAAACTCTGCAATAAATGAATATACATACAACAACTAATTTGCTGTTATGTTGTTGTCAAGAGTTCAGCAAAAATAAACTTTGGCTGTCATCTGGTTAAGTTTTTATAGCTATGCACCCATAATGTCACTGTGTTATGTTGAAAGCATGGTGTAGAACCCGCATAAACAAAGAAAGAGAAGCTACTCGTAGGTTTATCAGGAATTATCTCTGTAAACTTCTTGGGTGGATGATTTCACTTTTTAATTGAGCTAGAAGACCATGGAGACCCTCTCTCATTTTATGTCAGATATTTTCAATAATATCCTGTGAAGCGACACAGTATGAACTCTTTTAACTATTATTAATCCATTATATTTTCCTGGCTTTGACATTTTAGCTCTAAACCTCTTCGAATATCTGAGCCACCTTCTCTTTGTTCTGTCCAACACAGTTTCTCCACTAACACTTAACTTCTCTCAACATGTTTTGACAGATGCTGCCTACATTCTGCAGTTGTCCATAACTGATGTGAACTTTCAGAAACAAGGTCAAAACCAGAGGCTGTGTTATCAGATAGAAAGCAACTGACACAAATCAAGCAGGGCAGCTGCATCCTCAGACACTTCGTATTAATATTCAAGGACCACTGTTTTTCAGGGCAGCTTCACGTCAACACAACACTGAACAGAGCAGAGGTTTTATTCAGTCTCTCACAAGTGTCTGTTAATTCCAGGAACTGACAGACAGAGCATGACTTCCTTTTGATCAACATTTCCCTTAATGTCTCGGTGAGTGTTAGATGTCAACCGTCACAGAATATGAACAATGTGGTTCTATGTGATTCATAAACTCTATAATTACAACCTTTCCTTTCTTACATGTTTCTATTTATTTTGACAGGAAAATGTATCTCTGTCCTCTTTTTGCATGTCTGATCTTACAGCGTAAGTTTCCCAGCCTGCAGCAGTGAGGATCTATTTCAACCATCCACGGCGTTCTTGCAACAACCCTCCTCTTTATTTAGATCTGAAAGCAAATACCATTATGGCTGCGCTCTAGAACTCCACATCAGGCTATCTATAGGATAAGATGAATATTTGATGCATGTGAAGGGCTCTGGGCATCTCTGGCCTCCGAAGTATGTGTATGTCCATCATCATCATCATGGCCTCCCTCCTGCCACGGCAAATCAAAACATCAGACGACAGCTGGCAACAGCCATTCCTTGAATGTCTGTCAAAGCTACGCCCTTGAGGAAGGTGTAACGCTGTCCAGGCAGTGGTGGTTGGTGATTTTGGATGGTAAGGAAGGGTTGGAAGACCCTGCATCACTTCAATCCAACAGCAACAGCATGTGTTGCTGTCTGCCACTCGCTGTTTCATCATTTCCTTTTGAAACCAAGTTGGGGCCCTGATCTGCAGGGTGATTCCCGGGACACAGAAGCAGGCTAGTCCTGGATTAGGAATTAGAGCGGTGGATCTCCATTATCCTATCTATGATGAGCCGCAGCATTTCAGAGCAGTGGGGTCTAAACAGAGCTGCTGACCATGTCATTTATGAAAGTAAACACTCTTCACCATTTCCTCCAAATCTGAGCAAAGTTTCTGATTACGTTCTTATCTGAGGCAGTGAGGGAAACACGAGGGGGCACGAGTTGATAGAAGAACAGAGGAAGGGAGCACACCTTCCTGTATGAAGGAGTGAATTGAGTATTTTATAAATCAGCTTCTTATTAGATTGTTTTATTACTGATAGGACATTTTTAATGTTTTATTCATAAAGAGAGTACAAACACAAATGTGACAGCAATTATAAAAATTAAAAACACAATAAATGTCTTTATTTTCTATTTACTTAGACTTTACACTCTCTGTAAGATGTTGTACCATTAAGAAATATTTAAGAAAATGCAACATAAGATTCAGACCATGGCAATCCGGTTTTTAAAAGAAGCCGTCTCAGGGTTAAACCACTCGACACACTCTGGTCTCTGAGGGATTTATCGGCTATTTTGAACCTTGTTGGCAGAAGATTTTTCTCCCCTAACAGGCACGTTTGTTGGGTTTTTGGTACAGCTTTCATAAATCCACTCTTCAGGTTTTGGTACTTCACCTATTACTGTAAAACATGTAGAAACGTTCCCTCCATAAATCTTCCTAATATCTGCATCTAAACCTCTTTATCATGATAATCCCAGGATGTAGCTTTTTGAGGGATGAATACTGAGGCACAGCGTATACAATAACCACATACAGTACAATAACCACATACAGTACAATAACCACTGGGGAAATAGTTGTTGGACAGCTGCATATAGATGACGGTGTTACGATGGGGCCCGTCCAAGAAAACCTTGACATGTGGCCAAGAGGAACTGGGAGCTGAACCAATGATTCTGGGGTTCTTTGACAGCTCCTCTTCCCTCTTTAATGCAAAAACACACTGCACTTTAACACAACTGGACAACTTACATTCACTAAAATTGTTGTAAACGTGATAAACACAGGTCGTAGGGGTTCATTGATATTTTATATCTTCCCTCTTGTGTGTCTCATCAAATCATCATACTGATATGAATGTATTTAAACCTTCTGCTGGAGGTTTTGTTGTCAAACTACTACTAAGATTGATGAAGTCATTCCTCCCACTGGTAGAATTAGATAAACTGTGGAATCATTGAAAAACAGGTTTATCCTGTAAAACTGAAAATGGATCAGTAAAACTTTTGGAAATGTGAGATGTCGAGTTAATACAACCTATTGTTGCTCAGTGTAGTGAAACTCTACTGGACCTCAAGGGAACATACACCATGATGGGTTTCAGTGTTTTAATGATATTAATCTGTTAATAAATTAGAGATATGTGGAGAATTGATTCATTACAGCTTAGTTGGTAAATTAGTAAATGGTAACCTGTGAGGTTTTGACCTCTAGTACCAGAAGAAGTTTGTCTTGTACACACTACTTACAAAATGCACATGAACAAACTTTAGAAATAATATTTTCTTTTCTCTATCCTTGAAATTTAACAGTGAGTTTTGGTGAATTATACTGAGCGTATATCACACCTTTAAAGTTAAAATAAATCTGCAGCTTTGATCCCAAGTCAGTTGTAGGTTTAACTGTAGGTCTGTTGTGGTCATGGTCGACTCTTAAAACACTGCTGAAGAGATGGACGAGTTTGTCATTGCTGGGTCACAACATGACTGAAAAATAAAAAGATGATGATGAAACAGCTGTGATGAGTAATTCTCCACATGTTCATTAAATCAACGTTATTTTTATCTCAGAGATAATTGATGCTTCACAATGGAAATAATGGATTCTGATGAATCCACTCAACTTTTTGAGTGAACACAAAATGTGTGAATTGTCAAAGGAGACTAGAAAACACCAGTAGTATGATAAGCTGAATTCCCCTTAGCTTCACAGATATGACACAGTAATAAGATGGAAACATCCAGCTGACAATAAAAACTGATCCTCTGCACTTTTTAAACTCACTAAAAGTGCAAGATAAAAACTCCTCCTTGAAGATTTGTTGCAGCTGTTTCAAAAATACCAGGGAAGAGTGTCTTTGAAAGTAGTACTTGAGTGTCAGCCTGTGGTTTGTTCTTCCAGTAAGTGCTGCAGATGTGTAAAGCAGGAAGTGATGAGCTGTTACATCTGGGTGGGAGGAGTGATTTCACAAGAACAGACCTAATTTCCCTCAAACACTACTTATCTGTGTCATAGGTATTTTTCTTCCCTCTCTTGATCTTAAAAAAAAAAAACACATCCCATCAATCACACCAACAGCAGGATTCAGCTCAGGTTGGCTCCTGAACAAGTTGGGACTGGTGTGCGATAAGCACACGTGGACACACCCTGTGAGTGACGTGGCTGTAGCCTTGCTGAGCTCACCCCTGTGTCATCACTTTCCATCTTGCTGCAGCACACATGTTGCAAGACTTCATTTCCTGCAATGTCATCTGCAACCTCAGAATAACACGAGCAAAAGATAAAGACAGAAGTCTCTTTCTTGTAATTGCAAAACGTGTTTTGCAAAATCAAACTCTTCAGGATGTGTTGTATCTAATCTCTAAAGGGAAACGACCTCCACAGCCTCACATGAGCGTATCTGCTCTGAAAACACACTGTCACAGCAGATCTGCTGGTTCACTGTTTCCTGCCATCAGCTACAGCTGAGAGTGTTTTACCCGCTGAGGCTGAGAAAACATATGAATTTATGCTGGATTACAATTTAACCCCTTCATACATTTTCTTTGAAAGCATGTTGACTTTCTGAAGATGTGATCATCTCTGACGTCCAGTGTGAATTCTGACCATAAATGTAAATCATAAAGTTTTCTGAATGAAGTCATGAAGTGACAGTTGTCTGCAGAGATGTGAGCACACTGTGAACAGAAACTGCTAATAGTGAGTCATGGGTTGTCCAAAAACAAAATTCAGATTGATCTGAGGGTGGATCATCTGCAATAATGTGGACACTGGACAAAGCTGTTGTGATCACATGTGAAAGCAGGCCGGTACAATCTGGTCCTACATGCAAAACCAGTCACTGTAGCACTGAAGACAGTGACGGTAGTTAACGTGATCATGAGATCCTCCAATGCACTGCAGATGACTGACGCCCAGAGCTGTGAGGTTTTGGCAGGCACACGTTGTGATGGTTCATTACATTCTGTTTTATTCCGATGATCAGGGTGCGTTTGATTTGTTGCTCTGGGACGTTCAATTTTACCACAATTAGACTACAGACTTTATTAATACCAGCACAGGACAGCTCAGTTTAAAACATTTAACTTCCAGCCATCTGTTTTGTTAATGTAACTTATTCAGAGTCGATTAAATGTTGTTAAGTAAAACGTTATGCAGGTTTTTAAAGTTTCATCAGGTTTCATTTAATGAAGAGTCTTCAGTCTCTACATTTTCTGTCTTCTCCATATAGGCATTTAAGGATGTATGAAGCTGAGAAGAACTGAACAACATGGATTGATGAACACTGGCAGTAGCACCTGAAGAACTACTTTTAATTCTGGTTGTGGTGAAGACGGAGCTGAGCTGGAAGTCAGTCAGCGTTCCAGTCCTCTCCTTACATCACCACAAGCTTTGGGTAATGAACAAAAGAAGGAGGTTTTCCATCGTAGGGCGGCTAAAATCAGCCTTAGATACAAGGTACACAGAACATGCTGCACAGACACAGATGTATGTCACCGACCTGGAAATGCCTGATCTGCAGGTGGAGCTGCAGCACATTTCTACATTTCTAGTACAAACAGTTAACTCCAGATGATGAGAGGTGCCATTTAGTCAATTAGTGACAAATATTTTAAGATCGTCAATCATCCTACTGCATCACCACATGATTTAATCATGACTTGGGTTAAAAATAGACCCAGTGGGTCAATAACAGCTTGAGGAACAAGTGTTAGAGTAAGTTCTGAATGTGTGTAGAGTGAAACTCGGTCTAACACACTCTGATAACTGAGAATGTCACTCTTAAAAAGAAGCAGTCATTCATCATGATTTGGACAAGCACTGATTTCCAGCTGGAGACACCTCCTCCCCCCCCAACCAGCTCTCCTGACCCCACCACAGCCACAGCACAAAGAGTGGGGGGCTTTCTTATCTCAGACCTGAGCCTGAATAGTCGTGCTTTCCTGGGAAACCTCCACTCCAGTGGGAAAGGACAACAGGTTCTTTGTGTTGTGGCACCTCCCCCGTTCAGTCCAACAACCTGCCCCCCATCATGTCAGGCCTGCAGGGACCACTGCCACTGACCCCCTTTTTTCTCCCAGTCTCCCTCCTCCCTCCACCTGCAGCGGGCGCAGCACCAACAGGCTGCTGGCTCCACTGTACGCCTGATGAATAGTGCTCCTGCTCACAGCGAGCCAGATGCTGCCGTGGGTTTTTCTACCTCTTCTTGTTTGGGAAACAAAGACAGTTCCACCTGTCCCACTACGTACAATGGTGAAATGAGGTGACCTCTTATTCTGGGATGTTTGTTCAGCAGTCTGCTGTAATATTAGCTGCCCCACATTCAACCAAACTGTAAATCACTCTCACTGTACCCAGAGAGCTCAGATCCCATTGGAAACCCACTGGCGGGATGTTTCAAATAGAACCTGACCTGGAAACACAAGCTGGTTTGGCTTTAGCCCCAGTGATCCCCTTACCAGTCAGCTGATGGGCCACTTTTAACAGCCTTAACTCCAGCCACTGGGCAGACTGAAATGATTGGTCATGTATATTTGTGTTATTTTTAAATGCAGGCACCAGCGTGTTCAATTTTCATCCAACCAAAGGCAGCTGCTTCTATCTTGACCCATAAGATAAAGAAAAAGTTGAGCTTGTGTTGAAATCCATTCCTATTTTCTCTTCTGTTGTGAATTCTGTCAACTGGTACATAACTTTAATGCAGATGTAAACTTCTTTTGGATGGATTCCATGATGTTTTGTACATTTCATGCTCTCCAGAGGATGAACATTTGTTGACTTTTAGTGGGTCAGAATTTCAGCTTTTTCCAAATGGGTCTAATGGTATCCCCTGTAGCATCAGCCCCCGTGTGCCTAACCACACACAAAGAGAGAATATAAGTGCATTCTCAGAGCAGTGTGATGGGCCTCGTGTTGTTGAAAGGATGTCTATTTTAATGCTGCTGGTATTTTTTTATTAACGTCGTCCATTCCATCACTTTAGGCCATTTTTAGCTCATACTGAATTTGCCCATTTGGGTCACTGCTGTCACCGATGCTGGAGTGCTTCTCAGGAAGGCTCTTTACTCTCCGACTGCAGGTATGACATGAACGTTAGTGTGTCTTCCAACTGCTCTTCCATTTACCTGATGGCTTCTGGCGTGCACTCCATCCTTAACAGAGCGTGACATGAATGTACTTTTTTATCAAGTGCATTAGTCTTTCAAAGCTGAAGGCGCTGGTGAAAACGGCCCTGGAACTATTCTGGTTTTTACCGTCACATTCGAATGAACAGCTTGACTCTGGCATCCTGTCTGAGCAGATCCTTTACACACACGTCATTGTCACAAACTCAGTTTACTGACGTTTTTCTTCTTTGGGTGACACGGCCTGAAGAAACACAGTCTTATCAAACTGCTCCACAAACCACAAATAAAATGCACGTCCGAATTTACCAAATTAGGAGGTGGGGTAATGTTTTATCTGATGCAGGAGGAAATTACGACATTAGTGAGACACTTGACTCCAACTGTGCATGAAACCACTCCCTATTTACTATGTACTGCAGTATATGCACCATTTTGTAGCAGTACCTGAATGTTGAGTGTGTAAATCTGTCTACTGTGTGCTCCTCAAAGCTTTCATATGGGAACCAAAACAGTAGTGTAGTAGCATGTACACTTACCATATGTACACGTCTTGATTTTGACTCTGACATCTTGAGTCAGTTCTAACTAACTTCAGCGTTGTCTGATAGCAGCATGATGACGTTGTTTGTCCGTGTGTTTCATTAGAAATAAAATCTGTGGTGTGACAGGACCACATGACATTTGGTTATGTTTTGGAAACTGCAAAAAAATGAAACTAACCACAGCTAGTTGATGCATAAACCCACTCATGGCTCCTACCTAAGTGAGTTTTGTTGTGACTTACTGACAGTTAAAAGTCATAATGATAAAATAACACATGCTTTAAATATATCGAGTGATAAAATGACTGGACGAGTAGAAAAGATCAGTTACAATAATAAGATCAGAGACAGATTTAAAGAGCAAAAGACAAGAACAGGGTTTCTCCATTTAAATATTTTACGCTCTCATCTTTCCCTGAATTTTAATGTCAGCTCACAGTTGGGAGGATAAAGGGTGAGTGCATTCATGGCTTGGGGGGGATCTTTGTGAAATTTCTCAATGGTTCATGTGGAGAGCAGCTCATTCTATAATTTAGGCTCCCGGGGTTGTGAATGTGAACCACCTGCTGTGAAACAAGAGGAGACTCATTTTCAACCCTTTGAACCTTTTTTCGTTCCAGGTCGTGCAGCAGGCTGCTAATCAGCAAGAGCAACGTCGGTGTCCTTCACCATCAACCAGTCAAACAGTTACAGAAATGACCAATTATATTTGCTCTGTATTTCAGCCCACACGAGCAGAGGTGAAGCCAATTCATCATTCATCTGTTCTCACAATTTCTCACAAACAACTGAATAAGAACTGTATATTAATGTATATTAACTGTATATTAATCCACTGATGCTTTAATATCACATTTAAACAAACACACTTCTACCATGAGGCTCCTAAACACTGCATGTCCATGTAACTAAACTGTAATTGCATTAGATAGATGGACAGATGTTTGGACACTAGCTTTTAATGTCCGACCTCCTGCACTTGGAACGTTTTAAAAATAAGGAAACTTTCATTACAAGTCACCATTCATCCTCCATTTTACACTGTACAGTATTGTTTCAAGCCCAGATCGATCATATGACAACAGCTGTTTCCTTTTAGTCTAATTTTTCTTGTTTCATGTCTTTGAGTAAGTATGTTTCTCATTATATCATGTTAGTTTGGTGTTTATCCCACTGTTATAATACGCTGTTTACATTTTATTGATCTTACTGTACGTGCATTTCGTCATCACCAGTAATGGAGTGAATGAGATCATGTCTCTCTGTCTCCTACTGGACTCTCTCTGGAGGATACCTCCATATGTCTGCAGATGAGCTGATGTCACAAGTTCAGGACCAGCTGTACAGTACCTATCAAACACTGACTGCAGCTGGTTTATTTGGTTATTATTCTAATGATCTAATCAGTAGCCTCTGCAGATATACTGACTTCATCCAAGACTGATTGGCAACAAGTATCACAGAAAAATCTGTCTAAGTAATTTAATCCTCTTCTAAGAATTGAATTACCAGCAGCGTTAGTAAAACCGAGCAGCTGATTTTCTCATTTCATCACTGCTTTTAACAGACAGCAAATCACCACTTAAACTGATCCATGTGTTCTTCTGTGGCGCTGTTACTTCTCAGAGTACAGTATAATGCTGCACCAGCACCTGATACCAAAGTGTAGATTCACTTTATTTAGACCTGACTCAGTCTTTCTGCAGGAGTGTTTTTAGAAATTACGTCAGTCAGCTGCAACTTGTGGTTCATTACAGTATTATTCCAACTGTTCCTGTTCCTTGATGTATCAGCTCATTATTTTAGTTTTAATCATCAGTTTAACAATATATCCATTCCTATATTGATAACCTTTACAGTTTATCCTGTTATTCATTGTATTTGGAAACTGTTTTCTGTTCTGGGCTGAGTGTTGGGGAACCTTGTATCAAACAGAGTTCAGAGACAGTCTTCTGTACAGAAAAATAAGTTTTCTGTAGGTGCAGGTCAGAAAACAGGTTTTTCTTTCACATGACTGCACAGAGTTAAGATGCAGATTACTGCAGAGCCCACACAGTAACCTGGTTCCTTAAGTGCACGAAAACAACTGATCTTCAATGCACACGCTGAACACAGCTCTTAGATCTGAGCTCTTGGAGCAAATAAGATTTTTAAAATTAAAATGAGTCGACAGGCTAAGAACAAAACTAAACCTGAACTACAACTTCATATTTACAATTTGTCCACAGAGAGCAAAGAGCTTTTACCTTCAAGGTAAACTGGCATCAGTGGTGTTTTCAGCAGCCACTGTGAAACATGGACTCACTCGGCCGGACAAAACCAAAGGTTATAAAAACCAACTTCACCCACTGCTGGGAGGCAGACTGTGCACGGAGCTGACCTTCTCATGACCTTTTCAATAAAGACATCTGTGTTTAAAGGACGGAGGAGTTCTCCACAGAGACCTCTCTCTCAAATCTGGCTTGTGTTCTCTTTTTAAATCTCTTCTCATTAATTAGCTTGTGAGGCTTAGTGTGTGATATCAGTGTCAGGGAGTTCAGAGAGAGATCAGCTGCTACTGTTATTATGAAAGTCACTACAGAGACTTTGATATTAGACAAGAACGCTTCCACTAATGGTCTGAACAGTATTAATGTCTAATGCATCAAAATTCAAACTGAGCTGAAGCTCAGCATTGAAGGATCATCGTGTTCAGCAGGTTGTCATCCTGACTTTAAATGTATTGTTTCTTTGTATTTTGTAATTTTTTTAAAGACCAGAATTTTAAAGTGTTTTAAAAAATGTTCTAAAGAAACTGGAAGGAGAAAGATGAAGGTCACTGAATCATTAAAGTGTTCGTCCTCTTGTTTGAAGAAACATCTTTGAATAGAGTCGTAAAAAGAGTCTAACAGTGTGTATTTAGCAAGTGAAGCTCACCGGTGAACTGAAAATATGTATATAAATATAAATTCCTCTACAAAAATGTCAAGTTGCAGGTCAGTAAAATGTTCCCAAACATCATCTTTCAAAATATCTGATCTTGCTGTATAACTTCCAGTTTCACTGCAGCATCCTTAAACATGTTGTTACTGTGTTTAGACACGTGTGTCACTCTCTTCGATCACTGTTAGCAGCTCTTTACTTGATTTATGAAACATCGTGACTTGTTGTCAGGACTTCACAAACATTCAGGTAGAGACCGTACATAACAGAAAATATAAAAAGGTTAATGCATGGTCAGATATAAGCTTCATAGAGGAAACACAGAACTGGTTCTGAATAAACAAACTCACACAAAGACAAACCGCGCTACACAAAGCAGCAAAGCCATCAAGCACTTTCCCCTCTTGTTCTCCATCTTTGTCTGGTGTATGAATGCAGGGGGGTGGGTTGGCTGGCTCCCAACAAGTGCTGTCCTACAGGGGTGTGTGTGTGTGTGTGTGTGTGTGCCGGGGGGGGTTGGTGACATGACATTCCTATATTCCTGAAAGAGTCGAGCAGCCACAGACAGCTGGACGGGAACCAGCTGACCGGTTGCCATGTGAACGCTTTTCTTTGCCTTCATCCCAAAACAATTGATGGTGACCGACTCGGTGGCCCTTTAATCTGCTCTCCTCTCTCCGAGCAGTAAAGTCACAATCTGAACTCGGATCTTTGTTCATGCTGTTTGAACCCCGGCTGCTGGCTGCACTCTGTTACATTAAGGGGCTGTTAGCTGATCGTTACTGCTGCCACAGCATATTTCTTTCTTAAAGAGGCAGCTGCTCAGCTCTTTAATTAAACATGCAAGTAGTTGCTATACCTGAATGAGCACTGCACTGGAATTTCAAATCACTCCATGAAGGAGCTGATATTAGTTGTTACCAAGTCCATATTTCTGCTTCAGTAGTGGTAAAGTGGACGCAACAGTAAACCAAAAAAGACAAGGAGAAGACGTGGAGAGCAGGCAGCAGAGGGTCCAGGGCCTCGTTCAGGTGTGAGACTAAGTGTGAAAAAAACAATCCCCTTCTCTTATATTTACTGTATGAAGCAGCCTTGTGCAGAAACGTGGATCTGACTCAACGTGATGTGTGTGTACGACGATCGCTATATTTTGCTGTTTACCTCGTAACTGTCGCGGCCAAAGATGAAACAGTTTCTGCTGGAAAACTTCCCAGAGTTCAATAATCCTGTCTTAACCACTCTGCTGTGTTTTGGCTTCTAATACACTTTTTAAACACATACTCCATCCCTCCTGGATCCTATTTCATTGTCTCATCGGTACACAAAACACCTCCCCAATCAACCCCAGCCCCCTGCTTTGTCTGTCTGAACGTCACCTAATGGAGCTAAAAGCAAAAGACGCTGCCAACCCCCCACGTTCTGCTACGTGTCTTCTTCCTCTGGGAAACACTCAGTTTATGATAATGACCATGAGCCAAGTGACCACACACACACAGACACACACCCGCTGTGGAAGAACAGCGAGGACTAATCCTGTGCTCGCCGCGGATGCCGAGAGGTGATAATGACTTCTTGACATCACTGGCAAGGTGTGAAGCTTGGAATCACACGTTTGAATGCTTTGTGCTTTTCCTATTTCGCATGCCAGCTTTCCGCATGCAAAAATGTTGCCATGGTAACGACCTAAACTGTACTGCATAAAGACAAAGACTTAAATGAGATTAGAGAAACATGGATCCAGACTGGAATGAAGCAGAGAAACCAGCCAGTGAGCACACGGAGATGAAGTCTGAACATTTCCACATGTAGCCGCTCTGGAAGGAAACGTGCTGCCTTCAGTGAAACATTTCTAATCATTCATGTGTCAAGATTTGTGCAAACACTTCCGATGACAATTTTCGCTCTCATTTGCACCTCAGCAGGGTGCTGTGTGGAAATGTACGTCTGCTGTGAGCATCACCTGTTCAGCAGACGTCTAATAATCACACCTTCAATCACCAGAAATCTTTTCACAAAACATCAGTCAAACAGCTTGATCAATAAAAAACGTTCCTATCAACTGACCAATTAATAAATTATGTTAAATTTAACTGATTTCTTAAGCTGCTTTCTGAGCTGCACTGGAACCCTGAACATGTCTAAATCATACTTCATGTCCAGGTGCTCTGCATGTGAGAACGCGACTGTCCGAGTCAGACAGTCACGAGTTTACTCGGACAAAGATCACTGCTGTGTCATGTCATGCCTCCAGCACGCTCTGCACAGGCACCCCCAGCCCTCGCTGAAATCAATCAGAACCTCCACCCCCTCAGTGTCTGACTCGGACAATCTCCCACTGGGAGCTTAATGTGTGAAAGTACAACACCTCACAACGTCCGGGTCCGATTCTTCTGACACTGTCCTGGGTTTATATTTGAAGACTACTCATGACAAGAAGTAAAATATAACACAAACTAGAACTCCTAGCTAGTGACACTCTGAACCAGCACCAGCTCACAACTATCACCTAGTTTTGGGTTGGTTGAAAAGGGATGAAAAACTCGGCCTGATGGTGAGAGAAACATTTTCCTTAATTTGCACATTTGAACTCACTTTGCAGCTACAAAAACAACACTGGACTCCAACACTTCAATTCATGTCCAGCAGCAGAGAACAACTTTAGGACCTAACTATCGCTGCTTCTTGATTTAAACCACACCGTGCGCTGCCTGAATGTTGCTGTGAAGCTCCATTTCTTTCACTGTGGCCAAGCGACTGTGTGCGTTTTGCTGTTTCTGCTTGTTTTCTGCTGACTGCATGAGGCCCTGCAGTTATGTTTTCCTGACAAGTGACCTCATGTTCAACTTTGAACCCAGAGATGTTAAACGCTTTTCATGCGCAGGCAAAGTGACCCACAGCTTCACACAGACAACTCAATCACTGTGAGGACAAACAGAGCCTGAGCTGTTTCAGTGTCTCAGCAGCTGACCAACGAGTCTCAGCTGATATCACAAACACTGCTCATTGAAAAACTGTCCGACACCGACTGTCACACTGGTTGAACAGCAGCTGTAATTTAAAGTCGGGTTTAATTCTACAGTTTTCTTATTATAACAAAAGACATAAAAAGGTCTAAAACTTAAAAAAAATTGTAACAGATGTTACTGAAGAAGAGGAAACAGTGTTTTTGTTGGGAACTATTTTAACCGTCTCTGTCTTCTTTTAATACGCAGCAATAAATATTTTGCTCATGTAAGCAACCACCGTAAAAATCTACCTCATTTACACCAAAGCGGTGAAGTTTTGACGTCGAGCCGTCGTGTTTGGCTTCGTTCGCTCTCTTCTTGCTTGGCCCCGTGTGCTGCTGGTTAATACTCCACAGCTCCAACTACAGCATCGGAGGGTAACACTGCAAACAAGAGCAGGGATTGTAGCTCAACAGAGGAGCTTGCACGTGGTCCATGAATCATGTCCCAGGCTCTAATGGCCAATTTCTAGTTGCTGTTGTCATCACAGCTCTTATAACAACATGTCAGATCAGCTGCCTGCTCACAACTTCATTTAAACAGAAGAGTGGGAAACAGGGAGGATTTTCAAAGCTGATCCTGTTAACTCATAAACCCAGATGGTCTTTACTCACTTTTCACTGCTTTCAGTTCAAACACTATGAACCTTCTTGATTAATTCTTTCCTCGTGCAGCAGCAGACAGTCTAATAAAAGCACCGTCCCATGTTGATCAAAAACATTTGAAATTGTCTCACTCCCATTTTTGCAACCCGTTAATGTGCTCAAGTAGATTTTCTGTGACTTTGATTTTGTTCCACGGCCACATGAGATGTTGCTGCTCTGCTGTTAACAAGCCTTTCTCCTCGTCTGCAGCCTTCATGTATTTTAATGAAATTAAGTTCAAAACCGCGCTGCTCGTTTGACTCTTAATCCAAACCAGCTCCGCATGTTACATAAGAACACGAGAGGGTTGTGATTAGATGAAACTGTAACCAAACCAGGTCCTCTTGCTGTGTTTCATTAAGTCAATTACAAGCTGCTGACATTTCAAGGAGAGAGAGAGAGAGGAGCACATGAAAAACGTTCTGGAGATTGTTCGCCCCAAATCATCAATTAGTCCAAACACTTTGTAGCTGAAGCTCACACAGCCGGCAGGAACGTGCGCTTGTTTACTCTCAATCTGCTGAAACGTTTACCGGTTAATGTTCGACACTCCACCAGAGGCTCAAACTGAAACTCAAGTGGCTGATGGAAGCAGTAAAAGTCGGCTTGTGTTTGTTCTGCCAGGCTGAGCCCCGGTGTGCGTTGACCTCTGACCTCACCCACCCCCCACTTCAGCCAACAAGCTGCACAGAGAACTCCACAGTGCACAAATGAACTTCGGCCACGTTCCCCACCCCCCACTCGAGACCTTTCTTTAAAGTCTTGTGGTCTGGGAGCTGTGGTGCTAGTTCGCAGACTCAGCCATGGTCCACAAAGAGCTTGTAACTAACCAACCTAAGCAACCACATGGGAGATTAGTCTCTACCCCGTCTCTTGAAATATGGAGGCAGGAGAACCTGATGTTTGTCGTCAGGGTTAATAAACATATGGTCAAGGTTACGAATCGGTCAGTGACATGTTTGTGTGTGGACAGTGAAACAGCAGTTTTTCTTTTAATTGGGGCCAAAGTACATAATCTTCTCCATGAAATGTGATACAAATCTACTTCTTAATAGGAAATGTATCATTAGGAATCTGTTTAACTTGTTAATAAAATACTTGACAAGACTAAATGACTGAACTTTAATGGGACGGTGAATGGATTTTAGTTTCTGTTTGTTCAGTGTATTGGTGGAAATAATAGCCACGTAAAGCAGCCTGTTGGTTGTGACTGACTGTTACAGGTCTGTATGTGCTTAAGTTACGGATCTGACCACTGGGGCAGTAACACCATTCTGACAAGAAAGTGTCTGCTGATTTACCAAACGTCAGGCAGCTTCAGAATCTGAAACACTGTTGTCAAGGCCACTAAACATCACGTCACCACAGCAAACAGAGGCGCCTCTGACACAGGATCACTGACCACACACACACACACACACACATATATATAGGTACATTTTAAACAACAGATAAAAAATAGGGGAAGTGAAAATGCACAAAACTGTGATGATGGTGAGATGACACACTATGTTTTTGGCTGTTTGACTGAAAGCAAACCAGAAACAGGAAACCAAACTGAAACAAACAAGCTCCAGTTTATGATGTCAGAATAATTTGGGGCGGTCACTGAAGAGCAGAACGTAAAGTCCACACCTGAAAAGGTAATGGAGCAAAGTCTTTTATTAACTGGGGCACAGGACCAGGTGTGTCAGAAACAGGCTGTAAATCCATTAACCCCACAGAGGCTCATAAACACACTGTGTTGTTGCTCTTTCTGCTGAATCCTGGTTTCCTTACATCACATGTGGAAGAGACGGCGCCGATCCAGATTGACATTGAACAACTTTCTACTGTCAAAAGCAGATCTGTGTGGATCGTGTTGCCTCTGAGATCTGAGCTCTGGGTGTTTTATTTCTCTGGAAAGAAAGAAGAGCAGCAGCCACATTCATAAAACCAGTATGATTAACTGTCCCAGTCAGAGACGTCTCTGCACTCGGGGCAGGGATTTGTTTGTGATTTGTTATTGGCTGTAGTTCTTTTTGAATCACTGAATGGGTGGACTGATCTCTGGTAGGTGACAAACTATTCCTGCTCACATAAAGAATTTATGACTTTGTTACTGTCCTTATGGTGAAACCATGTCCTGTCTACTTATTAACTTTATTAATCCCAGTTGTTTGTCCATGCTGAGCCTTCACACATGTCCTGCAGTCAAAACTGAATCCTTCATGAACAAATACCTAAACTTACCCCCTGCTCTCTGTGCTTGTGTTTGAAATCCAGCAGAAACTGTTTTCATAGAAAATCCCTGTAGGTAAACATGTGCAGGTACCTGGGAAATAAGAGCAAACACTAACATGTGCTGTAAAATAACTAGCTGTGCATAGTTTGTGGATATCAGATCAGTGTGCTGCTGCCAGGCTCCATAAAAACAGAACAAACACTCACAATAATAGATGTCAGAGTCTCTGGGAAGCTTCACAATGACAGAAATAAAAACTGAAGAGAAAGAGACAGTGAGTGGGAGGAGGCTGACAGAGCGAACAAAAACTGGGGCAACAAAAAGTCTAGTGCATTTCCATCTGAAAGACGTTTCCCCCTAGAAGAAGGAAGCCCTACTGTGTGTCAGCTGGGCGCTGGCTGGGCAGGGAGGCTGGGAGATCCCTCCCCGCTGCTCCACTTTACCGAACCTTCATCTGCACGCTCTGACTTCCACATAACCCCGACACGCTTCAAAACACTGCAACATCAAAGTCCCCACCTCAAAGCTGCGGTAACTTATTCATAATCCAATACAAAGCTAAACTCTCAGTCGTCTTGTGCTGTTCCGTCTCTGGAGGAGCGGAGAAAATGATTAATGGTGACGAGTGGGATCAGGAGGTCTCTGCATTAGCAAATATCTGTAAATAATTTGATGCAGTTCGTTTAATTAGACATTTAAAATGTTGGTGTTGTGAAACCCACTGCATCCAGTGACGCACACTGTATTTCACCATCACCCAGTACTGATTTCTCTGCAGGGTGATCTACTGGAAATGCTTTGATACGACCTAAAGAGACTTCTGAACTTCCTCCTTCACACCTTCTGTTGTCACGTTTAATATATTGTTTTCACTACAGGGGACTTTCTCCAGGAATCAATGAACCTTCTGAGGAACAAATGAAAACTGGTTTTGGTTTCAGTCCCTGGGCAAAAAAAGTCCCCGTCCCAAGGATGGAGTTTCCAGCAGCTTAATGGGTGGAGTGTCCAGGACTGCACATACAACCCTGCCTCACGCAACTATACAGCTTTAAATATATCTTGGAGGGGATATGATTGACACATTCTGCTGTGAAAAGGCAAAAATGAGAAAAGGTCGACATGTATTTCTATTTATTTTGGCATAAACCATTGAAAAATAATAACAAACAAAACATTCGGTAGAAATACAAGTAAGTATGTAAAGCAGTGAAAAGTTATCCACAGCTGAGCCGTTTGACTGAAAATGGAGACTAGTTGGACAAACAAAACCAGCATCACGGATATTTCAGTTAATGCCACTGTGCTGTTTTAAACCTTAATTGTTTTGCACGACCTTCAAAATAAAATGTGCTATATCCAGGATCTGATTCTTCAGTTTTCTGCCTCAGTAGATCCCCTCAGTGTCTTCACCTGACTGACCAGCTGCACCCAGGTAGTCATTAAGTTCAGCCCGGTTTATTTAAACTTCACTTTTCTGTCTCTTTGACTCCCGTCTGTGTGGTCTGGTCAGCTTCAGTTGTAGTTTTTAATGCAGAGATAACAGAACTAGACGACGGGCTAATAGACAATCACTCATTTTCAAATACAAGAGTCACACTTACAGACATTTATGCTTAAAACTTCCTCTTTTAAATGAACTCCCCGTGGATGTGTGAGCCTCCTTAGCTGCTGAGTGAACATTAAACGTGACCATTTGAGAGTTTTGTTTCCCCGGTAGGTGATGGATATGTGCTGGCAGCCTCGCTGAGCTGCCGTCTGATTATGCAGTGTCTGACAGGCCTCTTTTGTCATCCAATAAAATGCATAATTCATCTACACTTTACTAGGCAGGAAGTGAAAAGAAGTCATTTTCTGTGTGTGTGTGTGTGTGTGTGTGTGTGTGTGTGTGTGTGTGTGTGTGTGTGTGTGTGTGTGTGTGTGTGTGTGTGTGGTACTGCAGGAACTCTAATCCTTGTGCCAAGATTAATGGTCTGGACTGGTAGTGTCGCTGGCTGGAGGAGTCTGTGTCCCTGAAGGCCTTGTCTCCATATAGAGGCATTTTTCAGCTCTCAGACTAAACTGCAGCAGCAGCAGGGCGACACATTCATCAGGCGGCTGCTGAACACAGCACAGAGGGAATAAACCAACGCACAACACAGCACAACGTGGGGAGAACCTCTTTGTCTTGACTTTCTCATGTCTGCAGTGGAACATGAAGAAATGAATAATAAATCTACTAATACACTTTAAAATAACACATTTTTTGATTAGATGGGTTCAACTTGAGAGTCCAAACACAGGAAGCTGCCTAAGCTTCTTAGCTGTTTTCTACAAACAGACCATTACATGTCAGGAGTCATTTATTAACAAACCATGTGAGATTAACAGCCATTAGAAACTGGGCTGTATAATAATAATGACACAGCACTGAACTTGTCCAGTATTTTCGACTGTAACCGCCATTCTGGTGCCAAAAAAGGTGCAATTTCAACTCCCGCCTCTCTACAAACACGTTGAATCATAAATACATCCACAGCCTCACTGTTGTGCTTCAGAGTTGCTGTTATAATGAAGCTAATGAAGCAAACTGAATGTCTCCAACACTGGATTAGAAAATCTTTGTCTTGATTTTCATGGATCAGGCTGTCGAAGAACTCCAAAAACAAACCCTCTAACTCAAATCAGTGTACTGTTAAATAGAAATGTAGGGATTACTGTCAAACACCTGAATCCACATCACCCTGAGCTGCTTCTGCAAACACTAAATATCTGAACTGCATTTTCATTTTTGTGACTTGCTGATGCTGTTTCACCACCATCTGCAATTAGTTTCACAGCATCTGAACCAGTTTAACACCTGCAGCTATAATTACTTAAACCTGTGTTTGAGAAGTTACCGTCTGCCGTGAGAGAGCAGCCACATAAACCACTAAATGTTAGCTGAAATGTCTTTTGTTCGCACCGTCTTACGTTCCTGCCGCTGGAGATAGCAGAGGTTATCACCGGGTGACAGCAGCTTCCTCTCCTCAGATGAAGGGGATCAGCCACTGCCACTGTTCCTTATTGTTGAGAAAACAGTGACACATACCCACACATGCAGAATATACAGATTGAGGAGGAGGCAGAACAATAAGAGCATGACCTATATAGGCCAGAGACACGTGAACAATGCATGTCTTATCAACCCTGTGAGCACAATACCAGCTGCAGGATCCAACAGAGGCAGCAGCTTTCTGGGATGAATGTGCTACACAGTCAAAATTTCAACATGAAACTGAGCTTTGTACTGGATTCAAATCAATTTGGTTAATATGTGATATTTTTATATTTTGGCACCTTTTCAAAGACACATTGGTACAAGTTTCATGTTCTTTTAACAAAAGAAAAGGCTCCAGAGATGAGGACTGTCTTCTCCTCTGACTAATACTATAGTCTGATGCCTTTGTAAATATGTGTTTTGGCTCTTCCAAAAGTATTTTTACGAAAACAGCTGCTGGAAAAGGGATTATCCTAAGGGTTGGGTGGACTGGAGCCAGTGATATTAGACTGTGGTGTTAAACAACAGTATTGAGTGAGAGTTAAGTAGCAGGAAGTATAAGGTGCAAAAATAGACATTCCCATATGTGTGTGTTCCCAAAAATTCACAATCCAGTATGACTGGATTCTGAAGTTAGTTGTACTGTGACAGGATTTTCTCTGTACTGTATATCTCACTTCCAGGATTAACCTGTGCTGAAGTGCAGACACGTACTGTAGTTTCATGTTTCCACAAACACTGCATCCCCACCCACTCCAACAAAAGACAATAAAAACACTCTGGGAAATGAAGCTGGCTGCTAAGGTTGACAACATTTCCAGTGTCAGCTTATTATCTTTTAATTTCTGCAGCGATTGAAGCAGCACAAAGACGCAGTGCTCTGTAATCAGCAGTTTGTTTTGCTCCAGCAGACAGCTTTGTTCTGCTTTAAGTAGATAATTGGAGAGCTGAGCGAGACACCAAGAGACCAGAGGACAAAAGAGAAAGAAAAGGAAGTGGTGGGGAGCTGAGAAATGCAGTCAGAAACTTAAAAAATGACTGGCACTAGCTGTGAAAGCCACAACAACCACACTGCATTTCGTTTTAGTCAATGACGAGTTTTGAATCCTGATATGATCAGTGGGGTTTCTTACTGGCTGCTGGAAGAAATCATCTGACCTAAACACAAGCAAAAAACTTTCTCAGCAGTCAAACCGACTGTGCAGAAAGTGAGAAAGAGCAGTACCATGGGTTTGACTGAGTTACCACATGGTGGAAAATAAAACTTCCTTACTTACAGGAATTCACTACCTAAAGCTAAAGCTGTCGTCTTAGCTCCTGTCATGATATGGCATTGAAAACTTAGCCTAACTTGGCAAAAGGCTGGAGACAGAGGAGACTGGTGTCCTACACACACAAAAAGAAAGGAAATACACTGCAGGCTACTTTGCACCTTTTGGTTTGATTTCCTCTGATGTTAACCTGGTTTTTCTTTAATTCAAAAAGATGGAAACAAAATCCAGTCTTCTGAACAAATCAGACAAATCAAGCAGGTACAGTAACATTCAGTGGCTTTTAACACAAAATTCCCTCCTAACATTTCTCAGCTGCTGCTCAGAAGAAAAACTGGGAACTAAAACTTTGATTTGTTCATATGGAACTTACTCACCGCATATAACCTTTTGAGTTTTGAAACAAAAAGAAATCTGAGTTTTGTTTCTCGATAATTTCCTGATGATCCATTTAATCTTTTTAACTTTGTCAGTGTAAATGTGGAAAAACCCATCAACCCCAACTGAGCCACGCCAGAGGACAGTACAGATGAAAAACTCCCTTTAGATGAAGACACCTCCAGCAGAACCAGGCTCAGGGTGGGCGGCCATCTGCCTCGACCGGGTGGGGTGAGTGGAAAGAGGAGAGAGAAAAGAACAGCAGGCAAGAAAAAACAACAATCAGCAGAAACACTGGACAGGTTGGTAGGACCAGTAACTGGACTCTGGAGATATACAGCTCCAAGCAGGAGGAACCACAACTACAGGAGAGCAACAATCTCAAAAGACAAAATTCACTGTGTGTTCGTATGTTAGACATACTCTCGACCAAATGGCTGCATGTAAAACATAACATAATATCCTGAAAGCAGCACTAATATGTTTTGAATGCCTATTAGTGCTGGTTGCAGGACGAACTAACAACATACAGTAACTGTCATGATTTCAACATGAGGTCTGAAAATATTTTCATCATTTTAAAAAGTCTTTGGCGAACCTGTTTGTTACCTGTGGACTTCTTGTTCTCCTCTGAAGTGGAGCCTGGTTTCTGTAGACAGTAAAACTGCTGCGACACGCTGTGTAAGCAGGTTTGTCATATGCACCTTCAGAGTTTTCCCCAGCTGCAGCTTCAGCATGTTTCAAATGTATAAATGGGTCAAATGAAGAAGACCTGCAGTTTCTATACTGACATCAAATGGAAGAAGACACCAGCGTGTTTCATATTAAACTGTAACTCATACATTCAGTTTGCACTAATGGATTTATATGAGGAGTAATTGTTGAGCTGTTGTACATTTATTGTGTGTTTAGTTTAACGTGGAGACAGTTCTTCAGGCCTGCGTGACCTTGGACTCTCACAGCTTTCCAAGAATTTGACTTAACTTCAACCCCACCAGCAAAAAGTAAACACATACTGAAACTGAAGGTAGATGGAGAGTGAACAATCATTAACTGGGGCTGGAACCAGAAATGTTTTACTGAAAGAAATAAAACCCTACAATTCATGAATGGACACAGAAACAAAGGTCTCACTAAAACCTTCTTCACTTCCTGCTAGAGGACATGAAAGCCTCTACTGCTCTTTCCCTCCGTGACTGGTGAAGGTTGTTGTGGCTGTAAAGAAATACCTGAAGCTGGAATCATTGAAGCTATATGTTGTTAATATTCTCCTAAAGACATTAGAATTGCGGCACGTGCTGTAGATATTCAGATAACACGGAGCTCCACTGACGTTTTATTGTTGTACAGAATCGAAAGCACAATGAAGATTGAGGGGCGGGTGCAGAAACAAGCGGCTCTGCTCTTAATATTTTAGTCAGTGTAAAAGAAAATATATGATCCCATACCATCATCAGTTTTAGGATTAATACTTTGTTTTCAGGGTAAACGTGGATGTTAACTTTGAGAGAGCTGCACAAAGGGAAATCTGTTTGTCCTCAGTCACTGAGGCTGGACTGGGTTAGCGCTGCTGTTGCCATAGTGATGGGTATCCCTGAGATGACAGGGCTGTTTCTGTTTATTTCATGTGGGAAACCATGGTCTATTTTTCTGGGCCTGTTGTCACTGAGGTTTTTTATTTTAGCTTTTTCATGGAACAATGGGAAGTGAATTTAGTTGTTGTCGTTTTTAATCTTTATAAACTTTGAATAGATGAAAATATGAATAAACGTATGTTGGTGTCTCTTAAACAAATGGTTCAAGAGCGTACTTCTCCGACTGGGTCCAAATTTGTATAAACATTCACTGAGGACCTAACAGAATAACAATGACATGTCCTGTCCTGTAATTATCTCAGAAACTGGCCACAGTGGACTCTGATCAGCGCCAACATGAATCTACACTGATGCTCACAGCTGTTTGTAGTTGAATCAGTTCGCAGGAAACAATCTTCTACTTCTGAGTCATTTTAAGTCTGAAAAGGGAAATGATCAGAAAATAATCACATTTAAAGAGGGAACTACCTCTATGTGAAACAGGGTCTACAGTCAGGTTAGCAGCTGAAAACCACAACAGCCGGGAGTTAACAGTTCACTGTTTCTGCTCCACTGGCCTCGCTTCCAGGATGATGATTAGTACTAAATGTTAAGATACACAGTTGTGTCCAGTTTCAGTCATGTCAACTTCACCTGATGGATAAAACACCAGGAGCTGGAGAGAGCAGCAGCAGACGACTGTCGATCATCTGTCAATTTAACATCACACAGCAGCTTCTGAGGGTTCAAGATAATAAAGTCACTTCACAGGAGCCTTTGTTCTTGTGCAGACATGTGATCAACTAATAAATGTTCCAGCATCATGTTTTCTAGCAAGAATACTCATCTAAGGTGTAGATGTTAATCATAAAAGATCAGATCAGAACTCGACAGTCTGGGGGTTTGGTTTGTTTTGTTTCCTCTTTCAGTCCAAAGCATTGATACTGCTCTCAGAGATTGTACTGTTCATCTAGGTTAGTCCAACCGATCAGAACTAAAGGGCCGGGGCCCCTCTGAAGGGTCGGCACATAAATCTGAGTGGTCGTGAGATGATTCATGGAAGAGGACATTTAAAAAGTTCAAACATACTCATTTCTTTTCTGAATCTTTTTTGTGACATTACTTAAATAAAACCAGTTTTTTAGGTTAAATCTTAATTTACAGAAACGTAAGTGATGTAAAAAGTATAAATATTCGATCTTAAATGTGACAGAGCGGCAGTATAAGTTACATAAAATAGAAAAACCTCGAGGTCGTGTCGAGTGCTTGTGTAAACTACTGGTGGACGGTTCCTCTGAGAACAGATCAAACAGGAACTTTGTTGGATTCTTACTCAGATGACATTTCTGCTTGGAAATTGTGAAGTTCATTTTTTCTGTTTTCTGACCTTCACTGGACCAAACTGAGTCATGTGGGAGATAAAAACACACATTTGGAGTTGATATGGGAACAGTAAAACCTGAGGTCATGTCTCAACTCTCATCCAGCTGCTTTGTGACTGATTAACCACATATTTTATCTCACACAGCAGCTGTGTGCGTTCTTCGCCCCTGACGAGGCCACAAACTCATTTTGTCCAAAAATAAACTACTAAACAAGTTGTTAATTAGAAAGTGAAGAGTGAGAGTGAAGAGTTGTCAGGACAGAGACGTGCAGCACACGGTGAGTGCTGCTCTGAACACAGCACTGCAATGCAGATCTATAAATTTCACAAATAAGCTCCAGCGTGTCTCGTGTTCAAAACGGGAAACCTGCGCTCAGACCTCTCTGTTAACCTCCTGCAAAGTCTCTGAACTCTGTGACCTCTGACCTCTCTTTGTTCCACACCTGCAAGTATCTGGATGAAGAAATCAATCAGGTTAATGGTTCACAGGTTGTTATCGTGACGAGCTGTTTGTGTTGCTCCCTCATTATCACGTCACAAACAAACGAACAGTCGCTGAAATCATGGATTTTAAATCTTTTAATATTCAAAAAAATACTTCAATTTTGGTTTTTTAGTACATAAACCACCTGGATCTGCTCCTCTAGTAATACAGTGTAGCTCTCTACTGTTTGTTAGGAAATGAAAAGTGCAAAATAGTGGACACTTGTCCTCGGCCCAGCAGGCGGAGGAAAGGCTACTTCAATGCTCCAGAAGAAACAGTCTACAGATTTGTTTTCCAAAAAGAAAAGCAGAGGGCCTGAGCCACGTGCAAAACCAAACTGTGTTTCCATAGGAGACCTCCTGGATGGAGATCAAACAGATCAGAGTTCATTACAGCTGAGAGCTGCTTCTTCAAAGTTCATGATAAAGCAGCAGAGAAGCAGGCCCGCCTGGTTCTCTGCCTCCATGCTGCAGATCCAAAGTCATTTCAAGTTTCTGTCTATTTGGTGAACTGTCTTCTACCCTGCTGCCTCCTGAGTGCATCCAGCAGAGCTTCACAGCTTGAATCCAGACTGAGCATGTAAAAAAGAAATCACTGCAAATAAACGTGTTCAGAACCCGGAACCCGGATCCCTCACGGTCCATGAGACCAAACCAGCCAGTCCGAAGCAGCAGCAGCTGCTGTTACCGCTTCTTCTTCTGCTTCAGGGATTTCCTCCTCTTCAGGATCATCTCGTACAGTTTGTCCATACCCTCGTGAAGCCCCTCGCCTATTATTGCGCACGCAGGCTGGATGTGATAGGTGGTGGAGGGGGTGAGCTCGTGCAGAGCCAGCTGCTTCTCGATGTCCGCCACCGGCAGAGACTTGGGCAGGTCCTGCTTGTTGGCGATCACCAGCAGCGGAGTTCCCTGGTTCTCCGCGAACTTGGTGACTTTGTGCAGTTCAGTCTTGGCCTCCTCCAGCCTGTCGACGTCCACAGAGTCCACAACGTAAATGATCCCGTCGGTGCACCGGCTGTAGGACTTCCACAGGGGCCTGAGCTTCTCCTGGCCCCCCACGTCCCAGAAGTGACAGCTGATGCCCTTCGCGGTGCCGTTGCTCAGCTTGATTTTCTCCGTGTTGAAGCCGATCGTGGGAACCGTGTTGACGAATTCGTTAAACTTGAGTCTGTAGAGAACTGTGGTTTTCCCCGCAGAGTCCAAACCCAGCATGACGATGTGCAGAGACTGGAAGGCTGAGATGTTGGAGAAGCTGTTGCCCATGTTGGCGTTGTTTTTCCTGCAGCTGCTGAGCAGGGATACCCGCCCTGATTCTGGAAAGAAAACAGATCCCGTGCTCAGATCCCGCTCATTAAATCCTGGTCTCTGGGTATCAAATCCCCCCCAGTAGCCTCCGGGTGAGCGATCGGCCCTGCTGTGGCCCTCAGGAGCAGCAGCAGCAGCGGGGGACGCGGTGCGCCTGGGCACGAAGCAGCGCGCCGTTCATTAGTATTCTCCTCAGGCAGACTCATCCATTTGGCCACGGTCACTTCAAACACTCCTCCCGGACAGAGTGGACGGTGTCAGCGCCCGACAGCGACGATCACCAGCCTCTACCGGCGTTCACAGCCGCTCTGTATCCTCTGGTGGGGGTCTGGTTTTCTACAGCCAAACCCTGTCCCTGGAAAATGCGCAAAACCAAATTGAGGATTCAGACTGCGCCCTGCGCCTGAGCTCGAACCGGAGGAAGTAATGCCCACAGACAATCCACAGACTGATCCACACACTGATCCACAGACTGATCCACCGGCTCGTGTCGGACGCTCCTCTCCTGTCGGTCGCTGCAGCTGCTCTGATGAGAGGCTGAGAAAACAAGAGCGCAAAACAAGGGGCAGCCTCGCTACGCTCCACCCCGCAGGGACATGTGCCAACGAGGCAGCGAGCGTCTCCACGAGCTGCTGTGGAGATCCGGTTCCTATAGTCACACAAACACTGCAGCTACTGAACATCTGAACATTTAACCCGCAGCACAATGTGCAGAAGTGGAATTAAAACACAATGAAAACACGTAATAAACTTGAAATAATGTTTTGATTAAAACGTAACATTTCAAACACGCTAGAAATAGAATACACACACACACACACACACACACACACACACACACACACATATATATATATATAGTTATAGATATATATGAGATAAATAAAATAAATGAAATCCAGGTTACACTGCTTGTGTAAAATAAAAAGGTGTTCTTTCATGTCGAATTAACTGAGCGACAGCGCCACCTTCTGGTACAGGTGGACAACAACATGAATCATTCATAAAATGAGTTGATTGAAAATGCAAATGCTCAGGTGTAGTGTGCAGTACTAAGGATTACTGGAGTGTTTACAGCAGTAAATGAAAAGGACACCAGCTTATTTTATAGTTAAAATGATGTAATGCACCTTGTTCATCTTTGGTGAAGAGACTTCTTTCTTTTATTATCCTGTTCAGGCAGCTTCTCATCTCACTGAGTTCCCATCAGTGGTAAACGAAACCCCCTCATGTGGTTACAGAGGATGGAGGAGCCAGAGGCCACTTTGGACAAGGCTGGGTTAAATGACTTTGCAGGTGATTTACAAAACTTCTCCTTTTTTTTCCATGTGTGGGAAGAAAGACGGATGAGTTATCTTTGTGCAGAGTAACTACTCGCCGCCACAGTGGTGGTGAGAACTTGTCACGCATCCACATGACTGCAGAGCTGAGGTACCTGTCTTTGGTGCCGACTCTAAACGTGCTGCCTGTGTGACGTTGCTTCATGCTGCACAGCTCTAAAAGGCCTCATTTCTGTGCTTGAGGTCAGAACAGACCCAGTGTTTGTTTGTTTGTTTGTTTGTTTGTTTGTTTGTTTGTTTGTTTGTTTGTTTGTTTGTTTTTACACCCTACAACGTTTGTGAAACAGCAGAGCTGTCCCGCTCACTCTGGTGTCTCCCTTCTTAATGTGCAGTTCTCAGACTGGTCAAACAGCACAAAGCTGTGGTGCTGGTTCTAATACATCTTTCATCCAGTAGATGCCAGAGTCTGTCTGCTTCATCACAACAGTGTGATAAGATCTGATGACAATACAAACATGATGGTGATTGACTCAGTGAGTCCTGTGTAATTCACTGGTGCAGCTGAGGACGGTGCTCTGCTCACGTCCCCAACAGGGTTGATCTATATTATGACTGTGTGTG
This sequence comes from Anabas testudineus, assembly GCF_900324465.2. NCBI lineage: Eukaryota > Metazoa > Chordata > Actinopteri > Anabantiformes > Anabantidae > Anabas > Anabas testudineus. The sequence continues at coordinate 3,013,607 of NC_046629.1, read as the reverse complement.
TGTAGTAGGTGGTAGATCTATGTCTTCCTCTAACCTTCACTGCTGCACTGAACATCAAAAGCAGCTGATCCGTTCCTGTGAATCTCCTTTGTTTCCAGATCTTCTTCCTGCTACAATGGATGACTCCAGTAGCAGGAACTGTCTCTGCAGCTTTAACCCGTGAATGAAACAGCTTCAACTTTTACTGGACTGAGTCCTGTTTTAAAACACAGACCCCTGTCACATGATGGCCTTTGTACCACCATGGTACCACCATGTCTTGTAGCAGCTACTGTAGACGTGTCTCGATTAGCTGTGGGATCATCTATTGTTAATTCAAACTTAATCTGATTAACTCAATTATACACCATCATAAAAGTTTGTGTACACTTAGTGTGCTGACATCTGCACACACTGCTTCCTCATTGAAGTGAAATGGTGGCGAAATACCCGCAGTACTGTGCACACAGCCAACCAATCAGACGCTTAGACACAATGAACCAAGATAATGATGATGACAGACTCAATAACGACAGTGAGAAAATGTATTTTACTGTTAAAGTCCTCACTTTCTATTTCACATTAGTTATAATTGTTATAATTGTATAATAAGTCTGAAGTCATAAGTTCTAGTACACACCAACATATCTGTGTCTCCTCCCTCTGCTGGTGTCTCAGTTAGTTACAAACACACAATGTACCTGCAAAATCCTGGTTTTAAATCTTGTAATAAAGTAAAACTATTACTGAAGTGTTATTAAGTATGTTTGCTAAGTGCAGGTTTGATGTTCCTTCTTGTTTATACTGTACATTTACTCCACTACATGTGTCTGATATATGTGGTTACCACTAACACCACTAAAGTAAAATCTGTTTGTGGATTAGTTTTACCACAATTCATTTGATGATCTTCATCAGTTGTTCAGTGAACAAATCAAATCATTTACTCTGGACCTAAGAAATGCTGCATTCAACACTCAACACTGAATTTATCAACTTCATCAACTGATTAAAGAAACAAATACCTCGGAGGTTTAATCGAGTATGTTTCATCAAAACTACAAAAAAGAAAGTTATCGTGAGTTTTAACTCTCTGATGCTACAAATGTTTCTGTACAAGGTTCGTTGACTGAGCTCTGTGCAGCAGTTTGATTCAACTCAGTGAAACAACTTAATGTCACCGGTTTGAACATTAAAAACTACACTTTAAGAGGAATTAACTTGAAATTAATAAAACTACAAGAGCAAAGATACAGAAATGTGTCAAAACAACATGTTTTATCTTAAATTACAGTAGTTTTAGGGATGAGTTCTAACAGAACCTTTATGAACACAGAAGGTTCTGTTAGAACTCATCTCGGTGACATCACAGTGTCAGTCAAGTGCTGTGCAGACCAAAGTCTCACTTTAGATTGATTAACCACAGTCAACACATGGACCTGATGCCACAGAGCTGAAAGACGAAAAAGAAAAGAAAGAACTGAAGAAACTCAACAAGAGAAGAACTGAAGAAAGATCAGCTGAAGATGTCTGAAGGCAGAAAGGTAAATGGACTTTAGAGGGAACTGAAAAAGTTCATTCAGTTTCTTCAGGGGGAACAGGTTGGTTAGCGGCATCTGCTCGTCTGTCCTGATTTAATCAGACAACATTTTAATGTGGTCATTCAAAAACACGCTCATTTCTCTGTGTGTGTGCAAACGTTTGACTTCAGTAGTGGAGATGAACGTGTTTTCAAGTTCTCTACATGAAGATCAAATCCAGAGGAACAGTCAGATGTTTTACATCAGCAGTTCAGCTTCAGTCTAACCTTGAATTATCTTCTTCCGTGTTGTTTTTTCTGCACTAGACTACAACTCTAAACATCATGGAGGAAGACAGAGGAGACCACATCCCCCACAGCCTGGTCTCAGAGGTCAAACCTGCTGCATCAACAACCAACGAGCTGCTGGAGCTCGTCCACCTCTGGGATTCAGAGGATGAATTCACTGACACTGACCAGGAGCTGGAGGAAGACTCGGACAATTGTTCTGCTCAGCATGAAAACTCTGTTAAGCAGGCCTGGGACGAAGAAAACCAACAGGTCAACTACTGCACCTCCCCAGCCAGGTCTGAGGTCAGTATTATCACGTACTCTTCATGGAGGTCCAGCCCTGTCTCCGAGTCCCGTGTGTGTACTGAAAACCGGGAGGGTGCCGCCTCCCCAGCCTTGTCAGAGGACAGTGCTGTATCTTCTTATTCATGGGCATCCGACCTGGAAACAGACGTATCTGAAGTTCACACACCGGACTATCAGGACGTGGACGAGGAAATTAAAAAGGTGTGTGATCAACATGAGAGGGGTGAAGACCGTGATGCTGCCCCCTCCCCAGCCAGGTCTGAGGTTAGTACTAACACGTACTCTTCATGGAGGTCCAGCCCCGACTCTGAGTCCCATGTGTGTACTGAAAACCGGGAGGGTGCTGCCTCCCCGACTCCTTCAGAGAACAGTACTGCGTCATCCTATTCGTGGGCGTCCGACCTGGAAACAGACGTTTCTGATGTTTACACACCGGACTATCAGGACGTCGACGAGGAAATTAAAAAGGTGTGTCACCACTATTTGTGGGGTCGAAGATAGTGATGGTGCCCCCTCCCCGACTCCTTCAGAGGACAGTACTGCATCATCTGTTTCTTGGACACCTGATGTTCAGGATGTGAACCAGGTCTTCACCCCTCTGAAGGTAAAATTAAAACACATTAAATTAAATGTGACTTCAAACATCATGTTGTTCTGTAGCTCTGTGTCCCACTATTTTAACATTTTAACATTGTTTCATTTAAATTGTTGTATAGGATCAGAAAGACCAGGACGAGGCTTCAGCTGACAACCAACCACCTGCTGAGTCTCCTCAAGTCGAACCCTCAGAGGATGAAGACCACATCAGTGAAACACATCAACCTTCAGGACCTGAAGAAAACGCACAAATGAACATCGTGCAAGTTCAAATGAAGTCTCTTGAACAGAATCCACCAAAAAGCAAAATTAAAAAGAAACAGTCACCGTGGAGATGCTTCAGCAGACGGAGGAGAACATCAATCCATCCTCTTCCATTGGAAGATTCAGTGGTGACACCAGTCTCAACAAACTCTGTGGAGCAAGAGGAGGAGGAGGAAGCTGAGACTCAAAGGAAAAGCGGCTTCAGCAGCTTCTTCAGCAGAATCTTTAAAAGAGTAAGAACGAGTTTATGTAGAAATCACAGCATCAGTTTTACAGTTGAAGGTGGCAGATGTGCAGTAACAGGGAACAGACCTGTGTTAATAACGAGAAGGTTTTAGAAGGGATGAAGTTTTCTGTTGGAGTTTTGTTGACCTGCAGTTTGTTATTCTTACTTTTGTACTGTTCACTTTTACCAAAGGACATAAAGAAGAAGACAGAGTAGACGCCCTCATCTGTGGAGGAGCCTGTGCTGCTGTGGCCCATGACATGGACCTGCTCCACTCCTCCTTCCTCCTCCTCACCCCTCCTCCCAACCTTCTTTTATCCCCAAGCCCCCATTTTTCTACCATCTCTTCCCCCCTTACTTTACCCCCCCTTACCCATCCCCATTACTCCCCTCACCTTTACCCCCAGTTCTCCCACTCCCTCACTTCTCCTCTACCAATAGCTCAACAGGTCACAATCTGTCTTCTTTGATCCATCGCTGTGAGTTTCCATCCTCACACGCCTGTGTCGGTCTTGTGTTGAAATCTGTTCCCCATCGGGACGTGTTTCCCTTTTCATTGTTTTGAACTATATGTAGCCCCCACCCACGGACAGGGTTAGTTTCAAGTTAATGTAAGGGGAAACGCATCTCGATGGGTGTAACAGGCTTCAGCACAACACCGGCACAGGCCGTGCTGCAGACCGCCACTAGTTTCTTGGTCTGGGTGTGATCGCTGTTCTGTACAGAACAGAGGTTCTGTACAGAACAGAGGTCACACACACACACAGAACCTGCAGTGCGGCCCAATGTGCTTTGTAAAATGGAAGTGGCAGAAAAAAGACAGTATTGTGACCTGCCCTGTTGCCCCACTACTCTCCCTTACAACCCCCATCCACCCCCTAACCCCTCTTCCCTCTTTTAGCCCCCACCCCTTCTCTTAGTACTTATTTACTATTAATAAATTTAACTCTCATTAAACATCCTGCTTCTCTGCTGTGTAAAATAACATTTTAAAAATGCACTCTTGTCATTGAACTTTAGTAAGTATTTATTTGTTAGGTATCACCTGTACAACTTCCCAAGTGTTTGCTGAAGAACTCGGTTTCACTGACTAGGTGGAAATCATCATATGACACATTAAAGGTGACATCAGAGCAGGGTGATGCTGCATGAGACCGGCTGCGTCAATAGCATACTGACTAAAGGGGCAAAAAATAATGATCATCAGTGTCTGCAGAGTTTGTTGAGAGACACAAAAGAAATAGTTTTTACATTATAAGCACTTATTCTGTTCTTTGACACGTTCATTTCTACATTTACATTTAGCAGATTATTTTATCCAACTCACAAGTTAAACATAACTCTGTTGGTGGCTTCATATTTAGAATACATAGTGTACATGAGAGCAGTATTGATCTATATGTAACAGACACAAGACTGAATGTGGATCCCCTGTTGTCAGACACTGAGTTTGGATGTAAATAATGTGTTTGTACGATGAGCATCAGTGTTAGCACGTCATCAACACTAGGGAGAGCTGTAATACAACAATTAGAACCGTAGCAACTAACAATGGTTGGAGTTTGGGGAAGACGTGTAGTTTCAATGAGGGTTAATGTGCAAATACATTAGTGTGTGTTTGTCTTCTTTATATTCACCATTTGCCCAGAAACTGGTTCAATTCATATAATGTATTTCATCTATTTTTTGATATATGTTTTACATTACTGTCCAGTGAAGAACGTGTGTCTCCAAATGCTGTGTTGAAGATTTCTTGTGAAACTAGTCACACTTCATAAAAAAACATTGCTGCAGACAGGTGAGAAATTAAAGAGTTGCTCCAGCATTTATTCTGCACTAATGCAAAGTTTGGGAAAACTGCAAGAGAAGAGGTCATCTGCTGATTTCACACCTCACAAATTTACACACTTTGCTCTGTAACTGATCTACACACACACACACTCACTCACTCACATCGTGCATGTAGATTCAGGAAGTAGCTGTTACCCTAGAACAGTCACTGGACATGCGTGCACATGTTCCCAGCCTCTTCAGTTTCTCCTTCATCACTATTCCAGAGAGGAAACCTGCAGGAGCGTCACTCCACCCACCTCCAGCTCCACCTCGTGTCAAATCTCCCTCACTTCTTCACACATACACACTCATGTCACTGTGAGGGCCCTCTGCTGTCTGCATTTATTCCCTGAAGCCTGATTCATTTCCAGGGTCATCACTACCAGGGCTGTGCTGGAGGGGAAACATAAATAAAGTCCATTCACCCTCCTCTCAGAGGCTGAGATAACATTCAGCTTTTCTTTTTTCTTGTATTGTTGGATGGTTATCTTAAGAGAGCACAGAGGAGCCATTAAGCCTCCTGCTACACCTACACATGTGAAGTGGAGGTAAAAACTAATCACAATCTAATGTGTTGTTTAGTGCTCTGATCTGGATGGCAGAAAATAATAAACTGTCTAAAATTAGTCAAATCTCAGCTGAAATATATAAAATATCTGGAAAATACTGAGGGACAATATCAGTAAAATCTGAGAAAACATTAGTAAATCGTTTATTATATTTTGTACAAACTGGGTGAGCTGCAGTATGAACAGCTGATTCCTCAGTCGTGATGAATGAGCTGAGTCATTAGTTTAGATTGTTTCTCTGCAGACGTTCTTTCTTTTTCCCTCTTCTGTCCCACCTCCGACTGCCCAGGAGGAAACAGTTGGAGGTCAGGAACTGCAACGAGCGTCTAGAATGACTGAATCTAACTTCCTGATTGAAGTGTGAGCTCAGCCCTCAAAGCCACAGGCCCACGAGTCATTTAACATGATTTCACAGGCAAGGACCTCAGTTGCATCACTCATCTTTCATGAATACTGCAGTCTAATTTCCTATGGTCTTTGTCAAAAGTAGAGAAAAAAGCTCACAAGTTGTGAGAAATGTGAACACTTGAGGGTCATTAGAAACGTCTGGATGTGATCTCAGCGTTGCAGTATCCTGCACATCAATTCAATTCAATTCAATTCAATTTTATTTGTATAGCGCCAATTTACAACAGAAGTTATCTCAAGGCACTTTACAGTGTAAGGTTTAAGACCTTACAGAAAATATTTATACAAAAAAGTATAGAGAAAACCCAACAATCCCATTTGAGCAAGCTTTAGGCAACAGTGGAGAGGAAAAACTCCCTTTAGAGGAAGAAACCTCCAGCAGAACCAGGCTCATAGTGGGCGGCCATCTGCCTCGACCGGTTGGGGTGAGTGTAAAGAGAAGAGAGAAAAGAACAGCAGGCAATAAAGACAACAACAAGCATCAAGAACATTGGGCAGATGAACTGGATTCTGGAGATGTACAGCTCCAGGCCGAGGATACCTGCAGAAAAGTACAGAGAGAGGGAGACAGAGAGGAGGAAACACAACTAAAAGAGAGAGAAGACACAAAGTTAATGACATGCAATGGTGGCATTTGCATTGATACAGGAGAAAGGAGAGAGGAGAGGAGCTCAGTTTATCAGTAGAGGTCCCCCAGCAGAATAACCTATATCAGCATAACTAAGAGATGGTTCAGAGTCACCTGATCCATCTCTAACTATAAGCTTTATAAAAAAGGAAAGTTTTAAGTCTAGTCTTAAATGTAGAGACGGTGTCTGCCTCCCGAACCTGAACTGGGAGCTGGTTCCACAGGAGAGGGGCTTGGTAGCTAAAGGCTCTGCCTCCCATTCTACATTTGGAAACTCTAGGAACCACAAGTAAACCTGCAGTCTGAGAACGGAGAGTTCTGCTTGGAAGATAAGGAACTATGAGGTCTTTAAGATAAGATGGAGCCTGATTATTAAGGGATTTATAAGTTAGGAGAAGAATTTTAAATTCAATTCTGGATTTAACAGGGAGCCAATGGAGAGAAGCTAACGTTGGAGAAATATGATCTCTCTTGCTAATTCCAGTCAGAACTCTGGCTGCAGCATTTTGGATTAACTGGAGGCTCTTTAATGAGTTATTGGGACATCCTATTAATAATGAATTACAATAGTCCAGCCTGGAAGTAACAAATGCATGGACTAGTTTTTCAGCATCACTTTGGGACAGGATGCTCCTAATTTTAGCAATGTTTCTTAGGTGAAAAAAGGCAGTTCTAGAGATTTCTTTTATGTATGAAGTGAAGGAGATATCCTGATCAAAGATAACTCCGAGGTTTCTTACAGTATTACTTGAGGCCAGAACTAAGTCATCAATGGTGAGAATGTGTTTAGACATAGTGTCTCTGAGATTTTTAGGCCCAAACAGTATAACCTCTGTCTTGTCCGGATTTAGGAGAAGGAAATTGGAGGTCATCCAGGCCTTTATGTCTTTTAAGCATTCCTGAAGTTTGACTAATTGATTAGTTTCTCCTGGTTTCATAGATAAATATAGCTGGGTATCATCTGCATAACAATGGAAATTTATAGAGTGTTTCCTAATAATATTGCCTAAAGGGGACATATATAACGTGAAAAGAATCGGTCCAAGCACAGATCCCTGTGGAACTCCATAGCTGACTTTGCTGTGCATGGAAGACTCATCATTAACGTGTACAAACTGAAATCTATCCGATAGATACGATTTAAACCACTCTAGTGCTGTTCCTTTGATTCCAATGACATGTTCCAGTCTGTGTAATAAAATGTTGTGATCTATAGTGTCGAATGCAGCACTAAGATCTAACAAGACGAGTATAGAGAGTAGACCATTGTCTGATGCTAATAGAAGATCATTAGTGACCTTTACCAGTGCTGTTTCTGTACTATGATGTACTCTAAATCCTGACTGGAAATCTTCATACAAGTTATTGCTACGTAGGTGGTCGTACAATTGCTTAGAAACTATCTTTTCAAGGATTTTAGAGATAAAGGGCAGATTGGATATTGGTCTATAATTCGCTAAGACCCCTGAGTCCAGAGTAGGCTTTTTGAGTAGGGGCTTGACTACAGCAACCTTAAAAGCCTGTGGTACGTAGCCTATTTGTAAAGACAGATTGATCTGATCTAATATGGACGTGCTGATCAAAGGTAAGACATCCTTGAGGAGTCTAGTTGGGATGGGATCTAAGACACATGTTGATGGTTTAGAGGAATTAATTACTGAAATTAATTCAGAATGATCTACAGGGAGGAAGCAGTCTAAGTACGAGCGTGGATCTAGAGTTGTTGTACAATCCATGCTATATGCAGGGATGATCTGATCAATTTTTTCTCTAATAGTTATGATTTTATTTGTAAAGAAATTCATGAAGTCATTGCTGCTGAGAGTTGAGGGAATACTAGGGTCAACCGAGCTATGACTCTTTGTCAGCCTGGCTACAGTGCTGAAAAGAAACCTAGGGTTGTTCTTATTTGCCTCTATTAATGAGGAGTAATATGAAGTTCTAGCTTTACGCAGGGCTTTTTTATATATTATTAAACTATCTTTCCAGGCTAGGCAATATTCATCTAAATTGGTGGAACGCCACCTCCTTTCCAACTTACGTGATTTCTGCTTTAAGCTACGGATTTGTGAATTGTACCATGGAACTAACTTCCTCTGACTCACTAGTTTCTTTTTCAGAGGAGCAACAGTATCAAGTATTGTTCCAAGTGAAGCACCAGTACTATTAACAAGATAGTCCAATTGTGCTGGAGTAACATTGAAATAACTGCCTTCCTCTGTGTTGGTACATGGCTCTGAAATAAAAGATGGAATCAGTTCCTTAAATTTGTCAACAGCATTTTCACATAAACATCTACTGTAGTGAATCTTATCTGTAGGTTTAGTAAAGTCTGGTACTGTAAATTCAAATGTAATTAAGAAATGGTCAGATAAAAGAGGGTTTTGGGGAAAAACTATTAACTGATCAACTTCCACACCGTATGTCAGAATAAGATCAAGGGTGTGATTAAAACAGTGAGTGGGTTTATTTACATTTTGGGTAAAACCAATGGAGTCTAATAGTGAATTAAATGCAGTGTTGAGGCAGTTATCATCAACATCTACATGGATATTAAAGTCACCCACTATAATGACTTTATCTGCACTAAGAACTAAATCAGATAGAAACTCTGAGAATTCAGTTAAAAACTCAGAGTAAGGGACAGGAGGACGGTACACAATAACAAACAGGACTGGTTTTTGATTTTTCAGGTTAGGATCAGAGAGGCTAAGAGTGAGGCTCTCAAATGAATTAAAACTATGTTTAGGTCTGGGGTTGATTAACAAACTTGAGTGGAAGATTGCTGCTACTCCTCCACCCCGACCTGTGCTTCTAGGAACATGATAATTAACATGACTTGAGGGGGTCGACTCATTCAGAGAGACATATTCATCAGACTTTGAAGATGACAATAACAAAGAGACAGTACGGTGTCTGCTCTGACAGCACCTTTCATCAGTTTCTTCATGGACACGAACCCCGATGCCTCTCTGTCCTTGAGAATAAGACCAACGCTCATTTCATCTTCCTCCATTATTCATTTAGCTCTAATGAAACATTAAACATGAGCCTGGCTACGCTGTTATTTACACTACGACGTTTAACAGACAGTTATGGAGATAAGGCAGCTGAACATTTGGGAACATCCCTCCTCTCGTGGTTGTTTGTCCTGACGTGACCCACTCTGACTTTCATAGGAGAATGTTTAACATCTCCAGGCTTCAGACAGTCGAGACCAGTGGAAACAGCATGAGATTTACATTAGTCCTCATAGAGCTGGAGCTGGTCTGCAGCGGAGGGGAATTTCGACACACCCAGGCATCTGGAGCTGATAAACATGCCCACGCAGATGCAAACTACCCTGGTGAGCAGGTCGGTCTCCAGTGTGCAAACAAGCTCTTTAGATTTAGACGATATGGATTTTTCCTTTCCACTTTCCCCTCTGTTGTTTTTATGCAGAGTAAATGAATTTTACTGGTCATTACATGTCCGTATAAGGACAAGAAACAGAGGGACAATCAGCCTGTATCTGTCTAATTCAAGTTAATTAAGGTAACTAATTAAAATGACACATTTATTTATACAAAAGCCGACGTGGGAAATTACAAATCATCAATTTTATGCTCATGTTATTGTGCAGATCAAACAAATGAGATGGGTTACATGTCAATTACTGAGCATTGGAGGAGCTGCAGAAAGAACCAAAGCTCCTAGTCTCTAAGTATTCATGCTAAGCTAAGCTAACTTTCATATTTAAGGGACCTTTTCATTACGATAAGTATCTTAAACCTAATGGAGTGGCAGTTTTCAGCTACAGTTCTTTACATGTAACAAACATAAAATAAAAATTAATAAAAAAAAAAATATCAGTGGTTTATGTCAACAAACAAACTGTTCATATATTTGTTTGTTTCCCCTTTTTACCTGTCAGGTGAAAAATGACCCACGTTAAAGTCATAAAGGATAAAAGTGAATCTAAATGTACACAGTTTGTTTCCACACTGAATCTAAGAAATCGGTTTTGATGTATTATGTAGTGTAGGATACAATTTCACTTGCAGACTGTCCTCAGCTGAATGGAGACAGCTCTGAACAGCCTCCAGGACTTTGTGGATGGAGCATGTTGATTGCTGCTGCTGGATGTGTGGTGTAGCCGACCTGATGAACCACTGAGCTCGGTTTAATGGCTTCTTCAGCCTGTTTTTGGGAGATAAAAGCATCGGTCAGTATCACAGACTGTGCTGAGGTAAAATGGAAGCTGACAGCATCTCAGCTCAACATCTGGACTCGAGAATCCCTTTAGATAAAAAAAAGAGAGAGAGAGAGCAGGGGCCATCGTGGCAGAATGAAAGAGACAGAAACATGATGTGAATTCTACTTTCATGCTTCACATCTCAACTCAAGTGCTTTTGAAGAGGACGCTTGTTTGTGTATGTTTCTGTGTCTGAGAGCACAAACAAGCTGCCAGTCCCAGCAAATGTGTGGTAGCTTTCTCCTACTTCAGCGTGATCAGAGGTATATTGTACTATATTAAATTATCTAAGTCGCTGACACACGTGAGTCATCCCTACTTTCTCAAATTGAATCTCAAATTGAAGTGGATCAGATGATCTATGAGAACCAGCCCCATGAACAGCAGCAGCATGTCGGTCTATCCAGTAGTTTGAAATCTGAAAATCATTTTGCACAGAAGATCTCCTGAAACCCTTAAATTAATGTTCAAAACCACTGTAGGTATCAACCCCCCCCCCCCAAAGTAAGGACCCGCTGATCCACAAACAGATGGATAAACTGAGCATGACGTCATGAAACCAGTTTTTCTACTTCATGTAGTATTCAGTTATTCTTATACAGATATTAACATCCACCAGATGTTAATCTGTGTCTAACAGCAGACACAGCAGGAACAGTTGTAAAAATGCACATTAATAGAGGTAGTGTTTGGTTTGCAGGTTTCAGGCTCAAGTATTTTGCATGCTGACTCGCTGAATTTGCTTATTGTGACACTACGAGTGAACAGAGTTCTCTATAACATGTCAGTTACACCAGTCAACATGTCTGCTGTTAATTACACCCTCCACGTCCTCATGGTCTGCAGCAGTGTTTGGGTGGTTGGCAGGTGGTTCTCAAACTAACATCCACCTGAATCGAATGTTCTCCAGCAGAGCGTCTTGCCTTCTGTGGAGAGCATCCTGTGAACTCAGTGAAGGGAAACAGCAGCATGAGTCTAAGGGGGACTTATGACCTATGTGTAGCAGTGTAGTCCTTCTCACTGGCCAACAAGAGGTCAATTAGTTCAGTCGGCAGTGGAAACATGGTTTGTCTTGGATTATGGGAAACTTAACTTAATAAAAATACATTCAAACATATTAAATTACTTTAAGAGAACACATCAAACATTATTCTTCCTTCCAGCGTTCAGCATCACACCTGGAAGTGTACGACCTCTTGTACCATCTGCTGTGTTTGAGACGCACGGTGCAGCTGTGACACACATGTGAAGCTCTGAACTCTCTGGACATCACTGATGAACCAATCCTTTTAAAAGTGTCTTGTCTACTTGGAGCAGTGAATGAAAAATGACCAGACGAGAGGAAACGGTGTTGTTGTTGTTTTCCTTGTTGCCCCTCCAGCTCTCACATCCTCACATCGTTCATCTCCTGAGTGCTGCACAGAGCTCAAGTGTAATGCCTTCATACATTTCACTCATTACCTCTCTCCTCTTTTTTATTTATACTCCTTCATTGTCTCCACACACACACACACACACACACACACACACATATGCACAAAGGTTTCCATGGAGATCTGCATGCTGTGCTCTGGAGGTTGCCATGGCACCACTGTTTACTAGGAGTGTTTTGATGGCGCGGTGGTCGTTCTTCCTCCTCCAGCAGCTCGCATGAATAAAACAATCAGGGTTTTTTGCCTGTTGAATGCCGCGCGGCATGTTTACTGACTCCAGAAATGGATCATAATGACGGACACTGAGGACGAGGAGGACGTGGATGACACGGAGTGAAAATGCTCTGCGTGTGTGTGTGTGTGTATGTGTGTGTGGTCGCTGAGATGATCTATGAGCTGATGACTGAAAACAATCCTGGAGTGGCTGTGAGTGCCAAGCAGAGCAACTCAAGGATTCATGGAGAAGGAAGGAAAATACAACATGTCATTTTTCAGTCACACTGGTTTGGCCATAAACATTCCTCTTCCTCTTAAATTTAAAAGAGATTCAGGGAAGTCTGCAGAAGAGCTGCATCGACAGACTAATGGTGTGAAGCCAGTGAAATGTAGCATCCAGTGGGTCGTTACTTCCCTCTTTTAGATAACATCATAAAAAGACTCTTTGCTCACACAGTTCACATGATATTTGATTCTGTGTGGTTCTTATTTCAGAATCAGGCTCTGGGTTGAAATAAGAACCAAACAGCTCAGATTCTAAGATGTAAAATCAGTTCCTATTCAGTAGCTCAGACTAAGTTTGAAATGTATGGATCATCAAACAGGACCAGAGGGGCCAAGGGGGAGAAACACAATCATTAAAAATAAACATTAAACGACCACAAAAACACGACTGTGTCTCTGGGGGCCCTATAGGAACTGTGAGGGGCCTCTTACCTGTGACCAGGGGCCCATTTTCTCATCCTCCATCCATGGATTTAAGAAAATAATCAAGACAGACAGTGTCAGTTCAGTTCTGTTCTATTCTGTTGCCCTCTGCTGATAAAAGCAGAGATTTATTTTTAAGCTGGTCTCCAGTGTAACACTGATGAAATGTCCTTATCTCTGGCAAACTTATCCTCCTTGAAACCAAGTGGGTTTCAAACCGAAGAGGTTTCCTTGGAGACAAACAGCTCACGTCATCCTCAGTGTTGTCAAAATGAAAGAAATAAGAGGAGAAAGAGAAAAAGGAACCTGCACTGAGCTGCTATCTGTTACACTCATCCTCACATACACAGCTGTTGCCAGTCAAACCTATACACTCTCTACTTTTTATTGGCATCTCGAACCTGTGAACGGTGTTTGGCCTGTTTCCAGTTTTAGCTTCACAACCTGTTCTTAACAGAAAATCCTTAAAAATCCGACAAAGGTTGAAGCTCCTCGTCCCAGACTGGGGACTCTGTCTGCAGCTAATCGATGCTCCTGTTCCCTCCAGCAGTGTGAAGCACTTCTCTGCAGAAACTCAGTCATTTAGTTTTAGAAAATACCACCAGTGCTTTTTATTTAACATTCTGTAGGCAAAAAAACACTTAGAAGGATAATTTAGTTCAATTTAAAATGCTAATTAATGCTGCATGAATTGATACTGAGGCCACTGGGAGGTGGAGAAATAACCTGGTTGGACATCACAGAGTCCCTAAAGCTCCAAGTTAAACCTGAATCAACACCTGTCTACCTGTATAAACACTTTATGACCAGTAGTGGTCATAAATGATTCAGCATTTGAATAAATACGTGTGACCTTTTTCTGTTAGAAATAATAATAAGAAGAAGAAAATATGTGATCACATAATCAATGTTTTCAGTTTAGCTGGTCAGGAGTAGCTGACCTGGATCAGGTGTGTTCAGCCAATCAGAAGCTGGAAGTGCAGCTAATGGGAGTGGATATATAAAAGTAAACACTGTAGGCAAATGAGGAATATGATCAGCGAGGATGTTGATCATCGTCCATCTGACACTGATCAACAACATAACCTGAGCCCCCGCCCCCACGAAACACTGCAAAGAAAACAAAACACACATGAAACAAGAGCTCAGCACAAGATTCAAGCGAGAGACGAGGTCTCCGTCCATCAAACGCCTCTTTCTGCAAGCGACATCTTTCCTTTTTCTCTGGCTTCATGTTGTTATTGCTGCTTATCTCCCCACAAAACCTCATCACACACACACACACATACACACACAGTGGAAACACGGAGGATGGTTTGGTTTGGGGAGGGGGCCGATGGTGCTGAGTACACAAAGGGAGTCGGCCTCCCTGCCAGGTTTCGATCTCACTCACCTTTCTGAGACGCTGCTCTGAGAACAAACCAGCTTTTGTTCTGCTCATGTGAGCAGAGACACAAACTACTGCAGCAGGACCAGCGTTAGGAAACATGTTCACCTGGTTTTATACACAGATATGTTCCAGAGATCAAAACCGACATTAGTGCTACAGGCTGAGGCCGTTATTAAACCGAAACAAAGAGTGTATCCTAAACACGAGAAGCAAATAACAAGATTCACTGCGTGAATTCTTCTTCTTACAGAAAAGTTTTTTGGTTTATAAAGTGTCATAAGGAGTCAAACAGGTGCATCAGTGAAAGCACTTTCAAGAACTTTAAACAAGTGTCAGATGAGACAGGAAATCACCAAAACCTATTAACTTCACACCTAAAAGGAGACAAAGGATCCGCAGCTCTTAGTGGGAAAAACATTAAAGTCCTTGATTTAGGACAAAGAATTTACAGACAGAAGAAAATGGTTCCATCAAGTGTCTCTGAGTCTCCTGAAGTGGTTCATCCAGACGTTGACCTTGTCTTAGTGCTGCTGATAGCTGCCACAGTGAAATGACAAAAAAACTATTCCTCATGTTCCTTCAACATCTACAGGACATAACATCGTGAAGATTCAGTGGAAACCTCTGGTGAGTGTGTGCGACCTCTGAGACCCTTAGACGATGCTGCATGGGAAACTGATGATACAGAAAAATCACATTATCTGTGCCAAAGGGTGTAAAAGGTGGAGTCTGTGATGGTGTCAGTGCCCAGTGTCAAAGGCTGATTTACATTTGTGTCAAAGTACTATATTTGGATTTTCTCATGTGCCACCATCAAGACAAGTGAGTGGATGTTCCAGCAGGATGATTGAAGATAATGACGGTTTAGCTTAGTGTCCTGCAGCACATTTATTTTAAACAATAATAACAGAAAAAGAAAAAGCGAAGAAACTAATAATTAGAAATTCAACTTAAATATACACAACTGACCAGATCCACACATTCATTTGACCAGTAAGACGTAAAAACCTGTGTTTGTGATTTAAGGAAGGTTAAAAAGCAGGTCACATGCTTCTGCATCGCCGCTCTGCGTTTCCAGGGAACTTTGATTTCCTGCTTCATGCTCGGTCACCGCACAGGAGCAAATTTAGAAACAGCATTATGGAAATGTACCATTCAGTGAGTGGGAGCAGAGACTTGAAGACAACGTATCGCTCAGTATGTGCAACTGTTGTGAATAACGGGGAGATTATGCTCGTTCAAATTTTCCATTGTGATTTGTTCAACATGAGACCTGCAGGTATTCACGAGGCTCAAGTAATAATCCACTGGAATATGACACAGAATCATTTCTAAGTGGAATATTTACTGTGCAGCGGGCGTCTTGGAAAGTCAAGCCTTAAACCAAATCAGCATACTGTTAAAACCCAAATCTCCAGGAGGTAACACCTCATGTTGAATATGACAGTGAGAAGCCAACATGTCGAATGAGTGGCCCCCGAGTCTCCTCTTTGTACAGATTATCCGTGGATTTGGAAGCTGAGTACAGAGCTGTGTGCTGCTCCATGAGCCCCGACACCCTGGGGGAGCTCATTACCAGCACTCCAGGCTGGGATTTGAAGCATGTCAGCCCATACTCTGCTGTAATTAATTCCACTCCTTTTGGCTCTTTTTTTTTCTCCTCCATTAAACTGTGTATTTAATTAAGGTCCGCTTGCTTTAACAGAACAAGAGGCAGAAAAAAAGATGGAGAGGAATGAGAAGACAGAGGGAGGAAGAGAGACTGAGGCTTAAACGTACATTTATCAGAGTAAAGACGCAGGAGTCGCCCTGTCCTCTCTGAGACTCAGATTAAAGCCACAATCCCTGTCATCAAAAGTCTTCCTCTTTCCTATACATTAAGCGGCAGTGTGCAGATCAGCTGGGTATCTGTGTGTCGCTCAGTACCTTCTACAGACCTGGGAGCTGATTGGTTTCAACATATAACCACAACTTTCCCAGGCTGAGTCCATCTGGGGACCTCGCCTGCACGTCGTACCCTGTTCCGTCCATGTTTCTGGACAGAACCTCCGTCTTCACTGCTATTTATCAAATAAAGGCCAGAATGTCATTGTATAATAATTACTTGGATATCAGTTGGCGGTTCAGTCCAGAATATGCTAGAACAGGATTATTCTTCCTTCTTTCTTCAGGGGCGCTCTGCTGCTGGCTGATATGATTCGTCAAACATGACTTTGATATTTCAGACTACTTCTGAGCCTGTAGCTGTTTGATCCCTTGAACATAAGACATGAAGATAAACTGACAGGCTGCTGCAGGTCATTAAGACCAATATGCAGCAGAATCTGTTATTATCTATTTTTCTAACCTTACTTGGACAGTTGTTCTTGTTCTTTTGCATCGACCTCGCTCTAAATCTGCTGTGTGTGTGCGTGCGCTTTAACTGGTTCATTATCACAGCAGATTGCAACCACAAGCAGGTACGTGCTGAGAAATGCTGTGTACAAATATTTACATTTTATTTGGAGTCTGTTCAGTCTGTGCAGTCACAAAAGGATTTCAGTCAGATGTTACTACAACATCATACACTATGCAGCACTGAGAAGCAGACGCTTTGTCAGATAGTGTCGATACAGAAGTGGTCTCAACATCGTCCAAGGTCATCTGTGGACAGCTGTGTTCAGTTTTTATTGGGAAAAAAGAAATACAGCTTCAGTTACATGGAGGGTGAAGCTGAGGATGATGATTTATTGATTCATGTAAAAAATACTCAACAGATTAATTAAGAAAACAAGTTTTTAAAGATCTATTTGATTATTCTGGTGCTTTCAACCATATCACGAAGTTCTCATCAGAAGATTACGTTTTAATTGATGAGATGTCATAAAGTAGGGACATGTGCATCCTGATGCCCATTTGTTATTTGAAATAATATTTCACTATAATAACCTATATTAAAATGCAGGTCCTGTACAGAAGGTGTCTGAATCTACAAACTGTCAATAAGAACGTCTTCTATGACGCCCACACTCTAGAATAAATACACCAGGACGCACTCGCTTGACTAACGGTCTTGTTGAACTGAGCACCTTAAGTGTTTGACAGAAGCACAAAAGTTGGCACGGAAAAGATGCCAACATGGAATTACTTTCAGGTAAACGTGTGATGGCAATGCTGCACGCCTCCCCACGCAGTCGGGAAGACTTGTTTCTGGACATCGGCCTGGTCTCAAGTCCTTTCTCTGTTCTTGTGGAACGAGTACAGGACACATTTTAATACAATGTGATGATGGAGACTGAAATCTCCTCTAGCAGCTCTGTCAGATTTCTACAGAAGACTAGAAAAAATTTTCCCACTCAGTTAATTTGGCCCTGTATGATTTATCTCTAAACCAAAACTTGCATCTGATCGGGCAGCATCCCTCACTCCAAAGCCCAGAATCACCTTTATAATAAAGACGTACAGGTGACTGACTCTGGATATCAACTCAGCAAATTTAACCACTCACATGTCAGAGTCTTACGTGAGCCAGCACTACGTCAGCACTGTGGTCTCCATGTGGCCTCTTGTATGAACCCCAGGTCCTAAAAGTCGGAGCGTTTGCTGTTTAACAGATCAAACTCAAGTTACTGAAGAATGTGTGATAGAATAGATGGACGTCTACCTCAGAAAGGACCAGTCACATTCAGCACAGTAAGAGTTTTAATCAGAAAACAGTAGTTTAGCCAAACCAAATGTTTTCAGTTTACAACCACACAACAAAGAAAAGCAGCACATTCTCCCGCTGGAGAAGCTGCAACCAGAAAATGATGCTTTGTTTAATTAACTGTTAATTTCATTTCCACTCCTGTTCCATAACTTGAGTTATCAGCACTAGTGGAGAACCTGATTAAAAATTAATGTGAAGATTAATAAGTGGATGTGTGAAATGAAAAGGAACCACAGTGAGAGAACCTGAAGGAGGGAAAGAAAGTGACTCTCTCTCTGATGTATAAATAAATAGAACAGATTTGACAGCTGTGATGGTGAGAATACGACATCAAAGTTTTTCATCTCTTGAAAAAGTATCTTCCACAGTTCTTAACCAAAAGGGTTCAAAGTGTTGCTTTACAAAATGCTGTGCCATAATAAGAGTACAAAAATACATAACTATGCAAGACAGGAACTATTAAAAGAGTCTTTGTGAATACTGCGAGCTCCATACAGCACTGGGTTTGGTGGTGATGTGGGGGCAGTCTGGCACGAGGAGCCGCAGCAGCAGAACAGCAACATACGACAGCAGTAGTGGCATTCAGAGTGAGCAGACAGCTGGTATGCAGCATTTCAAACTGGGTAACATTAAAATGCTCCAGGAGAGCGAGGTGAGCCGGAGTCAGGAGGCACCAGCAGGGTCGATGTGGAGTCATGGAGCGGAGTTTAGATGGCGTAGTCTTCCTGAGCGACGGGGCTGAAGGCAGAGCTCCGCAGGACGTCCAGGCAGTTGACCAGGATGAGCGTGCCAGTCAGGTGCTTCCAGCGTTTGGTGATGGGGTTCTTCATCTTGTCCAGGCCCATGTGCAGCTCCTGGATCACATCCCTGTAGCTGTCGCCGATCTGGGCAGCCCACGTCACCAGGAAGTCATAGGCTGGCTTCCACATGGCCTGGAGACAGAGAGGAAACATGACTTGAGTTTCTGACTTTTAAACTGATGGAAAATTTCACAGTCAACCAACCAACATATAAAGTGTTTCAGTGAAAACCAGCTGTCAGTATTTCCCAGCTCTGAGCTGACTAGTAACATCCTGACACGTCTCACTGCTGCAGCTGCTTCCACCACCTCTCATACCCGGGTTGGGCACCAGATCTAACTTCATGTTTTCCATTTAACAAAAGTGTCTCTGATCAAATGTAAGACGCTAGTAACCTCCTCACCTCACTGTCCACCACCCCGTTCTTGTCGCGGTGCGGTGCCTCATAGGCGTCCATCTGCTGACGTGAAACCTTAGCGAGCCTCTCAGCCAGCTCCCTCCAACGCCCGGCCAACTCCACAGCCGTGGTCAGGAGGACAAAGTCCATGACTAGTCTGGCCACGAGACCCTGACAGTCCATCTTCAACAGAGCCTGCACAGAAAGGACAGGAGAGGACTCGTATAAATGTGTGGTGGGAAGTGAGGTCTGTAAGGTTAATAATAAGGTTTTGACTGGGAATCAGCAGGTTGAGAAAGAGAAGACAACAGATGACTGTTAAAAGAGTGGAGGGAGCCACTAGAGTCTAGAATAAAAGCACACACTCCAGAGAAACTAATAAATGTGCATCTACAGGTTTCATTCCAGTGGCTTTATCCCGTGTTGTTTTCTGCAGCCTGCGTCCTCAATCCCCCTGCAAATCTCAGCTTTGTGCATTTTTCAGATGCTTTCTGGTAGAAATTGAAATAAGAGCCTGGCGTTGCTTCAGCAGCACCACTCAGGATTTGTGTCACATCTAAAAACACATTGAGCAGATCCAGTACAGACAGTGAAACATAACAAGTGCAGTATTCAACCAAATGAAAGGCTAAAGCCCTGTTGGCTTCTCCTAAAGGCAGCACACTGAGCAGTTACTGTAGCTTGTTCTGAGACTGGCGTCCAAGGAAACATGTGGGTGATCAATAATTGTCAAGCTTTCGCTCTCTGGACAAAAGTTCGGACAGCTTTGTTCCTCTGCTCCAAAGGAGGAAGAAAAATGTAATGTGCCAGGCGGCACCTGTTTGTTTGGGTCTAACTGCTCAGGACAGGATTACAGCTCTTCCCATCAACCCTTGTAACCTCTCTGTCTCCTTCAATTCTGTCCAGATGACTCATGTGGAGACTTTGGGGGCGGAGCGTCAGAAGCTATTTGTAAATACAAATGTGGCGCATGCAAATACAAATGCATTTGCACTGATGGACACACGTGCGTTCATTCATGCATCACAGTCACATTTACACAAATGCAGAATTCCCATTTCAACTCTACATTTCCAAGCACACTAACCTGTGTAGGAACAGAGCATCTCCAGTAATGACAAACACTAAAACACCCAAACAACAACATCCTCACCTCCCAAATGATCCCAAAATGTTTTTTCCAACTTCCCAGAAAAGTTATCAACATCTAAAATGTGCTCACGTTGCAAATAACTCCCACATTCCAAAGTGCTCCCACTTGTCAAAGGTGAATTTAAAGCTCCACTTTGGGCTTCAGTCGGTCACGTGCAGGAATGTGTGGAACGACAGGATATGAGGGGGGGTGGGAAGATGCAGGACGGGGGTGAGTTTAGATGAAAGGCTGAGGAATGCAGACGCCATGCTCCAGCAGCCTCGCTCAATCTGAGATGACACCAGAGGATGAGATAACGGCGGCGGTGGACCAATCAGACTGACTTTACTCCAGGAGCTCTGAGCGGACGTCAAATGACATCGAAGAAAAACAACCGAGGGACGTTCAGCAGCACGGGTTCTGACAGCAGGTGTTTTATTTGGACCCACAGGCGACACAGAACATCCAGTTGGTTTCTGAGTCTTCGTGGACGTTACAAGGAAGAAACTCTTTGACAAGTAGCCGTTTCCTCGCTGCACAACAACGACAGGAAATCCCTGCCAAAATAAAAGACATCACTTCCTGTCTATCACGGGATACGGCTTTGATACAGAATAAACACGAGGGCGTTTCTAGTTCACGGTTACAAAGTTCTCTTATACTCTGAAAGCAGGATCTAAATATAACATCAGCTCTGCTCGGTCCAGCAGCGTCTGGCAGCAGCAGATGAGTCAGAGGACACACAACAAACCTGCAGACCGCCAGCCTATTAGTGTTTCTGTGCGTGGACACACAAAGTGACACAAAACCACCACAAAGACATGTTCAATGACCACAGAGCGGCTCAAACACCAACTATCACACAGCACTTCTGATAAGAGACTGTGCTCTAATAAAGTTTTTAGATGTAAAGTTTTTTATAGGAAGTCCAGGTCGACAGAGTTTAAGAAGTTTTGTGAAGCTGCACTTTTGCTTTTTCCTGAAGCATCTTGATGCTCAGAGTCATTGTAGATGCTGTAAACGCTTAATGGCTTGTTGTAAAGTATTTATCACTGAACATCGCTCCCTGTGAGTCTCGGGCCTGATGTTAAACTAATAACTGCACTTGTTCAGATGGAGCTCGGTGCTCTGTCATTGCTGCAATTTAAACAGCTTCCCCACAGTGCGACCCTGCTCTACGACTGGGGACGAATTAAATGCTGTGCTGTGTTTTTCGAAAATGTCAGCTGGTCTATTTGGACGGGTTGTGTGTGTGTGTGTGTGTTTTAGCTAAATGCCACAGAGTTTGTTTCACCAGCTCAGCAATCAGCGCTCTGAAGCCCTGCAGCTCCCCCCACTGCATAAATCATCTGCTTGTCAAAACGAGAAGAAAATTCCTCCAGACATATTTTCAGAGATAACGTTGGTGTGGAGACGAAGCGGGCGTTTCAATCACGTCTGTCTCTCACACACACACACACACACACACACACTTCTTTCACAATCTAAGAAAATGGCCAATTTTCTACCCTGGCTATTTCGAGCACTGAGGGTTTTGATGAATGACTTGTTTCTTATGTCATCCCATCTCTGTTTTTCCTCTCAGCTACAAAACAGACACTCAATATCTCCGCCTCAATCTCCTTTTGATTATTTTTCTATCCCATCTTCATTTTCCATCTGACTTCCTCCACCTTTACCATTTTCAGCCTCTAAACTCTGTCTCAGCTGCACTGTGGCTTTGCAATTTCAATTCTTTTCCAGTTTTAGTTGAAACCTATTTCTCATCTCTTTATCTTTTCATGTACCGACCTACAAAAACAAAACAGGGAACCCTAGGAATCCTGAGGGAGACTTAGGATTGTGGCTACTCGGTGTGAGTTTTCATCTTGCATGTGAACTCTACTTCGTTCTCTATAAGCTGGCTTAGAAATTACTAGCACATTCCCAAACAAAGACAATCTCCAAGGAGTGAGGAATCTGTTGTTCAGTCAGTTATTCCAAAAGCAGCAGCTTGCCACACCCAAGCACTGAAGGAGAGGAGAAGAGGAAGTGAAGGGAAGAAGGGGGGGAAGGAAGGAGGCCAGTGAAGTGGAAAAAATGCCCAACTGTGTACAAAAATGGCAAAGCAGCAGCGAGCAAATCACACATAGTCCTCCTCTAGAAATAGGATGTTATTATTATTATTCCCAAGCTCTATTTGCCACACTGATCTCAGTCGAATAATTCACGAGGGTCAGACGCTCCGCTGCAGAGCTGAGTGAGAGCTTTGAAATGAAAATCCCCTTTTAGCACAGAGAAACAACAAAAGTTCCACCTCTGCAGTCTCATGCTCCAAGATTTGACTGAACCTGCAGCTGGTTGTCTGTCTTCAACAAGAGGAGGGAGTTCCCTGGTGCTTGGAGAGATTCACACTGAAGATGCAGGAGAAAAACTCAAAGTGGCATCCATTCCTACAACTAATGCTTTTCCTTATCAGCTAATATGTTGATTATTTTCTTGGTGTTTCTTGCCTGAATTACAGATTTGTATTGATTAGTGCTGCACGACTAATCTACGCATTCGCAACGTCAGCCTTTGATTAAATAAGCACACAAGGCTGCAATTTAATTAAATTAAGCTTGTGTGACGGTGAGAACCTGTTCTGTTTGTGTGCAGTTTGCTCATTATCGACGCCCTTAATAAAGACATGACCAGTCAGTCTGTGTTTGGACAGTGAAGCGTGTTTGTTTCAGCATCTTCAACAGCACAGCAAAAAATTTAAAGCATGCATGACAATAAAAGTCCTGACTCCTTCATCTAAAAGTCAGACTAAACTAAATGACACATGTTTGTGCATCCTCATAGAGATATAAAGAAATAACTGACTCCATGATGCAATCCACCACATGGTGCAAACATTAGCTGATGAATCTACAATAAAAAGTGCTGGTAATTTGTTTACTCAGTTGTTTCAAATGACTTTTTAGCTACTGTCCATTAAAATGTGGACTTGTTGCTCTGAAGAAAACAACCAGCAGGAGTGTAAAATATTAACACAGCAGAGCATCATGTGAAGCGTGAGGTTACAGCAGGACATGAGGAGCGAGATGGGCTGGGTAACTTTTTGTTTTTCATTTTTAATTTCAGTCTAAATCCCCAAAGGTATCTGCAGCAGCGAGTGAGAGACTGTGAGCAGTGGAGGACCTGTAAAGGCTTGCCCAGAACTACTCCGGCCTGTTCAGTATGCTTTGTTGTAATCAAGCAGTTTGCTCCCATTATAAAATTATGGAGGCACTAAGAAATATTAATGTTACGTCCAGAGCACTAAAATCAAATATCTGACTGAGAAAAGTCTAAAAGACTCTAAAGGTTTTCTATGATGCAGCATTTTTAAAGTGCTGGTAAGTGAATTGCTGCAATTCAGCTAAAGAATAAGTAATATTTATTTTACATGTATGTAAAGCTGCAGTAAATAACTTTGGCCACTCAAATGATCTGATAATAGTTATTACAGAAATTGAAATTATTGAACAGCTCCTTCTTCTTCCAACACTCACATTTATTTGTGCAATAAAATAAACAATAAAAAGTTTATTAATCCAAAGGGAAATCAAGCAGATGCATTGTGTAAAATGTTTCGCTGAACAGCAAACAACAGAAATCTATTATGTAACAGACTTCACCTGCCAGATAGATAACATTAGGGGTCTGACCACACAAAGGTCGGGGTCAAGGAGGATTATGGGAAGTACATACATGAACTGCAGGCGCCTGCAGGTCCACAACTGGAGCTTCTGTTTCAGTTATGAACAATGAAGCAGGAAACATCTGCAGGCCTGAGATCCAGCAGATACAACCTGGACCCTTTCCATCATCCGCTGACAACAACACAAGCTCCTCACAAAACAACAAGACTCACATCAGAAAGCTCTGCAAGTCCAGACCCATTCAGGGCGGCTGGAAGATGAATTCACAAATGTTACTGCCTGAAATGAATCATAATCAACGGTGCAGTAAAGTTCAGTCTCAAACGCTTCTGAACAACAACAAAGATCCCTGTAAAGCTGAGACATTCACTTTAAAGGCTTCAGACAAGTTTAACGTAAAGTGAATGAATATGTTTGACTCATAAAGTGTTGTTTTCAACCTCCTCTGTTGGGAGCGTAAACAAAAACTGATTTATTTTCCAGAGTTTCTTTCTGAGTTAATGGTTCATTCTCCTAAATGTCTACAGCTAAACTATAATTTCAAACTAAATGTGATGTAACACATAGCAACAGAGTGTTGTTTGCATTAAGTCACTCAGTAAGGTGAATTACTCCGTGTCGGTTCCTGTCAACTCTGCAGACACTCACTCATAGAGAAACCACTGTACGATGACTTCACGGCGTTCAGGAGTTTCCTCGTGGAACATCCTGTTCGAACGTGTCATCTACAGAGCTGCTTAACCTAGATGACGTGATTCGAGCTTCCACACAGTATAAAAGATAAAAGACCCATCCCGTTGGACCATGTACTGTAATTACACTGTGCCAGTTTGGACCCAGTCGGGCAGATTTACTGCATGTTATCACTCATCTCTTCTTCTTCTTTCACTGTAAAGACCTGATCTCCAAAGATACTGGTCCAATCCAAAAATATGCAGCTCCTCATTTGACAACTGAACTGATAAACAGCATCAGTGGAAAATGTTTTTTTACCAGAGTAAAGTGTAAAACACACATTGACAGTGTGACTGATAGACATCATCACTGTTGGTGATCTTCATCTAAGTCGAGTATTAACAAATATAATGTGCCTAAAATAATAACACAAAAACAATTCTGATCTTTTGTCTTTATTGACAACAACTATAAAAAAAAAAAAATCCACCTGGATTCAGGTGTTAGTTCACCTGGAGTCTTGTTAAGAAAATGAGTTTGTAGTTGTGGACTAGAGCTACTTTGACTCACAAAAAAACACTCAAATGTTTTGAGTTTGCTCCGCACAAGAAGAAGACGCTAATGTGAGCCACCCCTCTCCAAAAGGAGCTTTCAGAGGATCAGGAACGGTTGATTTACATAAAGCCAGTCAAAATGACCCCAAGAGCACAACAAACAGTCAGTGAGGTAAAGAAACAACCAGAGTGACAGATAAAGATCTGAAGGCATCATTGGAACTGGTTAACATCTGTGTTCATGAGTCTACAGTAGGTAAAACATTGAACTATGACAGGACACCACGAAGGAAGCTGCCCAGACCTCAACCCAATAAACATGCTACCGTTACATTTCCTGCCTGTCTTTGTCCTTTCGTTTATTTTTCTGCCCCTGCCCTCTCTCTCTGTCTCCCTCTCACAATTACCATGATCAGCTTCACCTGTTTATTCCCTCTGCTCACTCACCTCAATCCCCAGATCAGTTTCACCTGTGAACCAGCCTCCCTTCTTAAGCTCCCCTCAGTTCACACCCTTTCACTCACTTTGTTCGTCTTGCAGCCTGTTTGTTGCCAGTTCGTTCGTAGTCGACCTTGTTTGTTCGTAGACTTGTCCTTGTCTGCCCTCGTGTCTTTGTACGTTGCTAAATTTTAGTTTTGTCTGCACATTTTTGCAGTGATTTTTGGTTTTATCTTTGTATCTGCCTGCTGTTTGTTTTTAGTCCACATACTTTTTCACAAGCACTATGAGATTCTTATGGTTACTTAAATAAATAAACTTAAATAAACTTCAGATCATGTTTTATGACAAATTAATGCAGAAAACCAGGAAATTCCAAAAGATAAATTTACTTTTTTTGTTTTGATGCTGAAATTTAAGCACAACAATTACAAATGGAGATTTCTTTGTGTGTTCTAGGATCCATTTCATATATCACTAAACTGAGAACAGAAGGGAGAGAAAGCGTATTAGTTCCAAATATACATTATGTTTGTGCACATACGCTGCTGATGGTCTGTTTCTTTGCCAACAATCAAAGCAGACCAGACATTTTCACACAAAGGCAGCTCTTTGCTGCAACCACAGTGCTTTTGATTTGGTACTCTTTCTTCTAAAAATAGACTACTGTCCATGTCAAATGACACAGCAACAAATCATAAGAGATTGTCCTCTCTGACACAGTTCATTTAAAAAAGATGAAGATATCGTCTGACAGTCTTTAGACCCACTCACAGGCAACACAATCCACCCTTCAGAGGACAGAACAACCATCAGATGTTTGTGCACAGCATATTTGTTTCTGTTACACAAAAGACCTTCATGATTTCAGATTAGGTGGATTGTTGCGTGCTTTGATTGTCCCCACAGTAATCAGTGGTTTAGGTGTAATCCTAACAGAAATAACACATAAAACATGCCTATATTCAGAAAATGAATTGTACAGTACCGACTCCCAGAAAAGGCACATTTTCAGTCACCACCTTTTATTATGTTCCTTTTCATACTGCAGTTTCTCCGTCTATAAATGGGTCTAAGTAGTGTTTACAACCTCCCTTAAATTACAGTGTTACTTCAGCTGTAGTATGTCCATGACCTCTGACAGAGACTCTCAGGAGGACGTTATGCTGACAGAGAAACTGTTGTATAAAGACACTAGGGAAAACTTACACTTACTGAAACGCAGTGTTATTTCAAACAGGCACATAAAATAAAATGAAAAAGCAAAGTTTTATGGAGCATTAGGCCATAAGCATAACTCAGACTAGATATTATGTTGTTTAAGCATCTCAGGATGAGAATTGCTACCCTGACTGCCTGAGGCAAAGTTGAAATTCCACATTTCCATCTCAGTAGATGCACAAGTGAGTGCAGGAGAGAGTTGGTTTGCATTTACAGCGAACACAGCTAAGAATTCAGGCTACTTTAAAGAAAAGCTGAATATAGCGATATGAGAAAATTATGGTGCATGAACAGTGCTCTCTGTCTGCTTTGGACACTTTCTGAGAAAGGTACGAGAACCATCATTACAACCATGTAATGTAAGCGTACTGTTAATCTATACGTGACAAACTCCTGTGCCTCTGTTTTCAGTAACGGCACACTATATTGGTACACTAAATCTGGCCATGGTTCCATTTCTAAAATGATTCTACACATAAATACAAGAGTAACGGCCTGCTGTTTGCGTTGTTTTTCTTCCAAGTGCTTTGATTCATACGAACATAAAAATAAAAAATGACCAGAGCAGCCTGATTAGATTTATAAGTTCAAAACTCTGTATGCGCACAGCACACTAACTCTGACACTCAACTATACTGTATTGGGTCAAAGTATTCTGCTGCTCTCCACAGTTCCTCACGTCCAGATTAGACTCTGATGCCTACACAGCAGTTATCGACTGTACTCCCAGCAGAATTATCAGACTGGACCACAGCCTAAAGACTAAAGCAGTCATGGGCAGATAACAGGAGAAAGGAAGAATTGTGCTGTGAGAATATACAGACATAAGCATGTTGTCATGTAGTTGGACACAAAGCACAAAGCACATGCAAGTGAGACTTTAAAAACACAGGAGGATCATTTGCATTTTCTCAAATCAGTGGCTTGGACAAAATGCTAAGTCACTGCAACAGAGGAAGATGCCAAGGTTGTAACTTACCATCAGGAGTTCTTTCTGGAAGGACTTCCTCTCTTTGCTCTCTGTATTGTTGCAGTCTTCCTTTAGCTTCTCCAACACTGACGCAACCTTCTCAGGTTCGCTGTCCAGCTCTGCACGACAGAAATGCGCCAAGGGAAGGTTGACATAACCGAGAGCGTCTGCAAACGCCCGCCAGTTCCCAATGTTCTCCATCAATATAGTTCTTACAGAGGCGTAGATGTATGTGAGGAACTTGCAGGGTTTCAGTATCTGCTCCAGTAACAAAGAAGTCGTAAGGTCGGGGCCCGTGAAGTAAATGGGCTTTACCTTTCCAACCACCAGCACATTCTTTGCATGGACAAGGCCCATTTTGCCCTGATAATATCCAATGTACCATTCTTTTGTCCACAACTGGCCCTTCAGCTTGATCTTCTCCTCACTCAGCAGAGCCACAAAGTCTCCTTTTTTGTACTCAAGCAAGTACTGATTTTTCGTTTGTCGGATAACAGTTTTGATTAACTTGCCAAACTTAAGGTTATTTATCCTCCTGTCCTGGAAAACAGGGTACTTGGTGGCAATGGCAAGAGGAGACAAGACTATCTTACCGACTTCTTTCTTCTTCAGGAAACGCCTTTGCACCGATGTCTTTTGACCTGTTTTGGGTGGCGGTGTTGGTGTCTGGACACAAAACTGAGCAAGTATACAATCTTGGTCGTCTTTGACCTGGACCCTTAAGGTGAAATCGGAAACATCTTCACTGTTGCGTGAGGAAATCATGTAGACAAGCCTGCTGACTTTGCCTAGTTTAACCTGGAAGCCCCGGACCACTTTGGCCTGCTCACTAGCTTTTACTTCATAGTTGGCCATGTTGGAATAAACTCCAACACGGAGGTCCTGGGGTCTGGACAAAACAAACTGGTGTTTACCCCAGAGCTGCAGAGCCACTGGTGGTGCAGACTGTGCCTGCTTGCCAACATCACTCACCAATAAGGTCTTTGGAGCACAATCATGGCCAAACATAGCCACAACTGTCTTGAAGGATGGGTGAATGTGCTTGGGACCGTACACTCCTAAGGTGATCTTTTTGACAACATGCTCCCAAACTGTGGAGTCTGGAGATACGGACTGTGACTGAGCCACAACACACACATACATGCAGGGTTCAAGATTATCTAAACACACCTGGACGGTGTCCCCATAAATGTATGCCTGAGGAATGGGAGTGTAAGGTCCCTCTTTACAATCACTCCTTACACACAAGACTTCAGTTGTCTGCCTGCTCTCCATTTTCACCACCACAGACACTTTCATCTCTAGGGTAATGGTGGTTTTGGTCTCCATGTTGCTCAGTTTGATCTCTACCACAGGGCTGACGGTGGTGCACCGATCGTTGTTTAGCTCTAGTGGAGGGTCAAGCAGAGCTTTGATGGAAATCTGTTGCGTATCACCTGCGGTCACGTGGCCCTCGGGTATGTGGATGCTGATGTTAGTATCTGGAAGCTGGACTGCCCCTCCAGAGCTGTCCAGCCTACAGACAATGTTGGTTTCTACCGGCTGGGTTTGGCCCCATCCTGGATTCTGGCCCAGCGAGTCCAGGTCATGGCAGGACCTGGCCAGCTTGCGGTGATTGAGCCACGCTGTCCGAAAATCCTCCCTGCTTTGAAACTGCTCTGGCACAGGAGCTTTAAGGCTTCCAAAGAAACTGGTCTGGGCGTGAGGAGAGTCAGACTGAGCCTGGAGGATGGACAGCTCAGACAGACTGTAAGATCGTTTGCTTCTAAAAAACGGGTTGTCCCTGCGCAGCGTTTGCCCCACCCCTACAGTGGGACTGAGAGGGTTCAAACTAAAAACGCCGCTGCCAAAACCATTGATATCGGCAGTGCTGCTGGTGGAGTTGGGCACTGATGGAGTGAGTGAATCAAACAAAAGCAGGTCAACTGATTTGTCATTACTATTCTGATCAAGTGAACTCTGAGGACCCCCATTTAGGAAAGGGTTTGTAGAGGTATGGGTTGTTGCAAAAGGATTTCCATTTTGGTAGGTGGTTGGTTTCAGTATCACCCCGGCCCACTCGCCTAGTAGTTCCATTTCTTTGGCTGCCTCCTCGTTACAGTCTCCCACAGTGTCAATCATCCCACTGTCACTGAAGGACGAGTCTCTGTAGTTGATGGGCTGCACGTAAGCTGCAGGGATGTAACCCATCTCTGTGTTATTATGAGCATACCACCACTCTGCTCCAGAGGAGTCCAGAACGTACAGGTGGTCCCCTTTAGAGAATTTCAGGGTGGTGAAGCTGGATGGGCAGTAATCCTTTATGGCAATGACTTCTCTGGCAGCGCCAAAAGAGGCAGTTGCGTCCAGTCTTAAGGCACTGGGAGAAGGCACTGGGGGATAAAAAGAATAGCGTCAGGTAGAGAATGATGAAAGTCTAAGTCTAAATTGAAAATCTCTTTTCCACAAGAAAGCAATCTATCGGGTTATAGCATCTTTCAAGTTTCAAGTTTCTGATGAAATAAAACAAAATAAAGCCGATGCAGTCGATGTGTGGCTGTTTCATGTTTCTCTGGATCAGTTTGAGGTGGAGAGGAGTATTGACAGATACCTTTTTGTATACAACATTGGAAAAGTTCAAACAGAACCTTGAAAATCTTTCTTTCTTGCAGAAATATTAAAAGAACAAACAGAAACAGCTGCATGCTTGTAACACTGAAGAATGATAAAACTCTACTGCTTCGTCACTATTCATGCTCAGAAAAACACTGGCTAACCCAAACAGTTCTGGACTGTCACGACCAGATGCTTCAACCTAGCACATGCCAGACATCAATCTGTTTCAGCACAGACGGACAGAAAACAAACTGAAAACACACTAATTCATCTGCTTCTGCTGTTTGTGTTTCTGACAAACTAATCAAAAGATGTTTCTTTTAAATTTACGACTAGTCTACACAATACTACATAAAATGACACAGTATCACAAAGTAGATTGTAATATAATGGAGGCAGGTTGGCATAATATCATAGATATCCATTTCATTGTTTTGCTATAATAATAATTAATTAGCAGTGTTGGGTGCTAATAGCAAATGAAAAGAGAGAAAGCATATTTTAAAAAACATATTTTAGGGGCTTTAACAACTACAAAGGTGACTGAGTTTTCAGTTTGACATGAGCTGACCTTTGACATCAGTGAGACTGGCTTCCGACACTCCCTCGCTGAGATCGATCAGTGTCCCCTCAGACCGGCAGCGCGGGAGAGAAGCGTTGTTGGTCGTGGCTCTGATTCGATGGGCGGCCATGTTCCGACCCGTCACTGTGCACCAGCCGGCGTTTTCAGGCTACTGTACTGGGTTTTGTTTTAGCTAGTGGCCAAGTTGGATGTCAACAGCCTCCCATGATCTCTGAAAGACATAAAATATTGAATTACATTAAAAACAAAGTTAAGTCAGCCATTGTTTTTAAAGTAGGCGTGTGTCTTTGCTTGTCTTTATTTTTTACAGAGTACTGAGCGCTTGTCTTTTGCTCATCTTGCTGTAAGTTCCAACCCACTTTTAATTTAAAATATTTTTAAATAAGTTTAAGTTTGCTGCTTATTCATTTTTAACATGCTACAAATCAACATAAAACTAAGATTTTAATAGTGGGTGAAAATATCTGTGATTCAAGTCTTCCAAATAAGTTTGATCCTCCAGGCCCATCTCAGCAGTTTGAAATCAATATAAACAGAATAACAAATTATTTCTCTGAGAGTTTTTAGCTGTCTGACTCATAAATGCAGATGTCTCATTAATATATATCAAAAAGCATAAGAGCTTGTACATAATGATGAAGTAAATCAATCTGTCAATACATTTACTGGAAACACATTTAAAAAATGTGAATAAATATAACAAACACAAAGTGGCTAAAGTTAAGTGTAGTTTAGTTTATTAAATTTATCAAACTATGATCAACTAAAAGCTGCTTAACACACTATTGTAATAAGTGCCGTGTCCTGCAATAACCTGTTTGTGTTCTTTGGCAACACAGACACCCTTCCTTGCAGACTTGGATTTGTTTTTAGTTTGGAACATGTTGCAGATATGAAATTCCCAGGTGGGGAAGTTTAAATTCATCAATCACGCAGCAGCTTGCATCTGTTTTCCACTTATATTTTTAGATGTTACGAGTATAATGAATCTATGTGCAGAAAAATATTCAAACCAGTCTGTTGTAAATGTAAATATGATGACTACAAAACAAATAAAGGAGTGAAAAGCTGCAAATAGCAGATGTGGGTCAGTGGAACACTGTGGGTTAAGAGACACCAGGCTTTTTACTTCAATCCATAATTCATAACAGTGTCAGCTCGGGGAAGACGCAGCACGCAGAAAGGAAGAGATGATCATAGTTTACTACTGACACACTTCTTCAGCAAAACACAGTCGCACTCTGCCAACAAAGGTCACAAATGCCCCACTGAATTAAGATGATTAAAAGTTATTGATGGATTTATTTTGCCACTTTAATGTGCAGTGTGCAGTGTTGTTACTTTTACTAACTGCTTTCTCGAGCAGTCTGGGTGTGAAGTCAGCAGGATCCTGAAAGTGAAGCAGCTAAATGGAATCTATTCATTCATTTTCTGGTTTTTACCTGTGCCTCTTATAATGTGACACATCACAGAAGAGAGCTTCTCCCCACCAGCCTTTATTATAATTTAGAATTTGCACATAAAAACTGTGAAATGTTTTGTCATGTTCAACTAGTTCCAACATGTTCCGACATCCAGAGACAGAACAATGAAATGTTGCAATCACACTAAAATTAGCAGTAGTTGTTCCTCTTGCTCATATTAAACATTTACTGCATGAGCTAGAAAAAGCACCGAGGTTGAAGGAACCAATCGAGCGGCTGCTCTGGTTTGTGTGTTTTTCAGCTGCAAAACAAGAAGTCACCATGTAGCAGCTTCCCACTGTTGTGTTGACGTTCACGACTTCAGAAGAATTACCGTCCTGTTTTCAACAGACCAGATGCTGAATTATTTGAATTTACAATATCTGCAGGATTGGTTATTTTACAGTATATCTCACTATAGAAACTCTAGAACAGTAGCATCACAGCCTCCTGCAGCACATGAACATCAGCTTATGATGCAGCTGTAACAGTGTCCATGCCATGTGAGGTAAACCTGAATAATAAAGGAGAATGTGTTTTATTAACTGCACTTGTGTGTTTGTAACCTTTTTAGAAAAGGTAAATACAGTTTTTTTGCTGTCTTGTTGCTATTTCAGTCACTTTCAGATCACGTTGACCTGCACTCATATACAGTATAAAGGTTCACTACAAAAACCATAGCACAAATTCAGCAGCGCATTCAGCTACCGGCACCTTTAGATCTAAAAATATCATGCATCACATTCAGACCCTGAAGGCAGCTCTGATTCCATCCTAATGTTAGTGTGCTGCAGCTCGACGTCTGGATCTCATCTCTTTGAGGCGGGGGGAGCAGGGGGAGGTGGGGTCAAATGTAAACTCTGGGTGGTCTCAGCATGACCACCCTGCACTGTTTAACTCCTGCTACAGAACAATAGTGGGTGGGGACAGCTCTGCATGTAAATCAGAGGGAACACGACAACAAGGAAAAACTCCATCATGCAAATCACCACATGTTGCTGGGTAATAAGACTCTGAGAGGAGCTTTAATGAGGCTGAGGCAACTCAGAGTGTCAGAAACTCTCCCTCTGGACGTTTCTAATAACATTTCTACAGAGCTTAATTGCTCGGTCGCCAAC
Organism: Anabas testudineus; assembly: GCF_900324465.2. Taxonomy (NCBI): domain Eukaryota; kingdom Metazoa; phylum Chordata; class Actinopteri; order Anabantiformes; family Anabantidae; genus Anabas; species Anabas testudineus. The sequence continues at coordinate 2,979,704 of NC_046629.1, read as the reverse complement.
ATTTCTACAATGTGTGGAAGTAATAGTTAACAACATTTCATGTCTCATCAGGGGACTGCGTCAAGACATTCTTGGCTCTGGAACATTCAACAGAACTCCAACAACACAGAAACAAGATGTGTTTATATTGTTACTGTGCTTTTAAATGGTGGAGTTCATCAGTAGGCAGCTAAACTGAGTTAACAGTCCTAGTTTAGACAGATTCCATCGGCCTATTCCCGCATATAATATTAGACTTTGTGTACAGACCTCAACTCTGATCATGAAGAAAATTCTGCTTTAGAGAAAGCGAGAAATCGTATGCACAGAAAGGTACAGCAGATAGATTGTGTGTGGAGAAAAAGCTTCAAAGGTTTTAAGACTTGATGAAGACGTATGTGACTAGATTATCTGAGGTCAGACTGTAGAGTCTGGCCACTGCTCATCAAGGTGCAGTGTTAGATTCAAAAGCCAATCCTTCAATCATAAGATTATTATTCTTTGGTAGATTTGAGTTTATATCGATATGTTCGATATGTTTCTGCCATTTTTGGCTATTTTTCATTTGCTATATTTTATTTTATTATTATTAATCAGTGAGCCTAAAACCCGACAGACAGAAATAGATGTGGGGTCAGTTCAGAGGCCTGGAGGCATCACTTTCTTTCTAAGCTCTTGCTATTTGAATGCAAATGTAATATTTTGGGTCCCTGATATGCAGCTTTGCTTTGACATCTCAACAGCTACGGACTAGATTGCCCTGAGATTTGTACAGTAGCTCAGTGTGTTGTGCTTCCTTCACTCAGTTGTCCAACATGGGATGCTTTCAGACTGTCAGGACTGAAACCTCACAGACAGTTCTGTTCAGTTCTTGCCTTTTCATGCGTAACAGTGAGTGTGAAACTCATCATTTCTAAACCTTTAGTTCGTCTTCGGGAGAGCACCCATTGTGAGCTATCATCTGATCAAAGATGCCTTCTGTTTTCCTTGTGAATCTGTAAAAAGCCATTTGGCACCAGCCTTTTCCTGCGGGACATCCACTCCACAGGAAGTGAACTGCTGAAAGGAGTGGCATGGTTGACAGCTTCATAGAGCACTTCCTCTGCAGGGACTACGAAGGAATGGCTGAGTGATTATACTTTTTTTTTTTTTTTAAAGTCAGGCTGTTCTCCCACGACTGCCGCAGTGAATTCAAGTGTGGAAATCGGCTTACGGTGCCTCAGCAGGGTCAACGCACCAGCGCTCCTGCTGCCCACTGACAATGAGCACTTCACGGCCCAGACTGGAAATGAGAGCAGAGGTGGAAGAAGGGCAGACGTGATTGTAATTTTATATTCATAGCTTCGGATTGCATTGGGAGAGTCCTATCAGTCTGAAGGAGCAGTTAACACAACAGAGCCTCCTCCCTCCTCCCTCCTCCTCCTCCTCTTCCTCCTGGAGAGTCTGAAGGACAGACCAGCAGGCAGCCTGAGGCCGCCGGAGCTTTAATAGGACTGACAGTGGATCTGTACCATTTAACAACTCTGCAGAGGAGGGAAGCAAACAAGAGATACGACCAAACTCTCCTCTCACAGCCTTCACCGCAATCAACTGCACCAACGTTTACTGGACGACCTAACGCCTGTTAAATCATCTGTGTGTAAATAATTTAGGGTTTTATTGCTTCCTTCTCCAACTGTAAAGATACATTAGATTTGCTTGGTGAGTTTCAAGTTTAGATTTGATGGCAAACACTGGTTAAGGGAACAATTAGTTAAAATAACAGATGTCATCAGCAGGTTGCTTCAGTTTCACTAATGAAAGTTTATTCTGTGAGTAACTTGTTGGTTCAAGTGTCTCTGTAGCCAGAGATTGTCTCTGAGGGAAGATGCTCTACTCTGTAATGCTCCTGCACAACCACAAAATCTAACAGACATCTTGACTTTAGAGGAGGTCAGTTTCAGAAGTTACTGTCTCACAGTTATAAATCAATAAATTAATAATTTAAGCTTATAAACACTAACAAATACTTTTCACCCAGCATTTGGGTGTAGAAGCTCCTGAGAAGATACAGTGTCAGATTAAGTTGGTTACAGCTCTAATTTCAATGTGATGAAACAGATTTAAACCAAATTTACAGAAGGTAAGTGCCGTATCGGATCAGACTCACAATCAGGACTCAGATCAGACCTGGAAATACCTGATCTGACATTTGACATTACTAGAAACAATGGGCTCTTCACTAGGATTTAAATTCATGAGCTGTAGATTTGCTCCTGACTACACAGAGAACGCTGAAATGAGTTGTATAATAACTCACACATTTCGATTTTGTTGACAACCATTTAAAATAGCTCCTCAGATGAGAACATGTGCTGTGATTGTCATATGCAATTGTTGTTTGGGTAAAACAAGACATCTGACCATCATCTTGGTCTGTGAGAGACTGGAATGAACATTTTTATCCGTCATCTGAAGCACAATTGGTTCATTACCTGATTGTTAGTTGCAGCTCTAAATGTGACGTCATTAATTGCATCACGTCACAACATGATACTGTTGAGTATTTACTCTGTTGTTTTTGTTTTTACAAATATTTAAAACATAACTTAGTCAGGTTTAGCAGTGTCCATGTGTTGCTGTTAGGTTCACACACTGTCACTTCAAACCTGCGCTCCTGCTTAGTCATCATGTTGAGTTGGTGCTGGTGCTTCCATTAACAGGACAATAAATTCTGTGTGTACAGTATCTGTACTGAGAAAAACACTGCAGGGAACATTAATGAGGCCTGTGCTATAAAACTGATCACTGCACAAGGTCAAAGACACAACACGCTCACTCTCCAGCATTATGATGACCAAATGACTGGTTCAATATTACCCTCGGCACAGACAGAGTCCTTGCTGCGAGTTTCAGGATGATTGCTCCTGAGCAGGAAGTGACTGAGGAGGAAATGCCTTTGTGATGAGAGGCAGCCAGATCTCTGATGACTCTCTCTGCCTGCTACATTTCCTTCTAAGTATTGTTCTCGCAGCGCAGTAGGATGCTTAAGACTCAACAACAAACCAGATTTTAGATGTAATGTATGGACACCACAGCCACAAGGGAGGGGATGAAACTTAAAGAACTAACTACAAACTGCCTTCTGAACATTAGTCGAGCTGCTCTCCTGTTAGATGTTGAACAGGAAATAGTGATGTTTAGTAGAAATGTATTCATACTATAGAAATTTACCAGACTGTGACATTTGACTCTGTCCCTAATACAACTCTGATTCTGTTTAATCCACTGCACCAAACATAAATCTGAATATATGTTTTATGAGGAATTTAATAGACTGAACACATTTCTCTCTGTGTGTCTGAACAATAAGATATTTAGAAAACAGAAAACCTGATCTGATTGTTCTGACACTAGATGCAGACACAGAGCTCAAAACCAGAACCAGATATAAAAAGCGGTTTAGAACTGATATGAAAAAATCCAGTTTGATGTGTTCACACGTCAGTGACAAAATCAGATCTAGGTCCATTAGAGCCAAGAAAAGGACTAGGGCCACTACAGCTGTAATGTGAACGTAGACTTATCGCCACAAACATGCAGTGTCATCTGGTTTTCTTTCCAGCGAGGGAGGGTTTAGCAGCGTAGGCGGAACAGGCTCGCAGACCTTGAAGTTTCTCATCAAATAATGAGAGAAATCCAGGTGCTGTGTTCTCAGGCAGCAGGGCGATGAGAGACGGAAGAACGGTCTCGTACTGAGTCAACACTGCCGGGGCCTTGACTGTTTGGAAACAAAGCTCCAGTATCTCTGTCCTGGAGCAAGGCAGAGCCACGCTGCAGAGTACACAGCAAGTGTCGCAGAGAAATGTCACACTTCAACGTCACAACCACACCTTCAAACATCAACGCAGAAATAAAATCAATATTTAAAGGTGTGTTGTTTTTTGCAAACAAAGTTATATTTACAAGTGGTATAACTCACCCAAACTCGCTGTGTCTCCTTGAGATCTATCAAAAGTGCTGAATATGGTTTGTAATGAATCAAATTTCTGATCATTTAAAAAAATATGTAAATCTTTTATTTCTGTGTTATTTCCCTTTTGTCATGAATCCATGCAGCTGAATGAAAACATTTAAGGACAAACTGATCATTTCAGATCATTTTCACCTAGTGTTGCTGCAGCCTTTATCTGACAGCATCCAGTTCAGACTTGTGTTGACCAACATTTTAAAGTACAAACTGTGAGAATCTTAAAATGCCAAAATGAGTAAGCATTTCAGCACTTCAGTTCCCTCCTGTCAATATCAGTGGATTTTTCATTAGATGTCTGAAATAAGGTCTGAGGCGGCTAAATGAGACTATGGAACACTTATAGATCAGGGCGGGTTTAGACAAACAGCTCTTGCAGAAGAGATAAGCAACAGGACTGAGTAATGGGACTTTTCTCCCTAAGTGTGTTTTTTTTAATCTCCACAGTTCCTTTTTAAGATATTTGGCTTAAAAATTATATAAAAATATTGAGAACCAGGAAAATAAAACTACAAAACATGTTGGTGGTGTAGAAGAAAAAGAAAACCCAAACCCTACTAACCCTGTGCCAGCTTCACTGAAAGGATGCATTGTACCTCAGCTTTGCTCTGTTTTACAAACCCCGTTCATTATTTTACATTTCTCTTACTGTCACAGCTGTTGCGAGTCAACTCCTGATCGCCTGAGGTCCTCACAGCTTCTGTGTGATCTGAGACAAATCTACAAACACAGAGACTAAAAATGTTCTGCAGTTCCTTCTGTCTGACGACTTTTTGATGCCGCTGCTTACTGGAAACACCTCTGGCTGTCAGTCAGTGGGTTCATTTGCTTAAGTACATTCTTAAATGTTGATGCTGGACAGTCTACGTTTGTGGTTGATATAATCTATTCAGTGTGATTCTGTCAGTGCTGCAGCAGCTGCTGCCATCAATTATTCCTTTGCTTCACAATATACACATAGCAAGGTGGAATGACTGCAGGGATAAAGTGAGGAGGAATGTGAGGAATGCCGAGCTCCAAATGAAATCATGCATTATTCAAGTGAGGAGAAGGAAAAAAAGGGAAAACTTATCCTTCTTTTGACAACAAAGACGAGGTTGGAGGTCACGTAAAACTGTCATTCTGGGCTTTTATCAGGAAATTCATTGGGCTGCTTTCGTTGTTGCCAGTCTTGTCACGAACCTGGGAACAATGCTTTAACACACACATGCACACGCCCCTATCCTCCAACCCCACCACGCATCCTAGACACACACTCCCTTCTTCAACAAGCAGTCAGATGAGCAGCTGTAATCTGAACTGAGTCCTGACTCAAAACTATGAGGCTGAAACTATCTGATGTGTAATGAGTACAGCATGAACACAGTGATGTTTCTCTAATGTCAAACTATCTTCCAGACTCCGACTGGCAGAGACAAACCTCACACTGGCCACCTTTACATTTAGACACAGCTGTACATTAGGAACTTGTGTCAGCAAAGATAGTCTACATCAATATCTGCCCTGATCCAGACACATGGGAATGGTGGGCACATCCCCACAGACAGAACAAGTGATGGATGACTGAACAATTGGTGTCACCATTTCACTGGTGGAACATACAGCAGGTCTGAATTACATCTCTGATTTGTCAGCAGTAAACAAACAGTTGGTGCTCACTCATATTATTTCTGGTGTTATGATATGATATGCAAACATTTTAGCATGCAAAGCTGTGCTAGGTCACCGCCCTAATAAATACTACTGCAACTTTTCCAGCTGACTCAGTTTCAGAGGGATCCTGTCCCATGAATGTGGAATGGTTTGTTTGTGGCCACCTACGTCTGTAGGATTCTTTCTCTGGGGACCATGAATCGAGTTTTATTTATATAGACCACTTTACCCTCACAGATAATGCTCCCTCCCCTGTGTTCACCTTGCACCTATGTGAAGGTGTTGCAGGAATCCCTAGTCTGGATGGAACCAGCAGACACCTTGGGAAACACAGTTGCTGCAGGTGTTTCCAAAATGCTGACACTCACAGAGCGTTCAGTTCAGACACCAGATGTCAAACACACTGATGAAAGGTGCGTTTCTGTCCTGACTACAGGTAGATGTGGTTCATAGGCAACAGAGAACGATCACTCTGGGCTCCGAGCATGAAGAAATAGAGGGTGGGGGGGTTGTTAGAGAAAGACTGAGCTCCAGGATGACTCACTCCTGGTATAATGGCTGGCTTCATTCCCTGACAAATAAAGCTGACAAGGGTGGCCTGGGGCTGGTGGGGTGTGGGGGGGGACAGCTGCCTATCTGATGCCAACCACAGCCGTGCCCTTGTCGTCCCAACTCGTGCTGTAATCAGCTGGGGCTGAGCTACAGCGACGGCAGGAGAAGCACGTTCACCCCTGGAGGAGGGGAGGTGGGGGGGGGCTTATCTGGCATCACATGCATTCATTCATTCATTCTAACTGTCTATTCAGCTGCAACCCAAGACCTGCCCCTGAGCAAAGGAGGGGTGAAGCATGCAGAAAGAAAACAAATTCATAAACTGAGGTCAAACTTTGGAGAATTTCTCACAGTCCAGCAACAATGTCTGGTTAAGGGGGGGTTAAATATACTGAGGTTACCTCAGCACAGCAGGCTGGAACAGGGGGAATCAGCTGGTTTTAATCTGTCCACACAATGACTGATGAACAGTAACAACAATAATTCCTGGTATTAGTTCTCGATGCTCCTCAACAAATCAACAAACATCGTCCACTGAGGAAAACTGGGAGCTCTGACTGAAAGCTCCAGGGAAACAAAAATGCAAGTCTGTGGATCACGAGTTGGGAATTTTTTGTCAAGCTACTGTTTCAAAGGTCAAGAATAAATTCCCATGTGCTATTTATAAAATGTTATCAACTAAACAGCAGCCGCAACGGTGATGGATTCTCTCCTTCTAAATTTGAATTGATACTGTGAGCAAATCAACAGAAACCAGAAAATACTGTGTATGATTTAAAACACTGTAACTAGTCATTTTTACATGTTCAATTATCTGCTGAACATTTTTTAGCAGATTAATCTTCCTCTGTTCAATATCCCTTGGCATATGGAAATAAAAACAACAACAAACTGTTTATGTAATTAGTAAGTATACATGTGTAGTATGTATAGTACTTCATAGTAATACTTAAGTTGTACTTTTGTAATGTTCAGCAGGAGACACCTCTCCCTAGTCAATCTAGGCCAAGCCTGAACCTGTTCAGTTTGTGTTTCCATTAATTATTTCAAGCTACATAATTTAATTTATACAAAAAAAGACTAATGTGCTGATGTAAATATTGCTGTTGCAATAAGTTTTCTAATGAAAATGTAAATGAATCAGTTTTATTTGAAACACGGAGAGACTACGAATCAGAGCAAGAATGAAGCTCGATCTGCAACAGTGAGTGTTTGTGTTGATGATAATAGATTGTGGCTACGATGCACATCCCAGAAACAAATCATCTGGAATCTCACTGTGCAGCATGCTGGGAAAACAACGTCGGCTTTGCAGCAGCAGAAAATATCTCTTTTCATGTCAAAATAACTCTGCTGCTCAACAAGTTTTTTAAACTCTCTGTGACATTTGGATTTATTATTAGAATTATTATATGAATATGAACATCAGCTTCTACAGGGGACACCTTTAAAGATGCTTATTTCAACTCCAACATTATTTATGTGGAGTTGTGTTTGTGTTCACCTGCTGAATGTCAGCTATTCATTCTGTGAGCTCTGTTTTGGTCTCCACCAGCAGGCAGTAGACGTTTAGCACATCAACATGTTTGTCTTCCTTCTAAAATAATAACATGTTTTAATAATAACTGTTCTCTAACTGACACGTTTACTATGTTTGTTAAACAGCAAAGCAGGAATTCAGTTTGTCAACTGTGTTGAACAATAGAACAATTATTTTTACATTTTAACACTGACCTTAGTTTTTTAATATTTATTTATTATTTATTTAACTTTTCTCTTTAAGCTGAAAGGTCTGAACACTGTTCACATGCTGGGTCCTCTTCTAGTCATAATAATCTCACCGCTCAGCAGTGAAGCTTGTTTGTGACTGAAGGAGATAATAGTGAAAACTATGAACGAGCCACTTTGAGTGTTTCCCATTAAACGTGACTTGAAAGTGTCAGTTTACCGAGTGGGACCGACCCAGCAGGTGGCCGTCACACATCGACCAAACCACTTCAGGGGGTTAGATTTGGTCTCAGCACGGTAACAGCTTTACACAACCTGTGGCTGAAAGATTAGAAGTAACTGAGAGATGTGTGATGTTCCCAGGTAAATCTCACCTGGCCATGAAATGTTCCCATTCTAAAATAATGTTTATATAATTATATTAGGAAACATTTGCCTCATTTCATTTGTCTTTTTATAGTTTATAGCGCTTCTTTGTGGTACAGTGTAGGAGTACTACTGTGTTTTTACTGTTTTACAGAAGTTCTTTGATTTTGACTTTTACTACAACTGTTTCTTAAGTTATAAAAAGTAACTAAGTACATTTCTTTAAGTAAAGTTTTTCTACTTTACAGGAATATTTCTACATTTTTCTACTTCATACTTTGACTTCACTACACGTCAAAGGCCAATAGGCATTTTTACTCAACAACACTACTTTACTAAGTATAGTTACTATTTACTTTTCAATAGTTAGTTACTAGTTACTTTTCAGTAGTTAGTTACTATTTACTTTAGCAATAATAAGATTCAGAATATGTGATGAATGAATCCAGTTCATCCAGTGTTAGATCAGCTCCTCTGTAACCAGATAACCTCTATAATTACAACCTGGTAATAAACTACAGGAAGCTGCATCTGCAGCTGATGATGATGATGATGAAGATGATGATGATCAATCAGTGTTGTGTTATCTGCTGCCATGGCAACCGGTGTCACCCACAGCTCCTCCGTGAGACCACCGACACACCGGAGACCCCCGACACACCGGAGACCACCGACACACCGGAGACCACCGACACACCGGAGACCCCCGACACACCGGAGCCCTAACGGACCTCCGGGTTTTCCCGGTTCTGCACCGACGGAGCTCGGGTCGTGTTTCAAAGTGGAAACTGTAAAAAGTAGAAGTCCTCGACCCGAGCAGACTTTAAAGACGGTTCTGGTCCGAACCGAAGCGGATCCTGCTGAAGAACCGTCGTGTTTTCCGGTCTCAGCCCTGAACTGTGCAGCTCTGAGGGGGAAAAGTTGCTGCTGAAATCCGCCCCCCCCCCCCCCCAGAGACTGGAACATGTCCTCACACCGAAAACACGGAGACACGGACGAAGCTGGAGAAGAAGGGAACATGGCAGCTCACCTAGCGGGGAAGAACTCCTGGTGGGTCCCATGAAGGAGGCGATCACAGCGGAGCGGGCGCAGCTTCCGTGCTTCTCTTCCCGGCGGCGGCGCTGGATGAATGTGCGGATCCGCACGGTCCTCCTGGAGGAACGAAGCCGAGCTCCGGCTGATGTCAGCGGCACAGGGAGGGGCCTCCCCGGGCCAGATTTCCATAAGGACGTGATGTCACGACTGTGGTTCAAGTGTCTGGGACTCCGCTCAGACATCTGGAGAATAAACAGGGAATTAAATTTTATCATCGAGGACTAATGGAAAGGATTTGAAGCACTAGAGAAGAGCTCCCCACAATACTACAACATCACAGTACTGAAACAATACCTGTACAGCAATATTACAATACTACAGCAATACTACAGCAGTATTATACCAACATTACAATACTACATAAAACTTTATAATACACTATACTGCTGTGAACAATTCAACCTTACTGGAGTTTTATTAGCCCACAAAATACTTTCAGAATATTTAGTAGTATTGTTAAGTATAGGTGGTCTTCAGGTGTCTCTCCATTTCTTGGAGTTTACATTATGATGTAAAAAGGAAACTGCATACCAACATGAAAACATCCCAGTGGAGAGGGGTGGTGGGGGGATCATCATGATGTGGAGCTGCTTCGTTGTTCAGCTGTTTGTGGTTTTCTTATAATATAAGTATTTGGTTTCACACATGAAATATTACCATCCATGCCTGATGATGGTACCAAGTAAGATGTTGAAGATAGTTACTAAAATTCAACCCAACAACATCTAACTTTCTAAACCAAATTACACTATTACAGTATTTTTCACCATCTGTGCCACACTTCATTACAATCCATCTAACAGTTGTACTGTAAATATGTTTGTCTAGACCAGAGTGGAGAACCAATCAACGAACAGACAAGACATTAGAAACCCTGGAGCTGTTGAGCTAAAACAAATACAGAGGAAAAAAGTAGAATCCTGGTGGAATAATGATGGATTTCAGGCATTACTAAGCTTTCCATCGGCTTGATGGATTGTAGACATGAGGCACAGAATCGACAATGACAAATAAGCATGTCTGCAAAACTACATTACACTCACACTACACAGCCGGCAGCTACAATACACTGTTAAATCATTCAGAGACCAAACCAGGCTGTTTTATGCTCAACAGGCTTCAAGAACAAAACACGAAGAAGTCAGAATATCCTCATAAAAATGTGCTGGTTTTTATTTATATGTAGTATAAAAAGATGTAATATCAAGGCTTTTGGGACAGATTGCAATTACAGACAAGTGAAGTGTCATAGTACACGCTCACACATAAAAGAAATGAGGCCATTACTACAGAGCGCTGAACCGTGTACAGGACTGTGGATCCTGTGACTGAGTCAATGTTAGGTGGACATAAAAGGTTTTATCACGTTAGAGTTAATTAAAGGGTAAAAACAACATGAAACAATCAGGTAAATTAGCAACAAAGAAGTAATTACATTACTGCACCAGTAGAAGGCAGTAATGAACCAAACTGTGCCTCCTCTGGAAAACTAGAAAAGAAGTTCAAGGATCAAGACTAGTGATGATTTAATTATTATTAAAGTAATCAGTTTACATCATTTTAACAAGTAAATCTGATAAAGTAAATGTAAATACAAAATCACTGGAACTGAATCAGCCCAACAGCAAATTTCACTGGAAATAGTTTTGTTGTTCATAGATCGACTACCGAGAAATAATAAACTCTTTACTACACAGGCATCAGTAATGACAAAGTACCACTCATAGTTCACTTTACTTTGTCTTTTTAATGCCACTAGTTTGTGTGTTTAAGTGTTTTTTTAAGTATACATATATACAGTGAGGGGGAAATTACTAGTATAAATTATAGAGGGGCCTTATGAATTATTGTCAGTAGAAAGGTCTCATTTGACTAATATAATCCTGTAGAAACAGGTTCCTAATTACAGACCACTGCACCACTGAACACCTGTGGCTTAATATAAAACATTCAGTGGATGTGCTAATAACATTAATAACAACAGATTGACAGGTACATTTACTGTTATACCGTTTAAAACATGATCCTAACATAACTAGCAAACAAATTATATACAGACATAACATCTTGAATACAAAGTTGAATAACTGCGTCATGAATAACTGTACTTGTATATCTACAGAAACTCCAAATATCAATAACATAAACTTTAGCACTAATTTCTAATTTGTGTATCCACATATAAAACTACACAACAGGCCAGTGTGTCAGCCAGGGGAATTCCTGATTTTAAAATAAATGCAAGATAAAATACCTCCTGTGTTATCTGGTAGAAGAAATTTGTTGAATGTGAAATATGCAGAGTCAGAGTGAACACTGTGTGTTGGTAACAGTACAAACACACTGTCTCCAGCAGTTTGGCCAAGTTAAGCATAATAAAGCCTGATTCAGCTCCCATTCTGCAGGAGCTGTCAGGTGCAGCTGGAAAAGAAATGCTGGAAGTGGCCAAACAAAGGAAGGAACACCAACCTGCGAGCAGCTATTGACACACCACAAACACTTTGTTTCCCTCCGCTTCCCCTGACAAATACATTTCTGCATTTCTAAGGAGAAACTGGTTTTCAGTGGAGGAGTTTCATCAAATTCCTGACTGACCGCTGTAACTACTGTCTGTTAGAAACAAACAGTAGAAACAAACGTCCATGAGAAACTCAAAATGAGTCGGCATGAACTGTGCACACCAGTACCAGACTGTAAACTCTTGTTTTATGCACTGTATAGTCCCTATCCTCAATTTTATTCTTGCTATCGGTTTTCTTTACTGGAGGTTTTTTGTTGTTCAGCTAAACAGAGGGAATAAAGGAGCTTTTCTTTTTGTCATGAGCTGACTCTCATGTTTTCTAGTGTGTGTGCATATTTTATCCATTTCAAACTCAGCGAAAGACAATCTACCACAGCTGCAGGGCAAACGGCGTGTAAGAAAATACTGCGGCTCAAAATGATGATTCATGTGTGGAAAAACTTGGACTGTAATCGCTGACTGTGGTTGGAAGGCAGAGTAAAAACTTTAATTGAGACGGGACTCTTCTGACGAACTTCTCATCACAGCAGCGAGTGCAGCTGGAGTGTGCACGAAAGAAAACTGCTGAAAACAACATCAAATATTTAACGAGGAATCCCTCAGCACTCGCTCACACTGCTGCCGGGGAAGAGGAAATGTAAACACACTTTGAGAATCCTGATTATTCCCAGGGGACTACACATCAGGCCAACACGTACAAAACATCAACATTAGGCATCAAATCAAAGAAGCTCATTAACTGTTTGACCACAGTTCAACACAGTTTTCCAACTGATGACACTATTTTGATCTGAAGTTAATGTTGTTTTAGAGTTGATTCAACTCTTGTGTTGACAGAATCGGCTTCGTCGATTTATTATTGATCACAATAATTCAGGCCCTGATACAAGCTGCAGACTGACTCGGTGGAAAAGCAGAAACAGTAAGAATAAGACCAGGATAGCTGCTGCAGGAAAGGTCTACAATCACTGTTCAATACTCTTCATCTTGGAACAGGACAATGTCAGCGGCTCTTCACTAAGTGACTGTCAGTATTTTGTATTTGAAGGTCACAGAGCTCTAAGATGAAAGATTATACATAAAGAGACAAGTGGCATCGTTAGACGTCGTCATTACTTTTTCATTTGCTGCCTGTAGATGAAGAGATGAGATGCTGCTGTGATGGAGGGTCAACATGTTCATCACTCCTGGACCCTGCAGCTTTAAAATTACAGCCTCACATTATTATAAATATTATACTTTTTCAAAGGTTCAACCCTGCCTGGGTCAGCATTAATAGAGCTTCTGTGCCTTCAAAGATTCCCTGATATTAAGACGATTCGTATAGCAAACCACTGTAACTCTTCAAAAATACCAATTATGAACACAGCTGCCATGTGGTTGTGAAATTCAGAGATAAGAGAGAGGGCTTAGTGTTTTGAAAACACTGATAACAGGTATAAAAAGACAATTAAATCACCCTGACTTGAAGGTAAATCGGTTTTAGCCTTCGGTTAAGTTGGGGAGGAACACAGACAAATATAAAATATGAACTTGCAAACATTGCACAAATATGAAATATGTAAAAGGATCATTGAACACATTAGACCTGATATGGGACACTGCTGATATGTCAGAACATATGTGAACAGTTTTATTCATGTGAGTGATTTAAGAGCTAAATTCAAAAATGACCACAACCTGGATTTTTAGTCCAGACTGTTTTATTAGTCATGTACAGATGGTTCCTCAGCAACGGTGGCTGATTTCCAAGAACAGATTTGAAGCTTTGCTGTGTGACATTCTTGTTTTTACTCTTTAATAACATTTTTCATAATGAATCTGAGCACATAAATGGAAATATTAAAGATATTCATGGTAATGCTCATGTTTTTATTATGCTCACTCACTAGATTGAAACAAGCCGTTTGTGTTGTGCAAGCGAGCTTGGTGACTCCAAAATAAATCTTAATGTCAGAGCTTAGTGTTAATCACAGCAATACTTTATTCAAGGGCACCTCAGCAATGACAGTAGGAGCTGCTCTCTTGAGGCTACAGTACATTTGCATTCCTCTCTATCTCTTCTCTGCCTCTTCTCTCTGTAGTCTTGCATACTCTTAAATCGTCACTTCGTCACAGCTCAAACATACGTTAACTCATCTCTGCTGTGGCTTATTAAACATGCTGCTTCACTCCCCAATCCAATGATTAATATTCTCTCCTTACCATCTGATAGGAGACAGAAAACACCCACTGCTTACAAGCAAACATTCACCTGAAATAAGCAGCAAACATTTCTCTTGCTTGACGTCCAATTCAAGTCATCATTCATCAGCAGTGGCAGCACATTAAGAGCTCCTCAAGGGAAGCACAAAGCTGAATCATCATTATTTAATTCACTGAGAACACAATAAACTCACACATCTCCACCATTAACCATTATTATAACCCCTCCCTCTTTGGTTTGTTTCCCTCTAAGAAGGTTTACGATCAGAAGAATCTAGTTTGACATTTTAACATATCAACTCGCTCCTGTTCAGTAAGTCACACTTTTTATTTATAACCTGTCCAAGTAGAAATAATCTAGATGTCCAGGTGCAACGTGTCTGGATCATGATTTCCTCCTCTGCTGTACAACAGAAACAAACAAATCATTTCAATGAATGATGGGGTGCACGCTCTGAGGAGCTGAGTCCCACTTTCATTGCATTTACAGAGTCCAACAGGTTCATCAAATTTAAACCAGATAGGAACTAAATTACAAATTCAATCAGATTTTCTTATGACTCCATTTCTCTCCATTTCACGTGGGACATGAGCGCATAAGAGAGAGTTAATAAATATTTGATGAAAGAGCAGATTAATGAGAAACTGTATCCGTAGAGGGTTTGAGAATAAAAGTGATTAGAGTTAGTGGCCTTTTAATGTCACAGAGGCTGCTCTGTCATGAAGATGTGTTGTCATCATCTGTCATCTGAGAAATGCATTTGTGCAGTGGAAAATTTCAATCTACCTGGGAATGAAGCACTTCAACATATATTCTATATTCATCACATCCCCATTTCAGATGGCTCCGTCCACAGAGGTACTTCATTCTCCACTTATAGGGGCTGGTGAGTGGTGATAGGATGCTCAGGACGTCTTGGAGCTCAGTATCAGGCCATAAAGCATTCAGCTCACATGAGAAGCTGAAGAACAACAGAAAATCTTGAAAGAAACTGGAGCTTAATTCTCGCTGGACAGCTTCTTTTCCTCACTGATCTGATGAGATGCACACAGACGTCTTCACAAACACAGTTGCAGCTTTAGCGTTCGAGTGTTTCTGAACATGTTTCATTTAACATTTTGGAAGTGATTTGTTTTCTCCACACTGACTTGTCAGACTATACAAATCATAACTTTACTCTCCCCACATTGAAAAAGATGTTTTAGTTTTTCTCTGACACAGGAAAAACAAAATTGATCAATAGTGGAAGAAGTATTCAGAAATACTACAGTGCAGAAACACACACAGGAAGTTTCACTTATTCCAGTGAAAACTTGGCAGCAACATTTTGGACTAACTGGGGGCTTTTTAATGAGTTAGTGGGACATCCTATTTAGAGGGAATTACAATTACAATTTATATCTCTTAACAAGCTTTAACGTGGATTCTTCACCTTTGTCACCATGAAGCTTATGTGATACTGCCCCTACTGGTCATAAGGTGAATTGCACCTCATATACACATACTGTAGGATTCATTTCAGAGGATCCAACTCCAAATGAGGCTTGATGGGTAAATACGTTTTTAAAATCAAATATATCATGAATAAAAATATGCCTTGTTTTTGTACAAGAAATTAAAATTTTCCACTGAATGATTTTTAGTGGTTACATGTGCACACTCTGTTTTAAGGTGTCATTTCTGCACAGCAACACCTCGTGTTCATCAACGAAAGGGATTAAATTTGAAACAAAGAGTTAATAACATTTTTATTCATCGAGCAAACTAAATGACTGTATTCACAATCCAATTATCATGATTCCAGTGTGGCGAGACCTCTTCTTTCCCCTCAGTGTGATGACATTAGTCACACTATCAACTCAAATAAAGAACAGACACATTGTGCATCAACAATGACACAGAGGCTTCATTCACATCTGAACACACTGATAAATGACCAGCGTGCAGCCAGTTTCTCAAGGCCAGTGCTCTTTTTCATTAAAACTCAATTTCGTAGCATATTGGTCATCAGCTACGCTCGCAGGTATTTAAGTTTCTTCCAGTCTCTCATTTCAAAATCATCACCCTGCGGCAGCACAGTAATAAAGGAGGAGAATAAATGGAGCTGAGGTCTGGAGCCTTGATTTCAGGGGTGTAATATTTGGTTTATGACGGTGAGGGATTATATTGTTATAGAGGAAAGAGTGAGAGGAAGGACACATCATTCCCTTAATTCTAGTTGAAGAATGACCTCTGTGGTGTTTAATAAGTAAACTCTGACACCGTATTTTAAAGTCCTGATAATGGTTTGGATTACTGCAGAACTGTTGGCACTGGTTTTGTCACGATGCTGCACACATTCATGAAACACTATCACATGTCTTACATATATATATATATATATATTTGTTGGACATGCTATAAACCATGAGCATTACTCCTCTGCTGTAACTTCAGTGTTGGTCTGGCTCTGCAGCTGATCCTCGTGCACGGAGTTGCTCCCATTGAAACAGAAGATGGGAGATTGTTTCTGGTTCACACTGGTTCAAATTAGCTGGATCAGTAGAGAGCAGTGAGTTAAACTGCTCGACCTTCAGAAATGTGACTGTAGAAAAACAAAAAACAACAAACATGATCAGAACAGTGTCAACGCTAAGAGTCCAGACTACCCACTGCTTCTGTAAGTTCAAGCGTCGGCGCTTTAACTCTTCTTCAGGAAGGAGACTCCTGCATTTTGATTGCTGTGAGTCATCCTTCAAAGGCCACGGCCCCCAGAGTGAGTTACTGCGACCGCTCACCCACACTCAAGCACTTGGCGCCAAACTTAGCATTTTATGACTTTCTTTGGAAACAGTGCTACACAGCACAGAACCACCTCCCAAATTACCACACACATCTGATTCAATGTCCACTGACTGGTTTTCAACATTTGGTACATCCACAACAAAATGTGAAAATTCTTTCTCTACTAAAATGACTTTTAGACCATGAAAAGCATCAAGTGACAAAATGTAAAAATCACTCCTTTGTGTCACCTAACGAGCCTATTCAGGCGAAGTGTGACGTGAAACCAACCTGGAGGATAAATCTGTCTCTAACCAACTATCTTACTGAAGAAACAACTTGGATGTCCAGTTGCCATGACTCAACTTCCAGATTAACACCTAATGCTTCACAAATGAACTTCCCGTTTGCTTTAGTTAGAGATTCAGAGGGATTTCACTTGAAATTGTGTACTTGAATGGAAGGACGCTGTTCAAAGCACGTTTGACACCAACTCTGCAGCGACTCCCAAAGGCCCTCAAATCACATGATATATCCTGAAAAATTAAGAGGTAGCATGAAAATTCCCTCCTTGTTGTATAATTGAAGCTACAGTATCTGTTGCATTTGTGGACGGGAGTTGTGTGTGCAGCCTGTGGCAGTAACGCTTCACTGCTCTGTCTGCACCGGAGGCATTCAGGCACAATACAAAGTGTGGGAAACCTGCAACCTCAAAACCACCCAACACCCCCAGCCAACACCCCCACCGGGCAACCAAGCTCCCAGAAATGATTTTTTTATAGGGTGGGACGTCTGAGAGTCTACAGCAGCGCTAACAGCTCTGGGATGATGTACTTATGCACATGCTAGTATGTCAGTATGCTAACATGCTCACAACAATATATTTCTTAATGTAGCATGGGATGTTGCCCCCTGCAGGTTGGTCTTCAGAAGTGTAGATCCAGTTTGAGCTGATTTCAAACCAGTTAAATACAAATCATTAAATCACGGCTTCATCTCAACTCATCAACTTGATGGATCTGATGTTAAGACTGTTTATACTCAAAGAAGAACGTTTTTAAAATGAAACGTGAAGGGTGTCAGGCTTTAATGAAGGAAGTATCAGGCAGTGCTGGGGATATGTTTTCCTGTTTAGCAGCCTAATCTGCGTGAGGTGTAAAATGAGATCACTACCCTGCCTTTGTGCTCCAGCTGCTTCACAGATTTCTTTTAAATAAAGGAAACTCTCAGTTGACAAGAAAATTCACTCTACTCTTCTCAAACTATTGAATCTCAGAGCGGAGAGAGAAAGGCCCTTTCAGAGTAGAAACGTTCGCCCACTGGAGCTGAACGCTCTTAAACAACTTCCCTTTTTCACTTTAAAGACGTTACCTCAGTCGATATTCTGCCCGGCGGTTGAATGAGAGCATTTCTCTTTGATCTCTGATCTTTCAGACCTTTTCCTGTTTCGCTTTTTAATGGCAGAGAAAAGGGTCATTTCAAGTTTAGTAGAGCGTCTGCACAGTCTGCTGCCTTTTACTTTCAGAAGTCAGGTTTCAATACATCAACTGGTCACAGAACAGAAGAACTCAGCTCACAACTTGTTTTTTAGTTTTCTTTTTTGCTCTTATTAATTAATTCTAGTTCTAGGATATTAGTCTGTACGACTGTTATTAGTTTCACCTGTTCTGTGAGGCACAGCGTCTGCAGTAAGAACGTTCTTGGGCAGCACCCAAAGACTAATTTCTCTATTACACTGAAGATTATTTAATGATTTAATCCAGTTAAACATATGCTATGACATAAACTCTGTCTCCTGTTGGTGTTTCTGTGCCAGTTGTCCTCATCTTTCACTGCACACGCACACACCTGTCTTGAATATACTAATTAACCTGGCTCCCCCCTCCACCTGTTTTCACCTCCCCCAGTTCCTCTGTCTACCATCTACCTGCCAGTCTTCACCACCTCTCTCTCACATCGCTGTACTCACAGGGTAGATTTCTGTTTCCTAGCTGTCTGATCAACTGTTGTCTTTTGCTATTCTGAACCTGTTCCTCGCTTCTTATCTGTCTTTGAACACTGACGGATGTTTTTGCTCCTCGTTTGTTTCCTTCTAGATTTGTTCGACCGCCTGCCCCTAACCGACCTCTGTACAGATTAGAAAACCTGTTTACCATTTTCAATAAACTCCTCTATCTGCCAACCTACTTTTCTTTGTGTTCTACATTTGGATCCTCTGTTGTTTCACATATACAAATATGACATGTTAACTAGAACTCCAATGGTTCATTTCTGCGTCACCCATCATGTCATAATAGTTATTTGTCATCAACAGTGACATAGAGTACCGTATGCTCTGCACAAGTTGCATGTTGAATCTGTTGTGTTTCAGTGTGAAAACATAGTTTTTTCATAAAGACAAATTGAAATTTGTGTTATTTACATAACTTCTTCTCAGTATATGCTCATGTTTCTTTTTCCTAAGCTGTATCCCTATTTACTGCTGCAGTAACTTCCACAGTGGGATCAATGAAAACAATCAACATGTCAGATACAAGCATGCTAAAACCTACAGTAAATCGAAGATTTTTAAAAGAATGATCTGATGTTCAGCCTTTGATCAACGTCCTGACACTCTGAATTGATTAAATTGGCAAAGGTGATGCAGCTGCAGCTGCTGACACAGGCCTGTATCTGCTGGGAAACACTGTCAACCAGAGTTATAGTTTTAATTATAATAAGTCTGGTCAGACTTCACCGGCTGCTGCTGTCAGCCACTAGTTTGACCTTTTAAACTCAGAAAGAGAAACTCACCTAGTCTCACATGTTGGTTGAAGATATTCGGCCAGTTTGACACATTCAGCAGTAATGAAGCAACATAACTGTTCATTTGGAGCGGTGTTCGTGTCCACTAGTTGAGTGTCCTCTCTCATTTAGCTGTGTTTTGCTGGTCTGTGCACTTCCTGCCACAGTCGAGTTCGAGGTAGTGCACTACACTATGATTTTTATCAAAACATTCACAGTTTTACACTTTAAGCTGCTGCGTTTGCAGGTTAAAGCAGGAAGTTTCTCAATCATTAACATTGTGAGTAATCTCCACAATGCACATTATTCATGTTATCATCAATAATCACATAATTAATATGTTGTTACTCTGTAAATAAGTACTTGATTGGCAGATGAATGTGAATGTTTCCCACAGGTTGTTCCTTTTTAAGCTCTGTCTTGGTAAATTTAAACAAATACAATCGGGAGAGAAACAGAAATTCATGTAGTTGCCACCTGTAGTTTTCAGAAACCACAGTTATTATTTTGAGGTCCCTGTTCTCCTGCCTGGCTGCCGCTCACCGTGGGTCCCAGGAAAGTGTGAACACAGACTGGGATTTTCTAACATGCAAGAAACAAGACGTAAATCAGAAAGGTGTCAGGAGGCGACTGGAGTTGAATGTTTAATACAATAATACAGAAAACAGCTGTACAGTATACAGTGCACACACACACACACACACACACACACACACTCAACATCTCCCACTCTCTCTCTCTCTCACACACACACACAGCCAAAGAGCACACAATGACTATAGCACACATTGCATTAACAAACACAGTGCTCAGAGGATCTAACAAGTTTTCACTTTCGGCCATGTTTGCTTCACCTTTCAGCTCAGTGGCCGTTGCTATAGAAACTGTTGTTTTTGTTCTACAGAGGGTACCGTTGTGTATTCAGTCGGGAGAAGTGACTAACATCGTTTTATAATCAAATACAGAACACAACAGAGCAGTCTGAGAAACTCAGGTGATTTTTTTTCTGGCCTACGTCCTCTGTCTCACCTGTTTCCGTCTGATGAAGAGTAAAATGTCGCGCTAACCTCTGGAGTACACGATGATCCATGTTGTAAAAACATGTGAACTCTAGTTTGTCTTGAATTCACTGCTCTCTGAGGGTTCAAACCGTCAAACATGTTTCACCTCTGGCCACACCTCCCTCAATGACATCACAACAGGTACGGCACAGGTAGAGGTAGTGTGACATCACATTCACAAACAGCTCCCAGATATTCCTCTGCTTTTCCATGAAAGCATCCAATACTACTTCACCTGCTTTGTTAGATGACGATGACATGCGCAGGATGTCAAATGATTCACTTCATCACATTCAATCCCCACTTCATCCAAATATTTTTACAGCGAGAGTAAAGAGGGGTTAAGATACTGTTTATATTTAGACTGACTCAGAAACACAATATTGATTAAAAACAGGACATAAGCTACAAATTGACTTGAATTGAAAAGCTATAGAGCCACGGTTAGTTCTTGTTCCATTAGCTTCTGCATGCTTACTAATTATGTCATTGTAGCCGGTGCTGCCCGCAGGACTGGGCTTGCATGAGACTGACTGATTGTTGCAGACAGTGCACACACTCCTGCAGAGGAGCATGTTCCAGTCTTAACTCAGTGCTGTCTCTCATTCAGCATTTCTTTACTCTGTCTTTCTGAAAAACTGGAGCACGTTTGTGAGGTTCACATCCCATCTCTTTCTGTTGGGTTGGGTTTTTACTTATTAGTGAATGAGGGTGATCGTCCTTGTGGAACAGAACCCAGTTCATCGAGCTGGTTAGCATGTTAGTCTTTGCCTCATCAGCTACAGAACTTCACCAGCTAGCACTGCAAATATCAACCACATCACTACCACCTAGTATCACCAGTGTGCCTAAAAACACACTCACAGACACATTTGGCACATTTTGCTTGCTAATTTACAACCACACCTACAGGAGCACTGCACATTGGTTATTTGAACATTGACTGCACAACCGCTCCAGCTGTCAAATGTCTGCAAATAAAACATGAGAAAATGCAGTATTATGTGGTCGCACGCCTTATTGTCATGTTTTCTTTTTCTCGTGTAACTCGATCGGGCACATTCTGCACCAGCTACAGAGAATTTGTATCTACTCACATCCTTTCATCAACATTGCCAGAATTGAAACGTGAGTGTTGGTCACATGCAGGATGTGCTTGGAGTGCGTCCCCATACTCTGGTCAGCTGCCAGCTCTTATACCTCACTTTATAACCAAACGCCTGCAGAACTCATAGCCTTTTAAGCAAGAGGCAGATTAATAGACAAAGATCTCGCCCATGAAGGCCTGAACCAGTCAGTTAATAGTTGTTGAAACTTTGAAACTGCTTCTTGTTGGTACTAGAGGGAAAAGTCAGTCTCACCAAAAACCATGAATAGAAGGTGCAGAATATTGAACCAGTCCTTTACATAACTGTTGATCTCTTACTGAAATCTTTTCCTTTTCCAGTGAAGTCAATAACCTCTGATTTTTCTGGGTGTCACAGACGTACAACTATAAAAAAAACCTCATGGCAATGGTTAGTTAGTCAATAAACTAACATTTTCATTCCTTGAGCCATGCTGATAGCTCCAATATCCTGAAGACATAACTGTTTTTGACAGTCAGACGTAACAGATTGGGACGTGGCCAGACGCACAACATGCTTGATAATCTGAGCCCAGAACAAAGAGCAGAGCTGAAATCAGTCTTGATGTGAACCAACACACGCGTCACTGTGCTCAGCTTCATTCACAAAACATCGATGTCTGCTTCTTAACATCTTCATGTCTCATTCACATTTCACCTGCTTTAGTCATGAATGGGAATATTTGAGCCGTTGTGCACTCTTTGGTTTTCACCCGTCCGTCGTTACTTTTATTTCAATGTGATATTTACTCACTTATTTCACAGACAATGTTCCTCTGAGTCTCTAATAAAATCACAAAACACGTTGACCAATGTGAATGGATCATGAAGCTGCTAAGAAGCTATGATCTGATGAATGTTGTGACTTTCAATGTCATAATTTCATAATGAGTTGTAAACATAAGGTCAGGTGGCCCTTCGAGGGCCACTGAGGGGCCATTGAGTCAGCTCCTGAGAGAGTCTGAACTCTCATTGTCACTGCACCGTGCCGCCTGCTGCCATGGTGATCCGCCACAGTCAGATACAGTGATGAGTTTGCCGCAAAGCATCATCAGGCATTTTCAGGCACTTCATCGTCCTCCTGCTCCTCCCCCGGACCGGCCCCTGCAAGGGTCACAGCAACAGGTCAGCGCACTGGCAGTTTATCAGTTGAAGAGGAAAATGAACAAATCAAGCATTTTTCTAATAGTGAGCCTGTAAAATGAGAATGTTAGTGGTGGGGATTTAGAAACTGAGAAAGTAGATTAACTTAGCGTCCCTGTCAGGATGTGGTTCATGGACACACGTGCATTAGGAGGCACCACAGTGACACATCACTGCAGTAAACAGCAGCAGTGTGATTACTGAGTTAATGTATGATCTATCATTTGTACCATTCCAGGTCAGGTGGTCTGCAGGGATGTGGTCGGGTGATTTGTCGTTTGGTGTCTCATCGGGCAGGGAGACATCTGAGTTCTGTGATTGGTCAGAAGTGTGTCCATCTGGGACACTGTGACTGGGTGAGGCATGTGATTGGATGTCGGAGTTGGAGTTGGACACTTCCTCGTGTTCTTCTTTTTCTTTATTTGCCAACTCTGCACAAGAGACACGCAGAAACATGTAAGTTACAGGATGATTGACAAAGAATGATTTCTTCCATATATGTAAAGATGTGTCTGTGTCTGTCTGTGTCTGTGTCTGTGTCTGTGTGTGTCTGTGTCTGTCTGTGTCTGTGTTTGTGTCTGTGTCTGTGTCTGTGTCTGTCTGTGTCTGTCTGTCTGTGTCTGTGTCTGTGTCTGTGTCTGTGTGTCTGTGTGTCTGTGTCTGTGTCTGTGTCTGTGTCTGTGTCTGTGTCTGTGTCTGTGTCTGTGTCTGTGTGTCTGTGTCTGTGTGTCTGTGTGTCTGTGTCTGTGTCTGTGTCTGTGTCTGTGTCTGTGTCTGTGTCTGTGTGTCTGTGTCTGTGTCTGTGTCTGTGTCTGTGTCTGTGTCTGTGTGTCTGTCTGTGTCTGTGTGTCTGTGTCTGTGTCTGTGTCTGTGTCTGTGTCTGTGTGTCTGTGTGTCTGTGTCTGTGTCTGTGTCTGTGTCTGTGTCTGTGTCTTTGTCTGTGTCTGTGTGTCTGTGTCTGTGTGTCTGTGTGTCTGTGTCTGTGTCTGTGTCTGTGTCTGTGTCTGTGTCTGTGTGTCTGTGTCTGTGTCTGTGTCTGTCTGTGTCTGTGTGTCTGTGTCTGTGTCTGTGTCTGTGTCTGTGTCTGTGTCTGTGTGTCTGTCTGTGTCTGTGTCTGTGTCTGTGTCTGTGTCTGTGTCTGTGTCTGTGTCTGTGTCTGTGTCTGTGTGTCTGTCTGTGTCTGTCTGTGTCTGTGTCTGTGTTTGTGTCTGTGTCTGTGTCTGTGTCTGTGTCTGTGTCTGTGTCTGTGTTTGTCTGTGTTTGTCTGTGTTTGTCTGTGTTTGTCTGTGTCTGTGTTTGTCTGTGTCTGTGTCTGTGTTTGTGTCTGTCTGTGTCTGTGTCTGTGTCTGTGTCTGTGTCTGTGTCTGTGTCTGTGTCTTTGTCTGTGTCTGTGTGTCTGTGTCTGTGTCTGTGTGTCTGTGTCTGTGTTTGTCTGTGTCTGTGTCTGTGTCTGTGTCTTTGTCTGTGTCTGTGTGTCTGTGTCTGTGTCTGTGTGTCTGTGTCTGTGTTTGTCTGTGTCTGTGTCTGTGTTTGTGTCTGTCTGTGTCTGTGTTTGTGTCTGTCTGTGTCTGTGTCTTTGTCTGTGTCTGTGTGTCTGTGTGTCTGTGTCTGTGTTTGTCTGTGTCTGTGTCTGTGTCTGTGTCTGTGTCTGTGTCTGTGTGTCTGTGTCTGTGTCTGTGTGTCTGTGTCTGTGTTTGTCTGTGTCTGTGTCTGTGTTTGTGTCTGTCTGTGTCTGTGTTTGTGTCTGTCTGTGTCTGTGTCTTTGTCTGTGTCTGTGTGTCTGTGTCTGTGTCTGTGTTTGTGTTTGTGTTTGTGTTTGTGTTTGTGTTTGTGTTTGTGTTTGTCTGTGTCTGTCTGTGTCTGTCTGTGTCTGTCTGTCTGTGTCTGTGTCTGTGTCTGTTTGTGTCTGTGTCTGTGTGTCTGTGTCTGTGTCTGTGTCTGTGTCTGTCTGTGTCTGTGTTTGTCTGTACCGTGCACAGACAGCTCTTTCCAGCGGTCCTTGTTGCTGGAGATGACACCAGACAGATGGAGCTTCAGAGCCGGCAGGTCAATGGCTGTCAGAGAAAAGTCCATCTGTCCATCATCACTGTTCCCGTGGCGACCACTACTGTGTCTCTGGACCGACTCCACAGTAACGGAGCCACTTCCTGTTAGACTAAAGCACAGCAGAGTTATGGACCAGGAGGACCCACATGGTTAGAACCAACACAACAGCTCTACTACAACATTTATCTTTATGAGGCCTATGAAGGGAAATTGTGTTCTTAATTTAGCAAATTATTTATATTTGATGAAGCAAACTGGATCATATTTTACATCTGTGCAGGATCGGAAGAAACATTCATCTAAAGTAAAGCAGTATCTTCAAACTAGCAGTACCAGTAATAGCAGTACTAGTACCTGGACCTCCTGTTTCCAGTCTCTCTGGCCTTCCTGTCCTCTTCAATCAGAGGACCAATAACTTTCTCTGTTGTGTCAATCAGAACACTGAAGGTCGGCTCCACAATGAAGTCTATGAAACCTGTAACCAGACAGGATCAAGGATCAAGGCGACAGTGAAAACTAAAAATAATACACAGCGAGTGATGAGAGCGAGATTGGACATGGAGTTCAGTTCTGCAAACCACCATCAGGTGTCACTGTTGTACCAATGTTAATATACAGTCGGTCATGTGGTTGTATCACCTGTTCCCAGGTAATGATAGTGCTGGCTAAAGTTTTGAACCAGTCATTGTCCGATAATAACTCTGACATAACCATGAGACTTAGCAAACCAATGTCTGAAGTCTGCCTCAGACTAGTCAGTGGTGCTCCTCACCTGTCGGTGGTAGCTGGTTAGTGGTTGTTCTTACCGATCTGTGACTGGGCGATCATGGTAGCTTTGCGGTCGCAGAGAGGAGAAAAAGGAAGACCAAGTTGCACCTCTTTATCTCCCTAGAAAAGACACAGTCGCCAAGGCAACTTGAACATTATGTGTGCTCAGATCACCCTGTGGTATTTACACCCACTTTTTGCCACTTGAGCACGATAAACACAGAAACACAGCAAAGCAAACACTAAATTAAAACAGAAAGACAGAGAGGAAGGCTGTTTGATTGTTTAATGGGACTATCTTGACTGTGTAAGCATGTTTATCTCTTAAGGGAAACGTGGGTTGCCTTCAAACATCTTTAACATCGTGTTTGGTAGCTACAGAACACATCATGTCGGTAAATAACCTCAGCAATAAAAAAAGATGAATGTGTACCTGTCTGAAGAACTCCTCCATCAGACTGTGAGTCCAGCGGTAGTGCAGTGGCCAGGCCTTGGCTGGATGACTGATGTCTGCAGCATGAAGCATCAGAGACAAAACCTTGACTTTGTCTATGCTGTAGACAGAGAGAGATAAAAGATCTCATTAAAACATCATTATTAGTGATTCACGATCTAGTCCAGTAAAGACATTCTCATTTAACCTTAAACCTTTCAGATAAAGGTGCTTCAGTGAATCCAACAGTGCATGTTCTGCTCCAGTCTCCTCTATATTGTGTGAGCAGTGCTGTCTTTTATTTAGCATTTTGATCATATGTGCAGAGTACAGTTCCCCAGACGGCTGCTGCTGCAGCATCACGAGCAGAACCAGTGTGTCGACAGGCTGATGACAGCATCTTCCCCCCAAATCTCATCCAAGCGTGAGCTGAGAAGCATGACAGCTTCCCAGAATCTCCACACCTCTACAACTCTAGCAGGACAGACGAAGATAGAAGGGAAGCTGGACTCTTGTCAGACTCACTACTATTCCTGTGGAAGCCCCTACAGGGATGCACAGACCGAGCTGGTTCAGCAGCCTGCAGGACCTTATGTTTATTTCACCAAACTCCCACTGATGATCTGGTTGTCAGTCTCACACAGTCTGCCAGAACAAAGTGTTCAAGATATTTGGACACTTAAGCTTTAACATTAAAATTATACAGACCATTACCTTTAGTCGCTGTTCAGTCACTTACAAAACACATCTTGGTCTTCGCTCATGTTCGAATAAATTCATTGTGAAATTAAATGAAACGGGCGTCAGTGAGTGAATTTAAAGCTATTTTGCACTAAATCAATAAAAGAAATATGTTTTTAAGACAGGAGTTTATTTTCAACAGGTGCAGCACTGACCCGTGTGTCTGTGTCAAGGCGTTCCTCATGGTCTTGATCTGCTGGAAGTGACAGGACATGTCCGTGGACATCACCATCTCTATCACCAGAGACCTCAGCTCCCTGCCAATAACCACACACACAATCAAAGATAATCACTGATCCATCATGGTGGCAGAGTGCTCTGTTAATCAACTGATCTATGATCTGTGTGTGAACCTCCAGTCGTCCTTGTTCAGGTTCACCAGGATGTTCATGTCCTCCTCTGCCATCAGCCTGTAGGCGGCGCTGACGTGATGGTTCTCCAGCACCGACCTGTCGTTGTACAGAATGGCCACCTCCGACCTGAAGGACACACACAAGTCAGTAGTCAACATGAGAGGAGGAGTCACGTTCAGTCGGGTTCTGTGGGTCTGATCTAAGTTAAGCTGTAGAGGAACAGTTCTCAGAGGAACAGCTGATCTCACAACGCTACAGTCTATTACCTGGTGTGGATGTGGAAGTTGTTTGTGGTTCCTGTGTGTTCGAAGTCGTGAATCGCTGCAGCAAAAACCATGGCGAGAATCTCCAGCTCACTGAGCCAGTGCTACACACACACACACACACACACACACACACACACACACACACACACACACACACAGAAAAGCACGCTGTTAATTCACTGTCTATAGTTCATTAGACTCTCCATCACACAGTGTGTGTGTGTGTGTGTGTGTGTGTGTGTGTGTGTGTGTGTGTGTTACCATCAACCCAGTGTGCAGCATCAGGAAATGTGCGGTCTGTGTGACGTCAGCGGCGTGGATCAGGTTGTGGTACGGGTTCCTGTGTTTGCTGTATCCGTTCTCCAGAGCTTCAACAAACTGCACCAGAGCCTGAACCGGGATCTGAACACAGAGCAACAGGTAGTACAGGTACTGTGAGTACGAGCCTTTCTTCAGAATGATGATCAGTAAACAATCCAGACAGTGTCTGAGTTGTTTGTAAGTGAAGATGTTGTCAAATTAAAATCATACTTTACAGAAGAAGAAGCTTTAAGGCAGACGGAGTTGTTTTCTAATCACTGTGACTTTTCTTTCCTGTAATTATTACAGCACTTCAAATGATTCATGATAAGCTGATTGTGTTATCTCATCATATTCAGCTCTTTATCTTGTAATTCTGAGTGTTATGTTAATGAGACTCGACTCATAATTATAGGAAGCAGAAGTTGTAATTATGACACAACATTGACAATTTTCCCTTTCTAATCTGTAGTAAATCAGGAGGGACAACTCCAAGTTATGATTCTATGCTGAGCTGTGTGCAGGACTGTTTCTGTCAGTATTTAACATAATACAAAATTAACATAATACAACAAACAAGATAGAATCTTTCAAACGCTGAGCTTTAGAGGAAAGATCAGACAAGGCTAGCCGTTTCCATGTACTTCCAGTGTTTGTGCTAAGCTAAGCTAATCTGCTGCTTATAGCTAGACTTTCTGAAGTCTTCATGGGTCCACTTGGGTCCTCAAAACCAAGACCCATTGAAGTCAAGTACAAATCCTCTATTGTACCTGAGTACAATCAGGTCCAGTTTTCACTGCTGATGATGTAGCTGCCATTAAGGCTCTCGAGCAACGTCTGCATACAAGCAACGTGTTTGGGTGTTTGAAAGAGTTAAAATTACAGAAGGTCAAAGGGTGTTAATGGTATGAAGCTGTGTGTACCCTGAACCTGTTGATGAGATCGTATCGGGTCAGCAGGTCATACACGAGGAACTTGAGGGCGTGGTCTCCGGTGCCCTCGTGGAAAGAAAAGACGTCAAATGACCACTGATCCACTTCCTGTAAAAAAACAGTGAGACTCGTCTTACTCATCATCAGATAACATCTGATAAACATTTTGAAAATAAATTTCACTCTACTACCTTTATCTGACATTATTAACTAGTTCCAGCTAATAAGAAACATTCATGTATTATCCTGGATTAACACCATCTGGACTTCATGTCACTTTCTTAGTGGAGCACTTGAGAGCAGGTCTTTAGTACTTTAGTATTCAAACAAGTTGAAGTGGCACTTCAACCTGTAGTGAGTATTATCTTAGTCAAGTACTTGAACTTTTACTATTGTGTTTGTTAATCTGAATCTGTGTATTTATACAGAGGCTAATTCTAATTGGTCGTCTTTCAGTCTAATTGGCTGTAATGTCCTAAATGTACCAGTAGAGTGCAGTGTGATGATTATAATGTTCGGTCACAGTGGGACGAGGTCAAACTACGAACCTCATTAAAATAATGATGGTAATTATTTATTAGATTAATATTACATTTGAAGTAGTGCTGTTTTCTGAACTCTAAACACTGTGTGTATTGTTTCCTTGTGTGTTCCACATCACAAGATAAGTATAATGAGAAACGGCAGCAGAATAATTTGGATGTAATTGAATTTGGTTGGTACAGGAAGCCCTGAAGGTGAAATATGTCTTTACGCAGCACATACAGCTACATTTTCTCTACCTCCTCGTTTCTTTCTCTAACTTTTCATCTTCATTTCCTGTCCTCTATCCACTCCTGTCTTTACTACCTCCTGCTTTATGTCTCCATCTTCTCATTTACTTATTTAGCTGCTTCTTTCTTTTCTTCAACATGTCATCCTTAACTTCTTTATCTCCTCTTTTCCTGTTTTTATTGCTCGTTTCTTTCCTCACCTATTTCCTTCACGATGTTCATCTCTTTTTGCCCCTCATTCTCCATCTGCTCGTTTTAGTCTCCAATGTTTGACTCTGACACATCCTAATCTGTCTTTTTATTTCTTGTTCTGTCTGTTTCTTTCCTCATGTCTCCTTTTGATATTTTGCTCCCCTTTAGCTGCAAAACATAATTCAGCTTTACAAGCTTGTTTTAATTCTAAGGCTCTTAGATATTGATGGTAATAAGTGTTGCTGTATAGTTATGTTGTTTTACTTTGTGTCAAGGTTTTGTAAGGTTACTTTAGTTAACTAACTGTTCTTTTGCTCTTAGCACCCGACAAAATTCATAGTCATGTGTCAGATTTCATTATCTAGCATGTTGCTGTTCTGAGTTAAATGGACTGGTTGTGTAAACTTGAAGTGACAAAAAAAACTCTCTGAGAATGCATATGTACTTGTACTTGTACTTGTTTGTGGTCTGCATGCATATTATGTTATTCCTTGTTGTATCCAAGTCTGTTTGCTCTGCAGTGTTGAGCTGAGCTGGCTGCACTTGTGTGTGACATTGTGTCATCGAGTATTACACAGTTCTCATGAGAAGTCCTCGGGACAAGTCTCCAAAGTTACACAGAGGATCCACGCAAACGGGAAAACACATTTCCACGCAAACGCAGAGATAAAACTAAAAATGTCAAGTGATACTGCAGCACTAACACTTTTTACCTTCAGAGCTGTCAAAGCTGTGGGAGGGTAGGTCAGCCCAGCCATGTTGGATGTCCGTCTGTACATCCTGATGTCACACACAGATAAAAATATCATGCACAAATCTCACACACAGATACAGAGAGTCGCATGCATAAAAACGGTCCTCGCTCAGACCCCCTCCAGCTGCACTCCTCCACAGTTTGTGACTAGGATGGATTGTTTGTCACCATGGTAACCGTCTCCTAAACACACACTCACACTCGCCGAGCGAGCGCTGCCTCGGTGCAGCAGATATTTTTTGATTTCATGCGTCATTAAGCTGCAGCAGATGAACTGATAGCATTCTATCACTGCGACTCATTTGCACTCTAATGATATTGGACCTCATAGTTCCCCCGTCTCCAGCTCACTTGCACGCTAACATCATTACACTTCACGTTGGACCTCGTAATCACATCTGCAGTGAAGTCGGCCGGATGTTTTCTGTTCATTTTGAAGAGGTTGATGATTATTTAGTTTCTTCAGACGCTGAAGGCAAATATATAACTGACTGAACTCTTGACTCTCATGTTTGGGGTCGAGTGACTCAGGACTCTGTTTCCTGTTGTGTGTAACCTGCACATGCCAAACCACATTATGCCTGCTGAGCATTCCTCTGGTTTCAGACTTCACCAGCTGTTGAACTGTTGAACCAGTCAGACACAACCACCTGCCTGTTGTTAAATGAGAAACAGGATGTTTCCCGTTTAAGTAATCTTGCTTTGACAGAACTTGACCAGTGCAACATTTACCTCTCTACAAAGATCCCAGCTTGCACTGCATGGACGATGCTCCTGAATCTTGGCTTCTCCTCGGGGCGGCGCTTGGCCATGCCCATCTTCCTGCTGAAGGTACAGGCCAGCCAATCACGGACCTCACTGGGCACCGACTCTGCCTGCAAGTCGCTGAGCTCGTCCTCGGTGTCCAACAGACGCCTGCAGAGCACAAACACGTCGTCACCTTAAAATCCGAAGGTCTTTTTTGGTAAAAGTGAGTTAAGCGCACAAAACTCTTACTCTTACTTTCTTTGTAGGTTTATTTTAACTTGAAGACATAGAAATATACTCATTCATACACTCGTTCTAACTTAAACTGATCAAATTCATCTTGTTTATTGCATCAGACTAAAACTATTCTGAGAAATAAGTTTTTTTGTCTTGTTTAAACTGGGTGAAAAGCTCATTTTAAACATTGTGTGTGAAGGGTTGTGTTCAAATCATAATAATACAGAAAGAACTTCTGCTAATATTGTATCACAAAGTTCAGAAGTGACAGTAGAGTTTCTCTGTTTTATGTCTAAACATGTTTATGTGGGATTGTGTGAATTAAAGCATCAGATCATTTCTAAACAGACACATGTTTTGGTATCTGAATATTATTTAAAAGTTCAGATCTAAATTAAACATCTTTAAAGACGTCTTTTCTATGCCTCCTCTCTTACTTCCGTCCGTCCCACCTGGTCTCATCAGTGTAAACAGCGTCCAGCATGGCAGCAGCCAGCTCCAGGTTCCTGCGGAGTTCCAGCAGGTCCACGACGCCATGGTCCATCTGCTCCAGGACCCCCTTCAGCCTGAGACAAACACAGACGGGACACTTGTTTGTTCTGTCATGAATTCAGAGACACAGAGAGTGGGGTTATTTCATCTAATAGGTTTCTGCATTTCTCACTGGTTTGAAGTTTTAATTCAGTTATGAAAGAAGTGATGTGATTTATTTGTGTGTGGTTGTTTGCTCCCGTTGCCAGATCATTATCAAATCTGATCACACCTACACAATTCTACTGTTTTAGAGTTAATCTCATAAGAAATATCACAGAAGAATGTTTTTCTGTACTTTAGTTCTGATTGTTGCTTATTTAATGGGCTGAAATCGTTTTTCTACCTCAGTGGACAAAGTGCTTTACAATTCTCCACATCCTCCGACCATGGCCACCAGGTGCACAGTGGGTTCTCTTAAACATTTCAAAATGTGATGAGATGAACAATTAGTGGACGACCCCACTCTACTTACTAATTTAAATAGAGGTCAGAGTCAATCTGACAATATTTAAAAGAACCATTTTTGCTTCACTGTATTTTTAGTTGCACCTTTACTGTGATGATGGAGCCCAGTGATGCTACACAGCCTCTGAAAACTTTACTAAATCTGTGTTGTACGTATAATGACAGTCACTCTATGCTGTAATTTATTTCATATCAACAAGCAGCAGAGAGAAAAGAGGTTCTGATCTGCTGCTTCACTTTCAGCTGGTACTTCTCCAGTTGATCGTACAGTTCAAATGCTGTTTTTCACAGTTCTCAGGTCAATATCGAACAAACCTATTCCTCCTGTGTGCTGCTTTTCAGTCTCAGTGTTGTTGGCGGTAAATAGATCTTATATATAGTTTTATCTCTTACTGCAGGCCTTGAAGCCTGAATGCAGATGCTGTTCATGTTACTGTAAAGATGAGTCTCCACCCACAGTAACATCCACCTGTCAGAGCTTAGACACTACAATCAAGTCATGTTCATGTTCTGCATTTACACTAGAACGCAAAGGGGAGTTTTAGTGTTACCTTGTGACTCCCCCCCCCAGGCCGATGTCAGAGCTGGGTGGTGTTTAGAGCTGCTCCTCCCTGCGTCATCTTCCACTGATATCCTGGCACCTGCAGAGAGTCCTGGTCCACCGGGCTACATAAACACTGGGAAGCTGCACTGCTGCGTCTCTTTAATTGTCTGCTTATAATTAAAGTAGCTGTGTTTTGTGTTTTGCTTCGTCACGACTTCTCCATAACTGCCTCCTTTGCAGTTGCACTGCTGGTTCTTTAAGTTTCTGCATTTCTCTGTACTTGAAGCTCTGTGTGGGAGATCTGCCACGTTACTCTCTTTGTCTTTGTCTGTTGACAGGGAGCCAGGTTCAGGATGGTTCTTTTATTTGTCACTGAGATAGTGGTGTGATTTTTATTGAAGCGTCTTCATCTGACAGGTACAAACTAAATTCTAAAAAGCTTCACTCCGTCCTCCCCTCTTGACTACATCGGTTTTGTGTTTCATAGATGATAAATAAAACTCTATCTCATCTGGTTTCGTTAGTGTTTTAGTGCTTTATATCTTATCATATTCACCTTAGTTGTTCTTTCTGCTTCTGTTTCTGTTTCTATTATTTTCCTGCTCCTGCAGTAAAACCCTTTCCTACCATGCTCCTTGACTCTCTCTGATTTTCATTTCATATTTCAACAGCTAAGTTCACATTTAGAGTAACCACTTGCACCTGTCCACCACCAGCTATTTGCACATGTGCAAAGCATTGATTCTTTCTCAACGTGTTATTTAAAATTGATTTCCTAATATTTTGACTTTCATATATATTTGTAAAATAATTCCTCTTGTATCTCGTGACGTCTGCAGGTTTAATTAGACTTAACAAACCTCAACAAGAGACATAATAGTCTCCAGAAATCCTCTGTGCAGACTGCACACACCTGCTAACTGACAGGAGGAAGTACCCATCTACAGACGTTGCACCCACACAGCTGCCGCCCTGTTCACACCACACGACCAGAACATAAAAATCTGTTTCCTCCAGATGGACACATGACACATTTGCCTCCTGTCAATCAGCTGACACCCACAGCAAGTAACAGGAGCCTCCTTCAGGAAATAAACATGTTGTCTTGTAGTCTGATCATCAATTCGTGTCACTTTAAATCTCAACACTCCAAGAATTATATGTTTGATATTTCCCTGGACGTGGGGTGATTATAACGTCCCCTTTGCAGATCAGGGATTTTAATTTAATCAGCATGTAGACGTGGGTATGTGGGTAACTACCCCCCCACACACACATCAGTAGTAACTACAGCCACACTCGTGTTTTTTCCTGCGCTTCCTGTTTGAAGTGGATCTCGGAGATTTTGCAGCATGAAGAGCTGCTTGTCAGCTCGTCCTTCTGTTTTTCAGTCAGCTCAGTGTGAAATGTGACTTTTGTGTGAAAACAGAGGAAGTAAAACATTTGTTTTACTAATTCGATAAACCACCAACATACAGTCGGTCTATTTGGGAAGAACGAGGTCAGTGTGCTGTTGTAATGTACAGTAATCGCTGCTCCTCGCCTCTACTTGTCAACGTTTGGGCAAATTATTCAAATTAAAAGCAGCTGAATGATCTATTATCATCTACTGTTCAGATTTATTCATGTATGTACAGACAAGTTTCACTGAATCAATTAGATACAGAAGAAAACTTCAAAACATGACAATTCTCAGTCAAGTTCTGAAGCATCTGAATGAATTTATGGAGTCAAACTGAATTATACTAATCTGTTTTATGACTCAGGGAAACAGAGTGATTTGTGTGTAAAGCTATTAAATAAACTCAGAGGATTAAAAGACAAAGCACTGGTTTCTTATTCAGGTCCTTGTTGTTAAACTCAATATGTGAAGTTGCTGACTGCAACAATCTCAGTAAGTTTGAAGACAAGTGATTTGTTTCCTCCTCGTTCATGTTCCACTGTGGAAAGATGCTCTGCTGGTCTGTGGTGAAGAATTCAGATCTTTTATTACTGCTGCACAGAGTTTCATGTCTTGACAAGGACACGTGTCCGAGAGGAGCCAGGAATCAGGAAGCTGAACCACTACCCCTCTAATAAATTCAGTGCTTTGTTGTGTCCAAGCCTCAAAACTATTCTCTGAAATGTAGTGGAGCAGATAAAGTCTATGATAATTCAATTCAGTACTGAAGCACAGCATTCCAGTTAATGTACTTAGGTACATTTCAACATGCTGCACGGAGGCTTTTTAGTGCTGAATGTTGATGGGCAGCATCAGGACGGGACTTGGAGGAGCGACTGACAATGACTGGCAGCCTGTCGTGCCGTTGCTGTTGGAGTCTTCGTGTCTTTTTTTGTCAACACCTCCACATTTTCTTAGAGCTTGGAGAATATTTTGTTCGTTTGTCGAGCGGGTGTCAGGGAATTAAGACAAAACTGTCACATGATTGACTGTGACAAATGTCAGAGGGGTTTGAAGTTTTGATATCTGTCTGTCAACACAAGACAAGCAGCACAATCTCCATCACGAAGCAAACACTTTGACACCAGAACCACGCACACAGTGAGACGAGAGGAGAAATGGACTGTCTGTACAAAAATAGAGGCCGACAGACATGAACACAGGTAGAGAGACAGACAGGCAGTCCAGGTGTGTGTGGGAGGAGTGAGAGCCTCTTTAGACTCGTACTTCAGACTGAGAGCTTCCTCTGTGTGTGTGTGTGTGTGTGTGTGTGTGTGTGTGTGTTTCTTACCTCTGCGATGCACTTTTATATTTCTGCCTGTAAACAAAAACAGAATCAGTCAGTCGAACGAACCAATCACAAGCTTCATTCAGAAAGTTCTCATCATGAACTGATGAGGTCGTCGTGTGCCCAGGTGTGTGTCAGAGCCGAGTCACATCTCGGTCTCGCAGGTTCCGCTCCAGCAGCAGCGGCTGTGACACACAGCTCATTAAGGCTATTGAAGTAGTTTAAAACCCTCAGCAAACAAGTGCTGCAATTTTCTTCCAAATGTTCTGAGTCATAACTCAAACCTGGAAATTCAGGCACGAAACACATATTTTTGGATTCAGAGTGAGTTACACTTTCTGAGCACATCGCTTTCTCCAATGTCCATCACAAAGAAACGTCTATAAATCCAGGAAACTCCAGAACTTTTCTTCGTCTCCATCACGTCCTGCACATAGTTAACTCAGCAAATCAACTAGTCATGTAAAACTATGTCTGTCCCTTTTGGGGACAGACATAGTTTTACTATTGGGAACAAATTAAAGTAACACAATGAACAGTAGCAGTAGAAGTAAAGTGTCCAAAGTTTCCCTCGTGATGCTGAGGTTTCCCTGACAAAGACTAATGCAGCACAGTGTTGTCTTATAATCCTATTAACATCCATCTTTTTATTATTTGTATGTCTTGTTCTATTTGCTGTTATGTTGTTGAAATAGTAATTAAATGATTAAATACTTTGAGTGTTTGTCAGCTGTTTCCTGATAATTCACCAGCACAGTCGCTGCCACTGACCTCAAATAATGATAAAGTGAAACCAGTGTCAACAGAACACAAGAGTTAATGTATCGTTCATGGTCACGACTCACTGGTAAAACCATTAGTAAATCTGGACAAGTGGAAAAGTCTCGGATGTAAATATGTGCACCACATATTCGAGCGTCTGAACGCTCCATTTGCTCTGAAATTAGCCAGTCGCAGCTCAGGGATGTGACCCCGACATCTAATCACAGCTCTGATACGTCTCCGCTTTGAAATCTGACAACAGGAACCTGTTATTTCATGGTCGACTGGTAATTGCACGCTGGCCTGCGTGGGTGGACCAGCACTGAATTACAAAGACTGGGTACAATGCAGCGAGCAGCAGAAGGCTGCTGCCTTGGGATCCCTCAGTCAAAAAACAAAAGCACGCTGCAGCAGCAACAGTGACAGACAGGTGAGGACGGAGAGAGTTTGTGGAGAATGAGTCACCACTCTGTCAGGACTCTTCAGAGAGAGAATTAGCAGTTTGTCGATTTCATTTCTTCCCTGGTGCTGGTTTGTTTTGTACTTTCACCTCACACAGTTGTCTCCTTGCATTGTTAATATCCAGCACAAAAGTATCATTTATTATTAGATGCATTATTTATTTGCATGACTTTGTTTGTGATGCGCCACCACAGGGGGCATTTCACGCTTCTGCACCGCCTACGTCAAGACCGAGCTCCTTGAAGGAGAAAGCAGAAGATGCTTTAAACGAAGCAGGGTGATAACAAACCAACTGCACACACACACACACACACACACACACACACACACACACACACAGAGACTTTAGCAGTAACGTTTTCATTTTAATCTATTATAATGGACAAAAGAGCCCAGCAGGTTTGTCGTCCTGTGACTGTACTGGACTCACTGGTCTCCACTTTGCGTGTGTGGTCACCTTGTTTGTTTTAATCCATTTTCAAGTGACTGGTCATGAAAAGCTTTTATTCGTTTTTTTTTTTATTGCAGCAGCTTCGACTGAATCTCTTCTGTTTTCTGCTTCACAATCCAGTTCGACTCCCCGGTGCACATCTGCTCTTTTCTCCCTCTAAACAAAGCGCATCAATAAAAAACAGAGGCTAACTGAAGGAAATAAAATGTGGATCACAAATAAAGATCAGATTCTCTTTTTTCTCTCTAGTCAGCAGAGACTTTGCTGCATCAAAATGCTCTGCTGTTACCACGGAAACTAGGGAGGATGACCAACAAAGCTGGACACATATTTGTTTTCCCTACAAACAAAACAGATCTGCAAAGTATAGTTTCTGCTGCTTCTATCAGGAAGAACAGGACTCGACTGGCACAAACACAGATACAACATGCACACGCTGAATGAAGCAGTTTACCTGAGTCGTCCTATTTGTTATTCTACTGGACGTTTTGAGCAGCTACACTGAAAATAGCTCTGTTTACATTTCAGTGAATTTCACAGCAATTGTCTAAAAAGTTGTAGCTGCAGCTGTTTGCACCCGTCACAGTCAAGATATCCTCTTCCTTCCTTTGACTACATCTACAGTTACTCCTCAGAAAACAAATTATTGTAAATGGCCAATTATTATTTTAATTATTTCAGAACTCGACAATAAACAGCTCTAAATGGCTGCTCTTGGTTTTAGCTTTGGGTTTTACCTGTAAATACTGTTTGTTATATTTTAAAATAGGGTTAAATCAACATGAAACCACAGAGCTGTCTGTGGGAGAGGTTCAGTGAAGTCAATCACCAGACATTAACCCAACCAAACTATTTCAGTTTCCACTTAAGCATGATACAGTAACCACAGAAAACAAGTCAAGGAGAAACAATAGACTGTTTCTAATTCTGCTCCGAGCATCGTTTATAGCAACAGACGATAAGAATCTCATCCGTTTATGTTTTGGCTTCATCACAGAAGATGCAGAAATCATTACTGGGGAACAGGCAAATATTTGTCCATCTGCTTGAATACTGAAACACTGCGCTACTGCCACCGTTTGATAAAACAACATTTCTTAAAGCTCTGTTTTCCTCGTGAAGACTTTAATTCCATGTCAGGATTGTCAGAGGCCACTGGGGAGAAACTTTGTTAATGGGAGAAGCTCTAGTCTCAGAAAAGGATGAGTTCAATGCACCTGGTTTATCAGAGATGTCGTCAGTCTCACCTGACCTGCAGGAAACAGATGCTGCATCTAAACAACCTTAATTGTATTAGTGTTAACGCTGCATTTTATTTTTAACAAACACCAGTTCGCTTCCATTTGGCCCCTGTTGGCTCTATGATCGTCCCAGCTGTAGCTGTTCCAGCCTTCATCCCCACTCTACTGACCCCCCCTCACCCTGTGTTTTTGGCTACTCGCTTCCAAATTCGGTGTCTTTGTCCGTTCAGCTTGAATCACAAAAAGTCCTTTTAGCAGAGGATTGAATCTGAGGCAGCAAACGACCTTTCCAAACATCGACCATGTGTTCAAGCAGAGCTCAGTAGACTTCAGACTGGAGTCGTCTGTCGTCTGACAGAATCAGCTGATTCTGGTCCAGCTCACCTTCCTCTGCCTTTAGTATGAATTTAGTATTTATATTATTATTATTGTATATGATTTATAATTTTGTCAATATTTGTTTAGCACCTTTCTAGACTGAGTTGATAAAGGGCTTCACAGTTAAAAGAAGATGCAGCAGCAAATAAAATACAAACAAACTTAGAGGAAATCACACTGGAAGAGATTTCACACACTGGCAGCGTTTACTGATCAAACCTCTAGAGGGAGACGGATCCATAATCTGGGAGACGGGACAGGAAGCAGTGCCAGGGTTCTGTCTGGGACTGGTGCAGTAGTACTCCCCATGACGGAGTTCATGCTAAATTCCTTCTGTTAAGTCAGGTTAGTGGATTCTCTTCTGTGATGAATTCTGCATTTTTTATTTTTACACCTTCGGTGTTTCGCTCTCATTGAATCACTGCGGACAGATAACACGTCCACTTGCCAATGTTTATTACAGGATTTGGCAAAGATGAAACGCTTTTCTTGGCATCAACTTCTCCAACCAACTTCTGGTGGTAAATTTCAGATTTTTGTCCTGAGATCTTTTGCTGTGTTGCCAATTAGTTACTAATACAACATGCTGCATAGCAAGTATTCTGTAAAACAGAAGAGCAGCTGCCAAGGGATATACTGTGTGTATTTAATGTAGTGTTTTGTAGAAGTGATGCTGCACACGTTTCACGGTGGTGGCTGATGATCAAACATGGTACAGAGAAGACGTGAAGACAAATTACATGTAAATTTGTGCAAGCATTTTATTGACTTACAGCAGCTGCATATGAAACGCTGCTTGTATTTAGCAGCAATATAAGTATAACTCCTACATTTAAATTCCTAAGTAAAAGTGCTAAGTAACATGTATTACATGTATTACGCAAACTGTGCGTATAATCTGTGGGTTCTTCCCCCAACTTTAGGTCCCCAGAGAAACGTGAACCTGTCAGAGAATGTGTAAGAATCATAAATATTATTATTATTATTATTATTATCAAACCAATACCTCTCTCATGTCTGTACTGTAAATATGAAGCTGCAGGACGGCAGCTGGTTAGCTTAGCTTAGCACAAAGACAACTACCTATGTGTAGTATGTGGGGCCCCGGTGCCAAGTCAATGAACAGAGCAGAGACTCAAACTGAAAACACAGAAATGGTACAAAGTGACCACACATAGACAACTAATCAATACATGACTATATCCAGTTGTACAAGAGACTAAAATCACAATTCAGTGATTTCAATGTAAATAACTCAGGTTAAATTAATAATATTCTGTTATTCATTCAGCTTTTAAAGGTGTTGGTAGCCAGACTCGTCTTTCCCTTGTTTCCAGTCCTAATGCTAAGCTAAGTTAACAGGCTGCTGTCTGTAGCTTGATATTTAACCGATATGATAAGAAAGCAAACAAACAACCTCCTTAAATTTCATGTCACTTCATTTCCCTGTTTTATATATATGTATATATATATATATATATGTGTGTGTGTGTGTGTGTGCTGTCTGGGAGGGGACGACGTGTTGAGGCTGTAACATTCTGATGCTCTGTGTTTTCATGCCCTCCCTCCACCTCTCACTCTCTCCGTCTCGCTGTCTGTCGATCTTTGCAGAGAGTTTGCTGCATCGCAACGCTCTGCGTTACCATGGAAACTACAGGGAACAAAAAGACATGCTGTTTTTTACATCTGCTGCCTCCAAATTCAGACAGATGTGATGATTCTGTTCCTGCTGCGACTTTCAGCTACTGAGAAAATATCCGACAGACAGACCTCGTCAAAACCACACACACACACACACACACACACAGTCTCTCTCTCCCCCTTATGTTCAGTGATGTCGCACGCCCACTGTTTTCCAGTCATTTGCTGTCATTCGTCTTCCCTCCATCCTCAATTCGTGCCAACATCACCACGGCAACCAGCACACCGATGCCGTCCCCGTCGCCTTCAGCCTGATTCCAACACCAGCAGTGATCAATTGATCCTCACAACACGATCACCAATCAATAGCAGCGTTACATCATCATCGACATGACATCATCACCAGCTGATTGTGTTTACTCACATTCCTCTCAGTCGAATCAGGACCTGGTTGTTGTGGTTCTGCTCCAGAGAGTCCACGAAGTCTTGCACCTCCTCAGTCTGTTGCACCTCCTCAAACTGCTGCTCCTGCTCGTTCCACTGTTGCACAGTCCGTGACATCTCCTCAGTCTGCACCTCCTCCTCCTGCTGCTGCTCCTCCTCCTCAGTCTGCTCCTGTTTGCTCAGCTGTACCTCATCCTCCTCCTCCTCCTCCTGCTCCTCCTCCTCCTCTTGCTGTACCACCTCACTTTGCTGCACCTCATTCTGCACCTCCTCAGTTTGGACCTCCTCCTCCTGCATCGTTTCCTCTTCTTTCTGCAGCATCTCCTCTTCTTGTTGCAACTCCTCTTGCTGCTCTACCTCCACCCTCTGCTCCTCTTCTTCTGTACATAGAGC
The DNA here is from genome assembly GCF_900324465.2 of Anabas testudineus. Taxonomy (NCBI): domain Eukaryota; kingdom Metazoa; phylum Chordata; class Actinopteri; order Anabantiformes; family Anabantidae; genus Anabas; species Anabas testudineus. The sequence goes on along the minus strand of NC_046629.1, from coordinate 2,938,132 downwards.
CTCCTCTTCCTGCTGCATCTCCTCCTCCTGGTGCATCTCTTGTTTTTGTACCTCCTCGTGCTCCCCTACTTGTTGCTGCACCTCCTCTTCCTGTTGCATCACTTGTTGCTGCACCCCTTGTTCCTCCTGTTCTTGCACCTCCTCCTCCCATTGCATCTCCTGTTGCTGCACTTCCTCCTGCTCTACCTCCTGTTGTTGCACCTCCTCGTCCCCTTGTTGCTCCTGCTCTTCATCCTCCAGCACCTCCTCAGGCAGTTGCAACTCCTCCACCTCCTCATTCATCGCGGAGGTGGGTTTTCTAAGTGTTTGCAGAGTTACAGAGCGGAGTTTGGTTTCTGTGAAGCTCCCGGACGTCTCTCAGACTCGCAGAGTCGTGAAAACATCGACGCAGATTGCAGCCGTTTGGGTTTGATGAAACTTCACCCAACTTCCTGTGCTGTCACCTTTCAGCTCGGCCAATCCAAAACGAGGATCTCCGAAGAAAAGCCGAAGGGTTAAAGGTCACAAGGCAATGTGTGGAAGTTGAAGAGCAGGAAAAGACTCAGGGTCCCACAACAACCCACAGGTAAGGAAGGTGATGAGGTTCTTTCAGTTCAGCTCTGCACTCCAGCACTGCGTCTGCAAAATGATCAGCTGAATGTCCCAGAGCATCGCCGTAGCAACGCACAGAGGAAGTCAACCAGCAATAAAGACATGATGGAGTGAGAGAGACAGAGAGAGAGTGAGAGAGAGGAGAGCGATGGAGGAGGACAAAGGAGAAGCAGAGAACCTTGCAGAGCGTTTCCGTGGTAACTCAACAACGGTTGCTAAGAGTGATGGAATCCTGCAGCCGACAGACCTCCCTCCTCCTCCTCCTCCTCCTCCTCGTCATCCTCCTCGTCCTCCTCACCCCCCCAGATCCAAACACACACAACTTTACACTCGTTTCAGATGCAAACAGTCATTTCGTTTGGCCCTCCCCTTCTTATCCGAGGGAGCTTGTGTGTGCCGTGTGTAACAGAGATTGAGTCCCTCAGGGTGTGTGTGTGTGTGTGTGTGTGTGTGTGTTTAAACAATGATGATGTAATGTTCCTGAAAATGAGAGTCACACAACGGCTCCAGTCAAGTGGTAGGATCAGGGAAAGAGTACAAAGTCCTGCTGCTGTCCCCTAGAGGCCGCAGTGGTCATTACATTCAATTCTGGTTTTGCTGTTTCTACTATTCGCTGCATGGACTAGGACACAACGGGCCCCCACCCCCACCAGGAGTCAAACCGTGAACAGATTATAAGAGAATGGGCCTTTTGGGCACAGACAGATGAAAGATCCCACCGCTCAATTTGAAAGACACATTATGTTTTTATCTATCTTTTGTGTGGTCTTTAGTTATAACATGTCTTGTTTTGATCATTTTTCATTTTGATTGTTTAGATTCTTACCAGGTGTTGAGGTTTTTCACAGCGCAGTGATTGGTGAGTCCACGGACACGCCTCCCAATGCTGCACCTGTTCCTGACTGGAGGCGGCAGCTGCACTTTGATTGGCTGCGAAGACTCACCTGGTGGAGGAAGAGGAAGATTTTTCTAAATGTTAAAAAGTGTAACTAAGCTGAATATGGAGCATTTTTATCACTGCAGTTATTTTAGCTGCTGAACACTGTGAGTGAGAGACGTGATGGTGTAAAAGTCTGGAGGAGGATTCAAATGACAACAGGCGAAAACGGTAAATAAAAGGTCACTGGACAAAAGCCAGTGGGAATTTATGATGAAGAGGCTGGTTTATGCAAAATATAGACTCTTATCTCTCTGACCAGAACATTTCATTTCTTTTTTTTTACCTCTCCAGATACATTTTCCACATAAAAAGCAAATGCTAAAAAGCTAAAAAGGCTCAATGAAAAGGATCTGCAGCAGTAACAGGCCGAGAACAGACTTTAAATGAATGCTGGAATTATTATTATTATTATTATTATTATTATTATTATTATTATTATTATTATTATTATTATTATTATTATTATTATTATACCCATACGTCCCCATCTACATTTGATTATTACTATTAATGACAGAGCTAATTAAAGTAACCACAACGTAGCTGGAAAAATATAAACAGTGAAAACCGTGTGTGTGTGTGTGTGTGTGTGTGTGTGTGTGTGTGTGTGTTCAGTGTGAATTTGTCTCCCTCTGCAGGATGTGACTGATCCACGTGAACTGTGATCTGGTTTTACAAACCCAGGTTCTGTTGTAATCTGTGTGTGTCCATGTTCTCCTACAGAACAGCTCTTGTGGTTGTAAACAGACCCTCATGGCAACATACGGAGCGTCCGATTGGTCAGCTGCCTTTTAACTGGCTGTTAATTGGTTTTTCATAATCAGCCCGAACACTAAACGGACTATTAAAGATGTTGGCAGCTGGAGGAGTGTGTGTGCGTGTGTGTTTCATTAATGTATTCAGGTCTTTGTTTGTCAAAAGGCTTTTGAGGCAACAAGTAGAACAACACGGGCAGAGCTGAGAGACTTGTTTATTTCTAAACCTCCATCTGACAAAAAGCTCTGAACACACACTTCTAATCTATTAAATCTCATGTTTCCTCATCACCAAACCCACAATGTTTGGATACGTTATGGTTCAGTTCAGATCAGTTTCTAAACATGACATTCAGAACTGTGTGATGCTTCATATTAAAAAAGAAAAAGATGAATGTGAGGCTGGAGGACAATGAACTAAATGAAAGATTTTGACTTTTCAAAGTTAATGTCAGAGGACAAAGACACGTATAGAGAGGTAGGAAACGACTGTCTCACCTTTCTCAGTGTGAACTGGTGACTCCTCACGTGGCGTCACCGTCACGACCGCCATCTTCACGTCCAGAGTCGAGCATAAGGAGCCCATCGTCGGCAGAAACCACAGCAGGACGAGGGAGACGCCTGTATCTGTGTGTGTTTCACCTGTTGAAGAGACATCTTCCTCCTGCTTTCGTCCTCATGCTGCTCGTTCTGAGTGAGACAGTCTCACTCTCTCTCTGTCAGTCAGAAAGAAGGGAGGTGGAAACACACACAGGAGGGTCAGCTCCTGTAGAAGACGGATTTTACCATGAATGAACCTGATCTGTCATAAAATCACCTCCTTTCACTTGTTGCTGGGCACAGGCTCAGCTGTTGTGTGCTCTACAGACTGGCTGCTTGTTGCTGCTCACATTAAGTTCAAATCACTAATTGAAAGAGCACCCACCCACCCACCTGAATTCTTTATGAGCCTTTTGGTTCCCTGTGGTCTGCAAAATGAATGCAGACGAGTCTTACTGTGACTGCAGGGTGAGAAACCCCAGAATCCAGGTGTATTAGAATTAAAGGAGCAGTTTGATAATCATAATTAATTATACATTAATTATTTAAAATCGCTCTTTTATGTCAACACTCATACAGACTGGGATGTCGAGTCTGGTGTTCGGAGCACGGGGAGAAACAGGCAGGTGCAGCGAAATTAAATTAATTAAGACACAGATGGTTGTGTTCAGGCAGGTAAGAGTAAAATATGACTTTACAGGAGATGTTTACTGTACAAATGTCTGAAGTTATAGAAGGAATCATTTTTAATACATGATTTGTACTAACGCTCACCGTATTTATTTGGTACCTACAACAAACCCAGGAGAGTTTGTGATTGTGATGCAATTTTAAGAGAAGGCCTCCATCCACAGGACAAGTCCAACAAGCGGTCATATTAGTCATGTGAGAGGGATGGGGGGGGGGTTAAAGTTGCTGATGTGATAAAGGCACAGAGGAACTTCTGGTTTCCCTCTGTCTCAGCCCTGACTCCACTGGTTCACACTGTTAATCTGTAAATGTGTGCTCAAACAGGAGGGAACAGTTCATTTGCATTTGTAGGAAACTATTTTCGTCAGTGGAATAAAACGATGAGTCGGTTGAATTCACTGCTGGATTTGATCTTATACTGTACAAACTCAGCTTCATCTTTTTAAAGATGGTTTAACACTCATAGATACAGACACAGCAAACGTTTCTGCTTCTGTTGTTTGAGTTTTTATTAATTAACATTTTGGACTTGTGGCAGGTACCGACTGAAGAGTGAGACGAGTCTGATGAAGAGGGAGAAGAATCAAAACACACACAGTAGACAACAACAGCTGTGAAACGCAAAGGAGACATTAACACACATGCAAGGAAACAACGTGTTTTAGATTAAATAATACGTTTTTACAGATTCATCCATATCTCAAGTCTGATTTCATTATTTTAGATCATTAAACTTTTTCATTTCTTCACTAAAACACATCAAGTTCTTCAGCTTTAAAACCACTTAGTGCTTCGATCCGTTCATCATCTGACTCTGAATGCTCCTCAGCTGCTGCAGGAAGCCAGGGTTGGGAGAGGAGGCGGGCCGAGCCGACTGGACCGACGACAGGGCGTCCTCGAAGGACAGGCCGTCGCATGACATCAGGTAGCCAATGACCACAGCCGGTGCCCGGGACACGCCGGCGTTGCAGTGGGCGAGGACCACACCTCTCTGAGGGAGAAACAGGTGTTAATATGAGCCTGTGCTGATGCTCTCTGGACACTAGAGGACGCTGCAGACCAACAGAACAGTTGGAGTCCATGAGCTCACAGCGCTTTGTTGATTTCTGTGCATGATGACGCAGATACAGGGTTTCAGTGTCTTGTCCACCAACACTGGTGTGTGGACGACTGCTCTGCCAACCAGAGCCACGGTCACCTGCAGCACTTCACCCCACAAGCAGGGCCACGTCCTCTGGAACCAGACCCTGAACTGGTCTCAACTTTTATGTACAGGCCTGCACCACGGTCACATCATGTCACATGCACTGATGCTGATCCCAGTCTAATAATCAAAGAAGGGAGGCGTGCAGGAAGAACAGGTGTCAGTGAAGTGGAAGACGTTTGGTTTGGAGCAGTTCAACTTTAAAACTGAACTAAACTGAGAGTGAAACGTTCACCAGTGAGAAGAACAGGTTCATAATGAAATTCAAATGTCTTAATAAATGACACAGAAAGGTGAAGCCCCTCCACTCCTCCACACAGACGGTCTCTTTGTGGTCTTTGTTTATTTCTTCATAGTCATTCTGGATACGTTTGTGTCATTTTCTTTACTTTGTGATCATTTTTACTCTTTTTAGTTTCCTTGTAATCTCTTCTGGTGATTTCTGTTTTCTGTCTAAGGGAAGTTTTATCATTTTTTGATGTGGTGATAATTTTAACACTTGCTTGATATGATGCCCCTGACGTCTCGGGGACCAGTGCATCCATTTGGCATCAAGCAGAGCTTGAAGCTCAAAACTCAAGTAAAAGCCTCAAATTGATTTAAAGCGTGTCTCATTTGTTATAAATGCTTCCAAACACACTTTCAGCATCGACAACAAACCAGGTTCCTGCAGCTGTGATCTCAGTCACGTGATGCTGTTGTTGCCATGACAGCATCAATAACTGATGGTCATTACAAGCCAGATGGCCTGCTGGGTAATCTGACCCTGCATTTCAAAGAAAAAGCATCAGTTTGATTATCGGGTCTGGAATTACAACATACCCACACAGAAACATGTCATAATGAACACACACACACTTCCTGTAATCAAACACCGCTAATGACTGCCTAATGACTGTGTCAGTGTGTGTGTGGTATTTGTGTGGTGTCATGTTAAGGTGATCTGCAGGCTCCGCCGCTAAAAGCTTGTATCACTGAGATCTGATCTGTGTGCAGTTTAATAAAACATGAACAAAACTACACATCTATTATTTAAAATAGAACGAGAGGAGCAGACAAGAGGAGGAAACAAGGACCCTCATCCTGGGCTGTGTCTTCACTTTATGGGATCATCTAGCTGCTCATTCATTCCACCTGAGCTGCAGCAGCGATCGTCTTCTATATTTGTTTAGTTTCCAGTTGTTTACAAGGTCAGTTAACATTTGCATCATCATACCAGTAAAACAGTGTTTCTTCTTCATGCAAAGTAGTTTTGTTGAATGTAAAGATGGTGGGGGCTTCCAGAAATGAAAAAAAAATGTTTTGATAAGCAGTTGGTATAGTTTCAATCACTCGAGGTTGGTTACCTCATTGCGAGCCTGCTGGATGAAGTCACAGCATTCCTGCATGTGAAGCAGTAGATCTGCGTCTGGATGATCCAGGATACTCACAGTCTTATAAATGAACAGGTCAGAAAAGACATTCTCCACCCCGAAGGCCACATTCAGGATGTGAGACACCTGAGGAACAAGAGGAGGAGGAATAATTGACAAACAGAAATCAGACGACAATTAACAGCTTATTATTTCCGATGCTTCCAGCTGCTTCTTTATTTCCAGACTTACTAACTAACGTAATCACTCCATCTCATTTTTATTTATTATATCTGGTGGTTGGTTCCATTTGAGATAAAATATTATAAGGTTTCCCATCATGCTTTATAGTTGTGCACCATAAATCACTTTTATTCTGGTAACAGACAGGAAACGAGTCACCTTCATGTCCACCTGTTTGTTTTAACTACAGATATGACTATTGATGAGGGCAGCAAACTACCCTCTGCTAAATGCTCTACATACATCACCTGTGACCCGACTTGTGATGGTTCATCAGTGTTCAAGGTCTGTGATGTTGCTGGTTTCTCAGTTCAGTGGAAAATAAAACTCACCTTGTGTTTTCTCAGAGTGCCAAAGTCATGTGCAGCATCTTGAGAACCTAACAACACACACAGTTAATTAGTTCATTTATTGCTGCTTCATGAGGTCAAGCTGAGGTGGAAACAGGTAACCCTGCTGTGTGCACACATGGGCATCTAGTGCAGGTCACAGGGTCATTTATGTTCCACCTGTGAACCAGTGAGCCCTGATGGATCAAGCCTCCCACTGCTCTCTCCCACGTCTGGACTCATGTTACACATCACCCGCCACACTGAGCTGTGTGACTGGACTGTGGACACAATTCCCTCCACTAACCTCTTTTCAGAGCTGATGCTGCAAACTCTAAATGGACTGTTTAGAAATGTGCATCGATCTGTGGTCGTGCATTTGAATTCTGAGCCAAGACAGTTGATTAGATTTTATTTTTTGTTTTTGATTAGTTCACACCAACATCAGAGTAAGTTCCTCCTGAGCTTTAACCCATGACTGATCACTGAGAAGCCACAAAAAGAGATACCACTAGTTCACAGTGGATCACTCACCCAGCAGCAGGTAGGGCCTCACGACGCCAACCTGCAGGTCCCAGGAAGTGTCAGGGACGTAACCCAGTGTCTTCTCTGGGGGGACGGGATCTTCAACCACAGTTATAGTTGAACCTTTCCAGGTCTCGATGATGCGGCGACCACTCAGTGATGTCACACGAGTGCACTGCTTCCTCAGACGCGTCCGCGAGAAGCTCTGGATCTCCTGAGTCAGGGACTGCATGGCAAGACCAGACGGGAATCAACTAGACCAAGCTGGATTGAGCAGGACTGGACCTGAAGAACAGATGGAAGACCACGAGCACTGCATTAGTTCTGTGCGTATTTTGTTATAAACCAACAAGACCTGCACGGGTGGTTTTCCCTGATTGTTTGTTAAACGACCCTCATTAGTCTTGATTTGAAGATCTCATCCTCATTAAATTCATTCATGTCTTTCCATGTGGCTCAAATAGAAATGTCTGGATCAGTGCACTTCAACACTGCTGTAAAGATTTTGATCAGTCCTTCTGAAAAGGTTTCATGTGACCCTGATCATTATATCATCAAAGTCTGAATCCAATCTGAGGTCCTGCTGGTCGTTCAGCTCCCAGCTGAACTGTCCTTCAACAGACCTCTGAGGTTTTCTGATTATGTTGTTTGTAATCGGTCCGTCTCAACTTGTCAAAGGGACATTTACAAAGGAGAAAAGTCCTCATCTTGAACTTATTTAAATATATTAAATGATTTCCATTCAATTTTAAAAAGTTATGTGAAAAAAGCAGCTCAAGATTCAACTGATGAGATCTTTTCTAGGTAGTTTTCCTTTTATTTAATACAATTTTTGTATATTAAATGTAATAATAAACAAATAATTGCTCATAATATTAATAATATGAACAATAATAATAAACAAATGTCGCCTTCTTCTCTTTTCTTTACACACTTACAGTCTTTTTCACGAACGCAGCTGAATTCTGTATTTAATGCTAATTTGTGACTGTTAGCGTGTTAATATTATACATTAATATTAAACATTAGCATGTTCATGTTGTCACTCTTAGCGTGTTAGCACTCAGCTAGTTGTTTAGCTAATGTGCTCAGTATCTTTAGTTCAACCTGTTTCTGCATTAACATGTTGTTGTTGGGGAACAGAAACAGAGGACAATTACAATTTATATTTTACCAATTAATTAATTAATATTTAATGTTTAGCTGTTTTTTCTTAATATGATTTAATGCATGAATTTAATTTGATTCTATCATCATTTTTTATTCCTCCACACAATGAACAAATGATCAAGTCCCCACAGCTTTCTGTGAATCCTCAGTAGATCATCAATGAAGAAAGGTTCATTTCTAGATTTGTACCCTGTTAGAAAATATTATTAAAGGAACTGCTATTAGAGGTTACACAATGTCTATAAGCACTATGCAGTTTGTACTTGTAAAACACAACTCAAATCAGCACAACACATGAATTAACATTAACATTTTTAAACTGTACAGTGGTTCATATGGTTTTGTCCATTTGATATAATGTGGGACAGAATCAGCGACAACAGTCCAATAAGCAAATTAACGTCTTTAGAAAACTATCTTCAAGCATCACATATATGACACAAACCTTTTTCTTCAGGTGATCTGCTTTGAGCTGCAGCTTGTGGCCAACGGTCCGATTTAAACACCAGAAACTGGAGCAGAGTCGGATCCAGTTCAGTTTCCAGAAAAGAAACACACACGTCCTGCTGTCATCTTCTGTTTCTCATCAGAGAAAAACACCACAGTCCAGTCCAGTTCACGTTAAAGACTAAAGACCAGCTCCTATCCCAGACTAAACCAGGTCCATACAAATCCACTCTTACTAGTTGTGGTCGTGTAGTCCACCTGTCCCAGGTGATTATACCTGTGGACTGAACCTCTGCTGGAGGTGAGATGACCAGGTACCTGTGCAACATGAAACCTGCTTTCCGTCTCTCACTAGTGTCTGTAACTGTGACAAATCTACCAGGGGCATAACAAATGATGCAGACTTAATGTGGGTTTAATTAAATGACAAATAAACCACGTGTTTCACTGACAGGTCGCTGGCTTTGATTTGATTTGAATAATAAACTCCTGTCATTGAAAAACAACAGCACACCAGGTGACCGGCTGTAGTTTCCAGTGAGAGCCACTGGAGGGAGACACATCACTGCTTTTTATTAACTGTTAAACCTGCAGCTGACAAACAGAATAGATTTAGTCACAGGAGAGTGTTGTCACAGTTTGGTCCCATCATCTGTTGATCTACAGCCACCAGGTGTCCCCATGTCCTCTCCCCCTCTACACACCTGTCTCCTGTCACCTCATCTCTCTCCTCTGGTTTTTTCCACTTTGATCAGTTTCTTATTGACGGGACCTTTTCACGTGTCTATTTAACGCGTTTTATTTCACTCACTGCTTCACCTGCTCTCCAGCGTCATCTGAATGTGAACATTTAGATTTGCTACGGTCTGATGTAGACATTGGGAACTGAGTTTGGACGTCCTGGTTACAGCCACTGCTTCTTTGCACATGTAATAACCTCTCCCCACTTTTCTCTTTCAACTTCCTTCAGCCACTCATTCTCCAGGTGTGCTTTAGTGCGAACGCTGGGAGAGTTTCTTTGCTCTCCTTCTCATTCAAGACTAATTTTGTCCATTTTTTAGACTCATTTTGCACAAATGAGTGCAGAATTCCTTCAAGCAGAGACTGTGGAAATATTAGCCCCATAATGATTAGCGTGTTTACCCCTCGGGGACAGCCAGCTTTCACACATTCAGCTGCAGCCGTTCTGAAAAACTATAAACACTTTTGTTTTCTGACGTGTGTTGCTGCCATATCCCAGAGTTAAAGTGGGACTCGCATCAAAGCCTCTTTACAGGTTGAACGCCCAAAAGACATACACTGCATTTAGTATCTCCAGAGGGACGCCGATAAATGTGAAGTTTAATTCGGTGTCATTGAGGTCGTAAAAGGTGCCGTATGTGTTTAAGACCTTGTGACCTTTCCTCAGCCTTTTCCACACCACCCTCAGGACCAACTTGACATTTTAGCTCCACTGTAGGAGCTCTATAGCAAAATCAGTAAGTGTTAGATTACATTCAGTCACTGGCAGTGTGTGTGTGTGTGTGTGTGTGTGTGTGTGTGTGTGTGTGTGTGTGTGTGTGTGTGTGTGTGTGTGTGTGTGGCTGCAGTCTATTTATGTTGGAAGTGATTCTGGTAGTTTTCGTGAATATTTCCACATACAGAGAGTTGGATCTTTTGAATTTCCAGACCTCACGCCTATTCGCACTTCTATCTATGTGAGGACGCTCAATGACATCATGTATTCAACCCCCCCCCCCCCTTTAATTATCCCAAATAATTATCTAACCTTCAAACTTTCCTAAACTTTAATCTGAGACTGATTCTGAGCTCAACCTGATAAAAGAGATGATTTCACTAAGATCTCAAACATATCGTGACAAAGACAAGATGAGGGGGGGAAAGGACCAGGAGAAAGGAACCAAGGAAAGAAGATGAGGAGAGAGGAGAGTGTTTTATTGTGTAGGTTAGAAACTACTGTTTGAAGATCTTCATACGTCACAAACACACGAGACGAAATTAAATGATGAGAAAGAGAAGAACAAAGAACAGAAAGAAAGAGGAGGAAAGACGACGGGAGGGAAGGATGGAAGATAAAACGCTGATTCAGTTTCTACATGTTGATCCATGAGTCAGAAAACCCAGAGTGTGTGTGTGTGTGAGTGTGTGTCTGTGCGTGTGTGTGTGTGTGTGTGTTGGCTGTAACTCAACCCTAACATGAGAAGCTCCTCCAACATCTGACAACCATTACTGCTATCACACACACACACACAGCTGAAGTTTGCTGCGTCATTTTCAGCTCTAACGAACCAAACAAACTGTTAATGCAACAAAGCCTGCTGAGGTCAAAGGTCAACATCACCGTCAGTCAGCTCTCTGGTTAACACTTGGCTAAAACATGCATGTGATTTTATTTTAGCTGTTTTTGAAGGAAAGTGATTCTGCAGTGCATGCTGGGAGATGTAGTCCCCTTCAACAGGCCTGCAGCAAACTGGGCTTCAGCCTGACGGGACCCCTGCACGTCAGAGGAGAATCAGAACCCAGGGGCTGGTTTCTTGGATGAGTAGGATCCTCTCAGTGACGTTGATCTTCTCTGTGCTGCTCTGACTAATTAAAAGATGATGTATCAACAAACTGTTCTCAGCTGATTGGTTTTAACTGGTTTAAGGCAGCAACCCTCCAACCTGAAGGACCACATATATGAGGTCCGGGGGAGAGCTAAGTCAGAAGATGGTTTTTCTTTCTAACTAATCCAAACCAGGTTTGGTTTTTAGTTTCTGAACAAACACGACTGTTTATTTTGTTGTAAAAATGTTGGTTTGGCTGAATCTCACACAATAACAACAGAGAGTTTCACAACGGACTGGATCTCCAGTCTCCTGTGACAAAGTCCTCTGTTTTGTTGTCTCGGCCACCAACCCCCGACCCCCGACCCCCCCGTCTATTGGGTCACGTTCACTAGAGTCACCACGGAGCCCAATACGTCATGTTCTACTGCTGGTGCACAGAGAGTCTTGTTTTTATTCTTATTTACGATGCACAGTTTACAACAGTATTAAAAGTACGTCGTCAGTCGGAACCAGAATTTGAACCCAGCTCCTCCTGCTCACAGGTCAAAGTGTCCCCTACAGACACCAGGATCTTTAATGAGGAAGTTAATTTAAGAAACATAAACACATGAAGTCCCTCTTTTCTAGACGATGGTGGAGGTGGAAACAAGCGTCCAGAACCACAGCTTTACCAGCGTCCAGTAATCAGGAGCTCGAACCCACCTCATCATCCAATCAGAGGTGTCTGCTCGTCAAGACAACTTCCCAACACTGACACACATGATTTCAGAAAAGACTTAGATTTATCTAGTGACCCTCTGGATGGACCCAGCCCCACAGGTTGGAAACCACTGTTAGGTCCTTTCCAACTCTGTACTTTTGCTGAAGTGTCATTCGGACTGGACTGGACTGAGCTCTAATGGAACATCTGACACTGCTGCTGCTGGATTTCATTTCTACCTCATGATGTGAGGACTAACCACTGATTTCAGGAGCTCTTGAAGGATTTGCTGCTGTTGCCTTTTCATCTAAAAGGAATCTAAGAGCAGAAGCAGGGAGAGAGGAGGTGGAGAGGTGAGGGCAGAGAGGAGGGACAGAGGAAGAGGAGGCGGCTCCTCCTGCTTCCTCCAGCTGCTGCAGACCGGACAGCAGCAGCAGAAAAGCTCCAGTCAGCAGCAGCAGGATCCGCTCCGCGTTTGGATTTAACTCTCCGTGAATGACCGACCCTCCGCCGACAGCGCTGCCCTGACTTCAGCCTGTCTGCTCCCCGAACCGACCGACATGCTGTCCCCGGGACTCTCCGTGTCTCTGCTGGCCGTGTCCTGCGCCCTGTGGCCGGCTGCGGTCCGGGCGGCGTCCTGCGAGCCGGTGCGGATCCCGCTGTGCCGGTCCATGCCCTGGAACATGACCAAGATGCCGAACCACCTCCACCACAGCACGCAGGACAACGCGGTGCTGGCCATCGAGCAGTTTGAAGGGCTGCTGGGTGAGTTACGAATGAATCCTTTAATTAATCCTTTAATTAACCATTTAATTAATCATTTAATTAATCCTTTAATTAACCCTTTAATTAATTTAGTGTCTGATTAATGGGAAACTGACCGACACACTGTGACACACAAAGAATTCAGGACAAAATAATATCACATCTTCTGTGTAATGAAACTTTATAAATAAATATAAATGGATAAACAATGAACCAATTAAGTGACTACTGAAGTTACTTAAGTCATGTTGTTGAGAAAAATGCTGAATCTCCATTGGTTTCAGCTTCTTGAATGTTAATATTGGAGGTTTTCTTCATCTTCTGTGATTATTAATCTGAATTTCTTTGGCTGAGCTTTAAGTAAATGACTAGAATTGGCTTTTATATTATTGCCACTTCTGAAACATTATCACCATCTTAAACAATGGATGGTGTTAATGGAAACCTAATCTCTCATTAACTTCATTAAAGTGAATCAGAAATTATGATAATCAGTTCATTTTGTGTGACTTTAAGTGACTTTTCTAGTAACATCCACATTATCTAAACTTGGCTTTTCATATCTGAGCATTTGCTGCTTTTCTGTTCACTATAAACTTTAATATCCAGACTTTTTGAACAACAACGTCTTCAGATTAATCTGTAATAAAAACAATCAGCTTTCATGAGAAGGAAAAGGAGGCAGCAACAGGTTGGACTTTAAATAAGTGAAGTTTCAGACAGGATATTTTTAAAATTCTACTTGTATGAGGAAAAATCAATGCTCCACATATCTGTGGGTGTCATCAGTCTCCCCTTCACTTGGTTTAAAGCCTCTGTGACTGTACCTTGTTCTGTCTTGATGCACTGCACTATGTTTGGAAATGGACAAGTTCTTATTTTAGCGACTATAAATCGTGTTGGCCAATATTTATTCATCACCCACATCTGAACTGTGACATCACAGTCGCCCTTTTTGGGGGGCACAGTTCAGGGAAACCACCCTGTGGGGTATTTGACCACTAGTAGCTCGATTTACAAGCAGGTCCCTGTTTTATTTGTCTCATACTTGTGAAACAACACATATTCCTGCTTCCAGTTTCACCTCGTTTTACTGTTTATAACGTTGGTGGTGTTCACATGCAAACTAATGCACCAACAAATGAAGTGCAGAGCAACTGTAAACAACACAGGAACACGTTTGGTAGATTGAAGTGATGCACACAGTTTGTCTTGGTGAATGTAAACTGAATTTTCTCTGCAGGGCAACTGAAAGTCTGGTGAATCTCTCCGAACTCGGCATCACAGCTGTGCATGGACAGGTGTGGTACCTCATCTGTGTGTGTTGGATCCACCCAGACATTGAACTAGTTAAACGCGTTAAAGGCACGCTGGATTAAAACAACACTGAGGGTGGGGGGCAGGTAGCAGCCGTCTCTGGGACAGTTCATGTACAGGTGAGACGGTGAAATACGATCAGCAGCCGTTTCATCTTTGGTTGTGACAAAGCAGCAAGTTAAACAGCAGAAACACCAAGTTGGCACAACCAGGAGTGTTCACCTGCACGTATCTTTAACCACTTGCTGGATGACGCCATGCTAGGTTGCAAATCCTGAACCAGATTCTCCTTCCTTTCTGCACAAGGCTGCGACCAGTCCGTGCTGCATCAAATGCACTCCCCCACTGAAATGATTAGAAATCGCTGACTGTGGGAACTCGGTTTATATCGAGCTGTCAGATATAATCTAGACTTTTTGCATCACTGATAACATGTAGACTGAATCCATGAAACTAGACCCAGAGGGTCCACTGACCCTGTTAAAATTACACCATTACAGTGTCGCTATGTGCTCAGTAGAAGTGGTTTCTGCTCCATTTTTATTTGTCACACTTGTGCTTGTTAACCTATTAACTCACATACTGGTATCAGGGCTCTGGCTTATCCTGGGATATTTTGTCCTCTGGAGGACCACTCCCAGAGCTTTTCTCCAGTTATGATGAAGACCATCCCATCATCTGTGTGATGGTTTCTCCCAGTCTTGACAATTGGCCCAGTCAAACGCAGTCCTTACTTCTGATACCAGCCACGGGCAGCTGTGAGTAAATTGTTTTCTTCTGTTTAATATGTGTGAGCTTCGGGATTCAAATTGCTTAAACAGAGTTAGATGTCGTCTGAACTCCAGAGCACTGAGCACCAAGAAAACCTTAAAGTTTCTTAGAATTCATGGAAACATATGTGTAAGAATCATCCCTATGAATACTGAAAAGGGAACATTTTGACATCTGTAGCAACACTCAGTGGCTTTTTCTGGTTTGACTGTAGTCTGCATTCAGGATCCAAGTCAAACCATCTATCACAAAGAATCCCCACAGTCTTTTTTTTATTATAATATAAGTTGAAGTGAATGACAAATACGTCCTGATTAAAATTGGCTTTAACCATTGACTCAAATGGATGAACTGCAGACTGAACATCATCCAGACAAAACAAATTCAGTGGTCTCTAATTTCACCCTGACCACAGTGACTGATTATGTCCACACAGTAATGGCCTTATTGAACTAATTAACGTGCCGACCGCAAATGCGCATAAAATCACTTGGGTTACAAGGAATGGAGAGCCTGGTATTTTTAGGGAACACTTGCCAAAATCTATTCCCGTTTCTTAAGAAAAATACTTGTGGTGTCCTGGGATTAGGAGCGTTGATATAATTGCGTGCTGGAATATTATGTAAAAACTGAGGCCACTGGAATAAATCACAGCAGATTTGAGTGTTGAGCTGCATCAGGAAGTAATAATGTACAAAACCTTGACCACAGAGCCAAGCTAACAGGAGTATCAATATGTCAACAACATTCCTTCACGCTTCTTATTACTAAAATATTTTCTATTTTCATCACTTTTATGTTTGTCCAAGTTTCATCCTTAAACGTTGAAGGTTTGGTCCTCTGGGCTCAACGTGTGTCCAGAAAGGGAAAAGAGAGATGACTTGGTGTTTCCAGCCATGTTAGGAGCTCTGTGAGACTACACAGCAGAATTAACATCAGCATGCTGTATGGTGGAGACTGACAAACCAAAACACTCACTCAAGTTCATTTATGAACTGCTGGTTATTCTTTATGTTTGAATAACCATTAAAGTCATAACATTACATCCAATAGTTGGAGAGATATTTCACTCTGGACTGAAGTAGTAAATCAAACTACTAATAGTGTAAATGTTGGTAGATTGAATTCACTTTAGTTTTATGGTGCGGTCAACTAAATGTGCTTCCAGTACATGTACAGTATATGGGAAATAAGATGATCATGTTAACTTCCAGTTACGGGTTTATCTTCCATCTTCAACCCACTAAATCCTGATGTTCTCTGATGTCCAGCTGGTGCGAGAGAGGAGGTACCCAGGGTACATGTTAATGTGTTTTCTTGTTCTCACTGTTCTCTTTTGTTGAGCTGAGGTGGTTTTACTGTCTGAATGTTCATTATCATGGAGTCTGTCCATGCTGCACTGCAGCCAAACCTTCATTTTATGGTTTAACTTCAGTCCAAAAACTAATAAAAATAAACTCAGATTTATGGAACTGAGCATTAAACACAAACCAGCCTGAATATTAAAGGTTCACCCAAATTATAAAAAACATATTTTCTTCCCCTTCACCCCCCTTTAATGGTACCTAAGCATGCAGAATGTTTTGCTTTTAATAGTCTATATTATTAGTAGTTGGATTGGATAGGGTTTAGTTTGAGCTGTTCTCAGAGTTATAAAAAAACAGTGTTTGAAAAGTGTTTCATGTGTTTTGGGGATTACTAAACCTTATGAAAGAGATTATTATTATAAAAGATTATTTAAAATGGAATCAGGTGATTATTTCAGTTAATTTCTATTACACTATACACTAAAACACTATTGTCTGTGTGCCAGATCGATCTGAACTGGAACAAACTGGTGTTCACCTCTGTATTTTTCTTTTACCTGGGAGACTGATGTTTTTCTACATACCTGCTGATATCAGATTCCAAACCTCTGTGTGTGTTTTTGATAAGTTTGGCTAATAATGCTGCTCTACACAGCTGCACGTTCGTACATACTGTCTATCAAGTATATTGAGTTTACAGATAGAGACAGTTTTATCTCTAGAAAATAAATATGACATTCTTCATTTATTGTGAGCTGATGTCATGTGATCATAAGCGACTGTGCTTTCGTTATGTCCCTTTTTGGACCTGCTGCAAAGGTAGTCCACTTTCTCCAAGATGTCACGTTTGTGCATGTGCAGTCACAAGAAGGTTTGCATTGTTTTCCCAGCACAGCCTCAGTAGACTGTCAAATCTGGTACGTCATGACACCTGGACAGACCTGTAGAAGGGCAACAACCCATCAGCAGGACTGGTTTCTGCTCCTTTATGCAAGGACTTCAAATACTTTGTAGTTTTGGGGGAGCTCAGCATGGTGCAGGTACCAGCTGCATAAAGACATTTTCCCAAAGATCAGAACAGGTGAAAGTGAATTCAACCTACTGCCACTGTACATTCAGCATGGACTGAGTGTTTTTATAGTTCCAATTCCCACACAGGGATTCTTAAATCTTAAATCATACATTTCATGATGCATTTAGGACTTGACTCAACTTAGTCCAGCTGAGGTTGAAGGAGTGGAGAGGGAAAGTGGAAAGGCAATAAGTGAAAAAAGAAAGATCTGCAGGCCAAAACCAGGAAACAAGATCACAAGTTCAGAATGTTAGTTACTTCATTGTGAAGCTGTGAAGCCAAACCTCAGTCCTGCTCTGCAGTAAAAATGTGGTTCCATCCTCTAATCAGTGGTGAACTCTTCCTGGCTTCGTTCTGTGGGAAGAATTGAAATCATCATCTTTAATGGCAAATTTCTGGGTCCTTTACTTTTAGAATCCGAGGTTCCAGAAACGGTTTCTCTCTTTTCATTGCTCTGACTTAAATGTCGGACACTGAACCATTGGAATATCATCCAAAACTCATTTCAAAGGAAATGCATACAAACAACTTTAACCTAGTATAGTATAGGCTCAACTGAAGCTAGCACCTCATTATTCCAAAACCTCTTCAGATTAATGACCTGGAGCCTGATAACTGAACTAAGAATCTCAATTTAGGATGCATAAAGGACCTGTCTGTGTTTCTGTCTGTTCAGGTACTGGCTGCAGTGCAGATCTGCTCTTCTTCCTTTGTGCCATGTATGCGCCCATCTGCACCATTGACTTCCAGCATGATCCCATCAAACCCTGTAAGGCGGTGTGTGAACGGGCAAAGGTTGGCTGTGAGCCCGTGATGAAGCGTTACAACCACAGCTGGCCCGACAGCCTGTCATGCAACGAGCTGCCTCTGTACGACCGCGGAGTCTGCATCTCACCCGAGGCCATTGTCAAGGCAGAAGGTATCACTGGTCATTTTTACTGAGGGGAAAAAAGAACCAGGAGCTGCAGTACAGAAATTTAAAATGGTCGTTTTGACGTTAAATAATGAATGATTTAATGCACCACACGTGACACCATGTGACCCACAATGTTACCTGCATGCTGCATCTGATTAGATGTAAACTTGTTACCTGAGAAACCTGGTTTCTCCAACAGCCAAATATTAAAATGGTTTGTTTATTACCATCGACATTTCCTGCTACAAACTTAGTAAGAGACGGGATGAAAGCTCTTTCTGAATATGGATATCGCTCTCGCACTGAAAAACATGGACCCTCATGGACCCAGGAGCAGTTTTTCCTGCCTAGCCGAACCCTATCACTGTCTTCTGAAATGTTTCTACTCTCAGCAGTTTGTTTCTGCTCCCTCTCGAACAGATACCGTGAGTCATTTCCCTCCAACTTCACGCCCACTGACTTTCTCAAAGAACTCCTTGATAAAGGCAGCCCACTCGTTTTACACTCAATAAAAACCCTCACTGTCCTCGGCTTCTTTAAACAGGCCCTGGACCAGCAAGTCCTGTAAAATAACACTCATCTCAATCCCCCTGACCTCCATAAGGATACACCCACGTATGTCGGCGCTGCCTTGCTCGGCTCGGCTCAGCAGGGTTTGGGGTTTTCCCTCGGTGTGTTTGTTGATTTGCTGAGGTTCACTGAGGGTAGAATCATTCCAGCAGGACTCGGGTCTGAACGTTCAGAAGTTTGTTTCCAGAAATCCCTGAATGCTGAAACAGCTACAGTTTATGTGTTCTTCACTTGGGGTTGTGCTCAAGATACGAGTGTAAGTAAACAGGTCTTTACCTCTGTGAGTCTGTACTGATTTATGTGAAATGCTGATTTTAGTGTTCTTAGATAATAAAAAGAGGAGGTTAACATGCTAACAAGCAGCGGATGGAACATTTGACACCTTCACAGATTAGTCTGACTCTTCTCTAGCTTTATGTTATTCACGCTACACTCTCTGATCTTTATACACAGCTGAACCTTTCAATGAAGGGTATAATGTGCTTCTACTAGTTTTGCACATGCATGATACAATTCAGACTCAACATGCAAACGATTATGGTCATAGATTCCGTTTGTTTCCAGCAACATGATGGCTACGACAGGCCGGTCCAGAGTTAGTTACCTTGGACTTTAACATACAGATGCACAAAACCTCTGCGTTAATGACACCGATCGTCCTGTTAATATTATATTAAGACCCCTAGATAGTCAAACTCTTCCACTTGGAAACCTTCCAGGTTAAACCTTTCTTTGTTCAAGTCCTCGACTAGTAGGGTTTAAGTGTTAACTGTCAACTCATCACTGCAGCCCCTAGGGGGCGCCATAACAGAACTTTGCAATATTAACGGAACATTTCTAAGTAGTTCTCAGATGCTGCTAACATGTCGATGTTATGAGGTCACCGAATGGTCTAAACATCCCAATCTGCTTTTCTCTCTACATAAGTGAACAGTTTCTTCCCGTTCAGACACTGATCAGTGCCTCTTTGTGTCTCTGTAGAACCATACTACCAGGACCCAGTCAGGTGTAACCCAGGTGAGCCTGTCGTCCCGCAGAGTTTCTGCAAATGTCGACAAAAGTAGCATCTCAGCCACTAACACACGTATCTGCATCTGCAATCAGTTTAACTAGTTCAATGAAACAAATCTGTTCTTTATCCTCTGACAGAGTCCAGTCGAGACTTCCCAATGGACTCCAACTTCCACTGCAGGGGACCGAATGCAGGTAACCTGTCTGTCTCAGAGTCATCAAAGTCATCAGAGTCCCATAATTATCAGTCTCTTTATTAAACTTACATTGACAACTGGGAAGATTTTCTAAAAACTCAACAAAACAAATTAGGGTGGCTGGTGATTTAAGGTAATTTAACATAGAAATGAATGGATGGATGACTTTTTTAACCCTCACACCACCAATAATAATTCGAATGTTTTGGGTTCATGTGAACTGTGAACATCCTCTCTCCACTTTTAAGAAAGTTTTTGTGAGAGTTTTTCTTTAATATATGATCAAACAAATACTCCCATTATGTATATGTGTCTGCAGGTCGCTGTAAATGTCCAACGTTGAAATTGACTTTAAAAGTCTACCAGAAGAACAACTACAACTATGGTGAGTCACCTACGCCTCAAATGTATTAATACCTTAATGAGAATAGAACCATAATAGGAATCTGAGCTATGATTGATAATCATGTCCTGTAGTGTAGTGAAGTGTTTATGTTCCTGCTAATAAACGAGAACAGTCACTTTTCATCAGGTTAGCAGTGTTCAGTCAGATTGTTGAAACGTCTTTTTTGTTTCACTGAACTCTGGAAATTCTTTCTCTCTGATGTTCTTTTCTTCTCCATAAACGGGGATAGACTTTGCTGAGACTGTCAGTTTAATTTGATTGGATTAGATACACTGCAGCTAAAAGATCGTTTTCCAGATGGTTATAGCGCGCAGGCATGATTTGGCAAATGCAGCATTTCCATGGGGACGACTGGAGTTCGCTAATGCCTTTGGCCACATAATCCACTTGGAAAAATGTTTTCCAGTCATCAATAAAAAGAAGAGCTCACTTTCAAATTATTCAAACATAATTAGAACAGAATGGTTTAGTGAAGCGTGGTGGCATGTCCAAATGCACAACATGGTGGTCATTATACATTCGACTGCTGGCTCAGACTCGCAGCAGCAGATGCTGGTTTCTCCTCCTTCTCGTGTAACATCTTCCTCATCTGGTTTCTTTGCTATGTTCCACCTAAAAACACATGTAGTCACTAGTATCTCTTACATAAAGAGGCTTCTCCAGAGAGAGAAGGAGCTGGACCAATCATAACAGGTGCTGTCAACACTGAACTTCTCTAAACCCAACGAGCTGCTTGAGACAAATGTTCGAGTCAGTTGGTACAAATATTAAATGAATCTAAGTTTAATCTAACAACTCCCGTGTTCCCTTCAGAAAACCAGGGTTTATAACTGGCTCTGCTTTGATATGCTGTAAACAAAACACTGTGTACTCTTTGTGTCATGTCATGCCTCCTGTGCACTCTACCACCCCGTGCCAAAATCAAATCAAATCCAGAACCTTTCAAGTGGTCCTGGCCGCAGCTTGAAGAATCGGGGCCACGCTCCATAAACACCAAAAGTCATACATACAGTACAAATTCTTACCCCACCTTGATACCCAGGGCTGCACAGAGGGGTTTCTTGAAATGTGGGGTGTTGACAAATCAACAGCACATCAGCTAAAAAACATTTGGTTATGGAAGTTTGACATAATTAGAATAATTATAGTAAATGACACTATCCGGCCTGGGGCTGCTGGAGAATATAGTGGTAACATCACCGCCCTCCGTGCCTTTGCCTTTGCCACACTTCGTTTGGATGACAGCGTCGGCCACATGACTGAATGTAAATGTAAATAATTGCTTCTGACAGTTAATGTGTTTCTGTTTTCTCTCTGCTGAGAGATTTGTATAATAATATTAAAACTTGCTCTCAGAGGACTTTCAATTCTCAGTCAACTTCAATATGCAGTGTGTCTGTTGATGACTCTATCCACAGTGATCAGAGCGAGGGTGAGGGAGGTAAGGAATCGTGGTCTGGAGCCCATAGCGGTGGTGGAGGTGAAGAAGGTTCTGAAGTCTTCTCTGGTCAACATTCCCAGAGAGGCACAGATACTCTACTACTCGTCCTCCTGCATGTGTCCTCACCTGAATCCTAATGTGGACTACCTCATTATGGGCTACGAGAATGAGGAGACGTCCAGGTACAGGCAGCGGGAGTTGGAACTGATAGTGTGTGTGTATATGCACTTAGTATAAATAGTATATAGCCAGTGTTGGTATTTATATCAGGGTTTCTCTTCAAACTTCATCTCAGTGCTCTCGAGCATGTTTCCAACCAGTGATCATCAAACTACAGCTTCAGTCTGTTGTCCGACTCACACAAACCTCGCTCTGTGTTTGTGGTTGCAGGTTGCTCCTGGTTGAACGCTCGATTGCTCTGAAGTGGAGGGACAGACTGGGCACGAAGATCGAGGTGATTCACATGAAAATGCACAGAAACAGCAGCTGAACACACTGGTGCTGACTTGTTTATTTTGTATGTGAACCTACTCGTTGCTGTAGCTAATCCAGAGTTTGACAGGACATTAGGTATAAAATATAATATGACTTCATCCTCGTCATAATTAAAACACAGATTTTTCACTTTCTTCACATTAAGATTTCTCTAGTTTGGAAGGTGTCTTTGTTTCCTCCCAGTTCTGAAATGAATCCCACACCCTAGGTGTTAATGCAGCCATCATTACTTACTGATAATTAATCAGTCTTCAAGAGTTACGTTGCTTATTTGATTCTATGTTCATCTCACTTCCTGTTTGTCTGTGTCTCTGTCCAGAGATGGGAACAGACGGTGAAGGCGGCCCTGTAGCAGTTCTACACCGGATTCACCACTTTGAGAGTGTGTGTGTGTGTGTGTGTGTGTGTCTGTGTGTGTGTGTGTGTGTGTGTGTGTGTGTTGGTTGTGTGTGTGTTGGCCTGAGTCAGGGACTGAGTGAGCGACTGTGTGTGTGTGTGTGTGTGTGTGTGTGTGTGTGTGTGTAGATATTGCACTATTACAAGCTGTTGTAGCTGAATGTAGTTCATCTTTTCAAATGTCAGAGTGATTGGAGTCTTATTTTTGTCATTTATTTTCTTTGCACAAACAATATTTAGTGTGAGTTTGTGTGTGTTTTGTATGTTTGTGTGTGTGTGTGTGTGTGTATGTGTGTTTGTGTGTATACTACACCTAAAGCACTCAATAAAGGCAATAGAGGGGGTGTAAGCTGTAGCACTAAACCTATGCACAGCCACACAGTATGTAATGACACTTTTTTTTGGAGCATTTCATTTTCAGTGACAACCACGTTGGCTCCACAGCTCAACTGCATCACCACAGTCAATAATCCTGGATGTCACCGTATTAGTGGAATGGACATCTTGAATGATACAAAGCCATCTGGACTTGAACATTAGGACGATGATAGGTCTGTAACGATGACCTGAACTTCGATGAACTCTGCAGAAAGGAAGGAAACTTCATCAATGCTTTGTTCAGACAGCAGCCAAAGTAACAGCAACAGCAGAAGCTACGTGAGCCTCTGCGTTTACATATCTCTTCTGTATTGTGGGGTCAAACCACAGATGGATTACTGCACCGAGTTGCCAGGAGGTCATGTACACATTTATTTTGGGAAATTGAATCTACAACTACAAACAGGCCCAAAAAAAAGCTACAAAGACAAAACTTCAACAAACAGCTGTATAACAATAAGGAAAAGACTCAAAACTACCACAGAGACTGAACATTAGACTCCAAACAGGCAGTCACAAAGAATCACGGCCTCTTTCAATCTGAGGTTGATTCTACGTTGCAGGGTCGGGTGGGGGGGTGTCTTACATGTCTGAGCCTGTTATGTCAAAACCAGTCCATCCACTCAGCACATCTGGTCTAATGCACATCATTTGTTTGTGTGTGGAGTGCGCTACTCTTCTGTGACTTCTTTTCAGCTTTAAAATTCACTGATTCTGTTTTCTAATGATAAATTAAAAAGTAATATTACGTATAAATTGACACATTTTTAAGGCTAGTTTTGAATTTTCTCGCTTGAACATTTTCTCGCTTGAACACATTTTACATCTTATTGGAACTAATCCTTTGCTCCTTTTAACCTGTTTTAATTTTTAAGTTGATTAAATCCTGTTAGATGTTATGTTAATATTTTTAACTGAGCTGAATATTGCATGTTAAGCCATGACTAAAACACATTTCTTTGTTTGTTTATGATACGTTTTGAATGTTGGATCCCACTGAGTGATGTAGTGGCAAGAAAAACTGGAAAGGAACAGTCGTATTACACTTCTGTTTTCACTCAGTCTGTTTTCACTCAGTCTTACATTTGTGTCTATTAAAATTTGCATGACAGACATATTCAAGCATCCTTAACCTGTTTCAGTGCATGAAGGTCAGATGTGGCTGGTTCGCAGGTCACAGTCGTGCTTTGTTCAACTTCGATGGTGTTGATGTAGATAGAAGGCCAATAGGAACTCTGTGTGCACATAGAACACCATCATCAGTGTGGCCGACATTTATTTATTACCTGCATCCTACAACTGTGATGCCCATCTGCTTGATGTGAGTTTCTGTATTTTCCTGTTATGGTGAAGATATACTGGAAGCAAAAAAAATCTTGTTTTTGTTTTTTACATTTCTGCTCATTGCTGTGCCAACAAGCACTAAGCAGATATGCAACCGGGCACTTTCTCCAACTCAACAAATTTTCATTTTAATTAATTAGTGCAGAATTAGTACAGACTTGGTCTTTGCACAAGCTTAGATTGAAAATAACAGTTCTGGATCAGCTGGGTACTTAAATTACGTATGCCAGTGGCATCTCTCTAAGTTTGCCTCCATTTTTTAAAGTTTCCTTTATTTTGAGTCGTGGGTCAGTCCCATCGCACCACAGTCAGATGACCTTCACTTCTTACATATGAGAACTGTCTACCCTGAAATGGAATTAAGTCATTATTCATCTTAGTTTACACCTGTGCTTTGCCAACTGTGATGTTACAATGCTGCTGTCTGAACAAACTGTACTCTCATTATCACACAGTATGTCTGTTCATGTCGACACACTAACACCCAGTATTCAATACTTTTACCTGTACACTTTACTAACACTGATATTTTGAACGCCTGACTCTTCACAGCAGTTCAAACCATTAAACATGAATTTAGACCACATGGTCAAACATGACGTCTGTGGGTGTTTGTCTCCTGAAGGTCAAAAGTCAACAGTGTGGATTTACTGACTTTACGCAGAAACATTAAAGCCCATGAAAAACAGCGTATGTTATTTCTTTATTGATTTTACTGCCGCCTCCTTCAGCTTCGTAGTTTGTTTTGGGGGTTTCTCCCTTTAATTGCCTCTTCAGCAGGTTAAATGAATGTTCAGTTGGGTTAAGGTCTGAATATTGACTCGGTCGGTCTACAATCTTCCACTTTTTTACTCTGATTAAATGCTTTGTTGAGTGTTTTGGATCACTGTGTTGCTGCCTCCCAATTAGTTTTAATGCATCTGTTAAGTGGCAGACAAGAATTATGACCTATAACTCTTTATGAGTTATATGAGATTAGTGAGCCTGTTCCAGGAGAAGCCCGACGCCAAGCAATGCCATCACCTCACAGATGAGTTTGCATGGTTTTGATCATGAGCAGATCGTTCCACCTCCACACTTGGCCTTTCCATCACTTTGGTGGTGTTAAAGCTCATTAGTCCATAAAACCTTAGCTCCAGAACTTCTGTGGCTCATCTCGGCACTTTTTTGCAAAGACTACTTGGCTTTTTGATTCTTGCTGCTAACGAGGGGTTTTGCATCTTGTGGAACGACCTCTGTATTTCTGCTCATGAAGTCTTGAAATGCTGGATTGTGACACCTACACCCTGCTCTGTGGAGGTCTTTGGTGATGTCACTGACTGCTGTTTTATTTCATTTCCATTTTTTTCCACGGATCATAGAAAACGTCTGTTGTTGTTTTCCATATACACTCCCCTCCAAAAGTATTAGAAGAGTGAGGCCAGTTCCTTTATTTTTGCTGTGAACTGAAAACATTTGGGTTTCACAAAAGATCAACATTTCTGATTTTATTTCCAGGTGTTCACATCTGGATCTGATTCACAACTTAGGGTTAGGGTTAGAAGGGTTGAAGACTAATGAAACCTGTCCCGGAAGAGGCCATGCAGCCCAAAACATGACATTACCACCACCATGTTTCATAGATGAGCTTGTATGTTTGGTGTCATGAGCAGATCCTTTCTTTCTCCAAACTTTCCATCACTTTAAGTTCATCTTTGTCTCATCAGTCCATAAAACTTTGTTCCTGAATGGCTTTGGTAAATTCCAGCTTGGTCTTCCTGTTCTTCTTTCTATCGAGTGGTTTGTATCTTCTGGTCTATCGTCCTCTGTACTGATGTTCATCAAGTGTTTTGCAGTAGACAGTGATACCTTCACTCCTGCCCTTTGGAGGTCGTTGCTGATGACACTATCAGCTGTTTTAGGGTCTTTCTTTACAGCTCTCACAATGTTTCTGTCAACTAAGGGACATAATGTATCTTAACCACCTGCTTTTTGTGGATAATTTGTGATTTGTCACATAAATAAGGTTGTCAGTCAAAACATCACCATTTTTGTTCTCGATGTTCTGGTGGAAAAATGTGTGCTGAACCAAACAAGCTGTAAAGTGTGTCTCTCCCCACCTCCCACCTGCTAGAATCAGATCGGTGCCAAGAGGAGGCAGGACGAGTAAACAGAAACATGATATCCACGGGCAGCAGATGTTGAGGCAGGTAAAGGTACGCCAACTCATTTCTGTTTGGAGAAATGGGCAAAGTACTCGCCCAGTGCCCACAGAAGATTCAGCTGATAGGAGGAGAGTGCACTGATCGTAGAATCCTGTTTTGAATTAAATGCTTTAGTGCTTGAACATCTAATGAAAGTGAATTTGGTGCTGTGAGGACTAAGCCCACAATCTTTCCCTGAGCTTAACCCAGTGCTGTTAGCACCTGAACCAACCATGAGACCCATTAATAAAGCTGGAGCCACAAACCTGGGTTCCAGTTATGTTCCTACCAAAAAAGTAATGGTTGCAGTTTGGTCGTACATTAGTCGACATTAGTTTAGCAAATGACCACTGGCATCTCTATTTGTATGTTACGATAGTAAAATCTAATGTGTGTCACTGGTCACTGTTCATATATTGTGTGTTAATGTGGAATTTATTCCTGTTTTACACCTTTTCATTTGTCTTTGTTAACATCAGTCTGCTTTAAAATTCCTCTTGCAGACACATTGAAACTTGTTTTAATAGTGGACATCTCTCGTCTCTAGGCTGAAATAGACCAACTTCACGTACACCACACTAAAAGAGGACTTGAACTTTCTGACCTCCGGTGTTTCTCAGTGATGGGTCTAAACTTTGTTTAACAAAACAAAGCATCAGCATGAAACACAGCCAATGTGTGTGTGTTAATATGTTCTGTGTGTGTGTGTGTGTGTGTGTAGGCGTGCTTCCAGTAGTTCCTGGCTGCTAATTTCCACCAGTGTTTTCTCAGCTGCAGTTTCCATGAGAGAGAAGAGAAAATGTTTTCATGGATTTACTGCTATTACACCTCCTTATCCTCCTCCGCTCTCTTCCTCTGCTCTCCTCCACTGAAAACGCACCTGGTTCTGGAATAAGGTGTCGTCTGTTCCTTCGGGCTCAGTGGCTCTATTCATGTTCCTGAGTGCTGACACAGCAAACAGTCACACACAGAAACTAGTTTCATGCTGACTGAGCTCTTTGAAAGCAGTTAAAGCTGCATTTAGTGATTTATTTCAACACTAGAGGGCAGAAGGTGGACAAACACCACAAGTACTAAAGTACGACGTCAATTCATCACATTCTTAGTGTTAACACCACAGGAAGAACACGGGTACTGAGAACGACACTGTAGTCCACCACTAACGTGTTTTAACAAGTTTTAATCCACAGTCTGTTTACATCTGGTTGTTTGTGGCCTGGTTTGGTTTTGTTCTGTCCACTCAGGTTTGGCCTAATACCCACTGGTGTTTTCATCCCCGTCTCGTCCAGTGTGTCCGGTGCTGTATCCCAGTGTTCTCTGATTTTTAGGCCTCTTTGTTTTCTACCTTAATCCTAATTTGATCAAAAAAGCTTATGTTATATATTGACTAGTGTTTTAAGTATAATACCTATAGTTATAAATCATTTTACATATTTATACGTATTTAAGCCAATGTAAATGGCTTGTTTCAGTATTTACTAGGGATTTGTACACTGAGGCCTCCTTTGTATTTTCCAGTGTTGCAGCATTGTATTCACTCATCTTGCAGCCCTGGTTTGATGCATTATTCTCTCTCCTGGGTTTAATTGGTGTTTACTGTTACTTACAATAACTAACTGGACTCCACATTAACTTAAAGACATTAACTGTTATACTGGACTGCCTGCTGCATGTGATCACCCATATGAGGATGGGTTCCCTGTTGAGTCTGGTTCCTCTCAAGGTTTCTTCCTGTTGCCACCGTCACCCTCGGCTTGCTCATCAGGGACAATCTGATTATTATAATTCATACATATTCACTGTTCATGTAAACTTCATAGTTTCTTTGCTTGTGTAAAGCTGCTTTGCGACAATGTCAATTGTAAAAAGCACTATACAAATAAAATGAAATTGAAAATTGAATTGAATTACTGGACTTTTAAAGCAATAATGGTGAAGTTTGCTGTGTGGTTTAATCTGGTTTGATTAAATATTCACTGGTAGCATCACTAAATATCAGTCCAGTATTTCCTGGTTGCTCTCTTATATTGTATTGTATCTCGTTGGGCTCTGTTATAGGTCACTATAGACTGGGGTTTTAGTCCTGGTTAGATCCAAAACATATGGCTCGTCCAGTATTTGCTGCTAGTGTTTTGCTGTGTTTCACTGGTCTTGTAGATTAGTGTTTATCAGTCAAAATGTATTTGTGCAGCACCTTTCATGAAGGTTTGTGCAATTCACACAGTTTTACAGATGACTTGCAAGCAGGTAGTCAAAAGTTGGAAAAAATGAATTTGAGGTTCAGAGTTAAGAGTTTTTCATCTGATTCTTCGGTCTAAGTTTTTAAAAGCCACAAATTCAGTGTAACAGGAGTTTCCTTTGAGTGTTAATCATTTTCATCGGCTGTGTTAAAGTACATCTGCTATTCAGAGAACAGCCATGTCACAGACACGCACAGCCAAATCTCCAACAGCCCAGCACAGAAAGTGATTTCAACCTGACGTCATCCAAACACAAAAAGCACTACCAGGTTGGTTCCCACAATACCTCAGCCAGTGTTTGTCCAAGTTGCTGCTCCATTTCACATTATGAAACAATAGAGGGCACACACAGTAAGTGGTTCCAGTGGTTTATGGAGCAGTGCTGCGTCAATGCTGACCTCCAACTGCCCACACAACAAAGAGAGGGTGTACAGAGAAAGCCCTGGTTTAATCACGCTGAGAAGTGGAAAGTACCTGCACTAAGGTCATTTAGTTAATTACAGTCCCAGAGAACATTGTTTAAATGCTGAGTAGTTACCTGAGGATTTCCACCTAATGAGACTTTCTTTTTTTTATCAATGAAAACAACAAGCAAAGAGGGTTTTCAGGTGCCATAAAGAATTATTTCATTTTTAAAGTTATAGAAAAACCGGGAGTAAAAGTGACTGAGAACCTGTGCGGCCAGAGTTTTACCACAGGCAGCTCACACAGCTGGTGGTGCTGAGTTGATTGAGTTAAAAGGACCGAGCAGGTAAGGCTGACATGTTACCTGAGCTGATGTGCAATTTAGAAATAAATCCCTGTGAATTGGTGCAAATTCTTTATCTTTATCTCAAGTTTATGGAGTAAATTATTATTTTTAGTTTGTGCAGGCATCTTTTCTATAACTTGTTCAGTGAGTCCGACGTACTTTAGTCATCAGATAACAAACACAGACTCAGAGCTGCAGACTCTCATCACAGTTTAAACATTCATCATCAGTAACAACTGATCACTGCACTGCTTCCTAATCCAGTTCACTCTTGGATTGACATCAAGTCCAAAGTTAGAAACCAAACATAAAACTAAATGATGGAAGAACTAAAATGTTTATGGAAATACTGGATTTAAAAACTCGTCTGACTTTGTGCAAAGGGATCAAGTCTCTGGATAAAAAATACTGTATAATTTCAAAAATCCTTTTTATTATCTTCACAGAGAAATAGTTGCCACGGCACACAGATGTGGTCAGTAATCAGTAACCTGGTTTTATTTAGTAAAGTCTCTGAGTCATCGCTGAGCTCACTGTAACAACACAAGCTGTCAGATTAAGAGAAATGGCAGATGCAGCGGAGTCAGTGACTCCGTAAACAGATAAAAACATCGTGATGTTCTTCAGGCTGATGGTCTGACTCTCGTCACCCAGCACAGCATTGATGTACAGCTCCACTCCCACTCCCACACCTGCTCCCAGTTTCCTCCTCATCCCGGACTGCTGTGACATTAAATTGTTCCTGTGTAACTTTAGTCCACAGAAGTTTCGATTTTTATTTTAGAGCCCAGTGGCAGCGTCAGTTTTAGGATGTAGCTCTGTTCACTGGGTTTTAGTGACCAACCATGATGTTGAGGTTGAATTTTAGTGCAGTGTTCTGTGGCTTTAACCAGTATGTCAGCAACAGACTGTATCATCATTAACCCTTGATTCACACTTTAGTTTTTCATATTGTGCTGAAACTCTTCTACCAGTCACTGTGACTGTTCATGTCTCCTGCTGAACTCAAACAGGAAGAGCAATGGTGACACCAACTGGTTTAACTGGAAACACACAGTTATTACAAACCATTAAAAGCTGCAGAGCTGAGAGATCAACATCAAATCATTGAACAGTTTTTCCCCGATTTATAGCCAATAGATTTAAAATTGATTTGGATGTTTGTGACTAGCTTTTGGTTTCTCACACAGTATGTCAGCTGTGAGGCTTTCTATACAGAGATGTCCAGTTAATTTAATTTAACACAGGCGGACTCCATTCAGGGTGTAAAAACTTCTCAGCAACACTCAAGAGAAATAGTAGGAAGCTGAGCTACATTTGAAGTGTTGTGGCAAAGGGTCTAAATACTTACGTCAAAGTGATGTTCAGTCAACAGCAGTGCCAAAACCCTTAAATTCAGAATTTAAAACTAAGAAAAAAAAAACAACAAATCCTCTTGGTTAAACAATTAATAAAACAGTTTAATAATTAAACGTGTGACTGTTGAAAAACAGTGTTTTATTCTGAAGGTCCAACAGTTTCCACATGAATAATAAAACCCAACAATATGTCAACACCTAGTTCTGTGTGTGTGTGTGTGTCGTGTTCAGTGTAGTGTCCCACAGTTTTACTTCATAGAGTAAATACAAACACTGGAGACAAAATAAAGTAAATAAAAACAAGGCAGAAGTGTCCAGTACATTCACCACAGCTGGAACAGTAACAGTCTGTGTCCGTCTGTGTTTATCAAGGAGTGTTAACTGATTGATCTTTAATCTGGACCAATCAAATCCACTTCTGTACCTTTCTGACCAATCACATCGCTGGTCTTTCTTACAGCACAACATCAAGATCATCAGAGCTCGTCCTGCAGAGAAAACGACAGGTCAGACCATTTTCTTTTCTGTTTTAGTTACAGTGACATTTGACGTGGACACATTACCTTTAATTTGTTGTGTAACTGTGGTGACAGCTGTTTTAGCCTCTGTCTGACGGTGTCAGTGATCACGTTAGCATCCCGGCTGTTGATGTGTTCCCCGCTCTGTTCATACTGTCAACATTTAATTTAACATCTTTACAAATGTATTTACAGTCGGTTCAGTCTTAGTATTTATACTTTATTCTCCTAAAACTCGGTTAAATGCCGGATTCTGGAAAGGCTGGACGTTAACACTAACTTTTCCTATTAGATTTTAATTGTGTGTGTGTGTCTCCTCACCCTCCTCGTTCCTCGGTACGGGTAAAATCTGACACTTGGGTAGGCTGTGATTCCAGCTGACTGACAGGTCTGATAATGAGCTTGACAGTCCACCTTTCCTGCTCGAACCTCTCCTTTAAGAATCTGTCAGTCACACAAAGAACATCGTTAGAAGATCCTCAAACACACAGAGTCACAGTTTGTAGCTGCTGGAAAAGCAGGAACCTGACAAGAAAAGAAATGTCTCACCCGAGCCAGGACTTCAAACTCAGGGGCGAAGTGCTGACAGGGTCCACACCAGGGGGCGTAAAAGTCCAGAACCCAGTGATCCTGACCTAACAGAACCAGAGACCTGAAGGATTCTGGAGTCAGGTCTACAGACGCTCTGGGTAACGAACTGTAATCACGAGACATTAATAAAACACTGTTAATTAGTTTTACTGTGTAAGTCTCTAGATTAACACAGTTGTTAATTCAGGAAGAGAAGAAATAAAATGGTGTCTCACCCTAGTGCCCACGTCCTCAGTGAATGAGCATCTCTGTGCCAACCGTTATAAGACCTGCAGAGATAGATCAATCAGCTAAAAACAAACCGTAACTAATCCGGATTAACAGGCTGACGTTAACATTAAATAACGTCCTCAGTGATTCTCAACTTAACAAAAACCTAAAACACATCATCACATCATTTCTTTTCACGTGCACTACATACGTGTAGCGATCTGACTGCCGGGGGTTTCCAGGGTACAGTCGGATTTCGGGGTACGCCCTCACACTTTGACTCTGACAGAACGGCTGAAATCGCTGACAGTCCACTGAACCAACCAGGATCTGACCCGACAGCAGCTGGACAGAAAAAACATGGAAACAATATTGATCGTAGCAACAACTGTACTATAACTACAGAAACACTGCTGAGCTCTGATGTACAAATCACTGAACCCCTGGTGCAGTTCTTCTTTATTTCTTTTTAATTAGACTCAGCCCTTGACATAGTGTTAATGTGTGTATTATACCCTGGCCATGCGTCTCCACTCTGGCAAAAGCGCCTGACAGGGACCACACCACGGAGCGTAGAAGTCCACGGCCCAGACCTGCCCTTCAGCTCGACCTGCAACCAAAAGGAGTTATTAACAACAGCAGCAGCAGGAACAGAAACTAGGACCACGGTCTACTGGGTTAAGCAAGAATTGAACAGCTGCACAAAAGTCAGATTCATTTTAATTTAAATTCTTTACACCCTTCCTTCCTCTGATCTATTTATGAACTAATGTGTGCGTTTTCAACCCTCAGTGAGCAAAGAGAAGGGAAAGAAGTTCTGGAGACAGTTTTAGGGTCTGCATGTTGAACCACAACCACAGTTTCAGTAAAATATCCTGTGCTGTGTGTTATGTGTCAAGTATTTATCTCTGCTTGTGCCTCCAGCCTCTGGTCTAGCAGTTAGATCCAGGACTAGTTTTACCTTTAACCCTCTCATTGAAGCTGGAAGGATCCAGGACCACCACAGATGGATTAACCAGATCCTGCAGAGACAGACCGACATTCTTAACTTGATGTTAATTCAACCACTTGGAGCTGAAACCACTTAAGGATTAGTGGTAACAGTGTGTGACTATAAACTCTAAAACATTTTTTCATAACACAGCATGTTTTTGGATTAACCTTTCCCAAATCAACACTGTTAAAATCTTAACAATACCTCTCCCTAGCTATATAAATAATGTGTATTCTATAGTATTGGTGTGTACTGTGGATGCAGTAGTACCTGTATGAACTCCAAGATGCCATCTGCTGTGTGTTGTCCTTCATATTCATGAAGAGAGGAACCATTAAAGATCACTGTGGTGGGATACGCCTGGATATTATACTGAGACAGAGAGAGACACAAGGTTTTCAACCTGTCTGTGCTTTGTACCCATCTACCTGTCTATAGCTCACAGTTCATGGTACAATCCACGTATGTGTTTACCATAGAGCAGAGGCTGTGGTGAATGGTACAGTCCAGAGTGCCAAACTTCATCTGTCCCGCCAACTGGATCGAAGCTTTTCTCAGTTCAGGCAGCAAAGCTCGACATGGGGGACACCACTGCACACAGAAACCAAACATTTATGATTTCTGAAATTAAAATCTCACCATGTGATTAACATTGTTAATTAATGCCTAGCCAAGTCTTTGTTACAGTTCCTTCTTTATTCTAACGAGCGAGAAAGTCAGTTCCATTCAAGTGAAACTTGATTCATAACTACAGTTTCAGACTGTTTGTGTTGTAGGTGTAGCACCATCACCAGCCCTGAAGGTAAACAGGGAGTGCGGCCGGGGCATCGAGCAGCAAAGTGACACATATCAAACAATCAGGTTAAGTAAAGCTTATCAATGCAGACGTGGCACTATCACCTGCTACTAACGCCTGACGTCAGCAGCAGAAGTAAACGTCATCATTTAAAGACAGTGGTAAAATCACAAGGTGAAACAAGTAAACAGTAGTATGAAGATCAATATTGCTAGTAACAAACCGGAGCAAAGAAGTCGACCAGCCAGGGCTCCTTTTTGTTTGACGGAAAGTTGTCGGGCCTCAGCGTTGTTACATGAGCGCGAACGCTGTCTCTCGCAAAACCCACAATGTTGTACAGCACATCTTTACCTACAGACACAGCACATGTGAGGCAGACAGATGAACCAGGGCTGAAATTCAAGTGTTTCATCAACATAGAACTAGACAGAAAATGAAACCGGCAGTCAGAGCTCGTCCCTAGTTGCAGCCTTAAAGCAGAATATTACAGTAGAACAGAGAAAGGTGAGCAAACGGTAAAGTACCGTCCAGTTATAGTACTGACCGTGATGGATCTCAAAGTCGTGGATTCCCAGTCCTTTAAATACAGCCACACAGGGTTTATGGATGTAAAGAGACTGACACAGCTTTGAATCTGCTGTACAGTCTACTCTGCCAACCTGGACACAGACAGACAGACAGACAGACAGACAGACAGTAAGCACACAGGTAGGCAGACAGACTGAGACATGCAGAAAGACAAACACGCAGACAGGTACCTGTATGTGGTCGTTTCTCAGGAACGCTTGTAGCTTCTTGTGCTCGTTGGAGGTGGCACTTCTGTCTCCAAACGTAAAACTGATCAACCAGCGATGACGGGTGAGCTTTGTCTGCAAAGACAAAGTGATAGAATGATGTTTTTACCATGTAGTAAAGTGCTGATGAGTGTATTTGAGTATTTGTAGTGTGTAGTAGTTGTTGCGTGTTTGTACCTGGAAGCTGTCACTGGTCAGCAGTTCCAGATCAGGGAGATGGTTGATGACCTGATTGTAAATCTCTTTACTGTCCAGAGTGTTTAGCCACTGGAACACATGGACACTTAGTCAGTTAGTACACAAATACTTACAGTACTACACTGTCCACACACAGTATAGATCATAATGAATTGTGTCTCCTACCAGAATGCTGTCTTGTTTATCCAACGCACTTTCAGGTGGGTACAAAGCAGTTGCTCCAGTAGTCACCTGAAAATCGACAGAAAACATTACACAATAATTCAAAAATAGAACTGAAAAATATAATAAATACTGTACCACTAATACTAAGATGACTACCGATACAAAAACTACTGTTACTGTTGTGATTTTCAACCAGAAAACTGATTTAAAACTTCTATTTAAACTTATTGGAACTGATCATGTCTATTCAGTGACACATGACTGGGTTTTTGTTGCCATGAGGAGTAATATACAAGTGTCTTACAGTACAAATATGTATGTACTAGTATCGCGGTGTTGCCAAGTCCTACCTGGAAACTTGCACAGAGCTGCTCCTCTGTGGTGCAGTCCATCCATCCCACCTTTACCAGACCATCCTACAGACAGACACACAGGCAACACAGCAGTGGGTCAGTAACACAGAATTTATTAAGTTAATAAAAAATACAATATATACTACACACATAGATACTAATAATAATTATTAGGAGCCTTGTTTATGCTATATAGATTACACCTGAACGGAGCCATTCTAGCTGTTTCCACCTGTAGATTAAGTGAAGACTTGGCAAAAAGTGCATTTCCCAAAACTATTCTTTAAAAAACATGATCATATTAAATAGGTGACTTGGTTTCTTCTGACATTTGAAGTACAGACACACAGGTAAGTGGGGAATGATCTGCCACTGCTCAGCTGTGGGCTAGTGACAATATTGTAAACTGGTTCTCACCAGCATTGCTGCCAGCTTCTGTCTTGTTCTTGGCTCCAGGCAATCTAAGACAGAGAGAAACAGACATATTATTAGCATTTAGACCAAGCACGAACCACAAAGACACAGGTGTAATGATATCTTATATATAAGATCTGTGCTGCATCACATCTCTGTGCTTATACACAGAACATTTACATGTCACATAGAAAATATAAAAACCTGAATTAGAGGCAGGATAAATAATAAAAACTAAAAAAAGATAAAAATAAACTCAAAGGAAAGGATGAATACATCGGAGAACTGATTCAGACAAGTCAAAAGTTGATATGTTACCTCCAGTGTCAGAGCAGAAGGTGATCAACCAGCTGACCCCTGATGCGAACGCTTTCTCTATCTCGCTGAACACATTAGCTATTAAAACAAAAACCCACACACACACACACACACACACACACAACCTCAGTTCAGAAACTCATAATCAGAATAAATGAAGCAGTTCTACGTTCAGAGTTACTGGTTTACCTTGCCACAGCTGAGTGACAGTTGTTGTGATGAACTGCATGGAGAAGCGGACCAGGTTGTCTTTGGTGCGCTCTCCATTAAACTTCTCTGGTCTCTGCAGGAAGACAAAGTGTTAAAAAATGGTAAACTTTTACAAGTTTAATAACTTTAACTGTAAAGGACTGAAGCAGAACTGAACTAAACATGTTCTAATGAGCTGTTGTTGTACTTACGTACAAATTATGCTGATTGCTGAGTTTTGTTCATGGAAACATGGACATTGTTTCAGTGTAAACACAGATTTTTGATAAGAAAAAACAAGCAGCATAGGAAAAACTATGTGTAGTGGAAATATAATCTAGGACATTTTATCCAAATGGGCTTTCAGACAAACATCAGTCAGTTAATCACTAATGAAGGATCAATAAAAACTAAACCAACCTGTCCTGCTCTGTATATAAACAGACTGGGGTAGCTGTTGATGCCTTTCCTCCTGCAGAGATGGTTGTTATCTCCACAGTTCACCGCTCCAATCCTGATCACTCCATCCATTTCCTTGGAAAATTCCCTCCACTGAGAGATACAGATGTTGTTTTAATTATACTCCGAATTTAGTAATTACAGTTTATTGTTATTGATAATGAGCTAAAATAATTCAGGCTACAGAGAGCTGCAACACCTGAATTTAGTCTGTGTTCAATCTTCGTGTGAGTGGGTTTATTATATCTTTTAGTGTTATATTACCGTTGGAGCCAGCTGGTGACAGTGTGAGCATCGTGGGAAATAGAAGTTGATGAACCAGATTTCTCCAGAGTTCACTGCTGCCTCTGTAACACACACACCAGTCACTGCCTGTGAATATGCCAAGTCTCCCATTTCACACATTTTGCTGATGTTTCTGTTAAATCCAGCATGTCACAGCCATGAAGTCTTCACTGATGCAGTAACAGTAGAGATAATGTCCTCTTTACTTCTACCTCTAACTAAAGTTAGAGGAGAAATCTGAAAATCTGCTGCACATATACATAGATTTACAATAACCAGGTTGCTACAGGCCTGGTTTCTCTGAGTAATGTGGTTGATAAACAGCATGTATGATACAGTGCAGCCACTTCAACTGAAGTCAAAGTCTGGAGGTGTGAAAATAAAGACCAGGTTGAAAGGAGTCACTCTTACCAAAATCTCCACTGTCCAAGGTGATGATCTCCAAATCATCATCATAGATACCTGGATAGAAGCACATGTTTAAATATTAAACGACTATAAGGCACATTTCTTTACAGTTTCAATGTCCTGTTAAGATTTACAGAAATCATTTTACCAAAGTCATAGCGGTAGTAGTTCCAGCTCTCATAGCGTCCTCCCTGCTGCTCGTCCAATCCCTTTTCTCCATATTTATCATATTTCTTCCTGAGATCTTCATCCTTCAAAACTTCATAGGCTCGATTTACTTGCAGGAACTTGTCATGAGCTGAGGGGTCGCCCTAAAAGAAAGGATTTAATGTTTTGCTGGTAAATGAGGGGTTCAAAGAGAGTTGATCATTTGTGGTTTCTTACAGTAACGTACAGGGTTTTTGTCGGGGTGCATGGTGAGCGCCAGTTGCTTGAAGGCCCGTCGGATCTCTCTGGTTGTGGCCTCCCGGCTCACTCCCAGCAGGTCATAGTAGTCTCGGTTCTCCGCCCAAACCGCTGCCATCAGGATGACGAGTAGCAGTAGAGGCATAAGCCGGACTGGACGAGGCCACTGAACCCCGAGGACAACCCTGCACCTCATCACCACACCTTCCAGGACAACCACAACAACCAGCTACAGCGGAGGAACTGGAACACACAGGTACAAACATCAAAACATCACCGTTGTGCACGTGAACAGGTAAATTGCACCAGGTTTACTGGAAAACAGTTAAACAGAAGAATGGTAACAGGTCTGTAATTACCCACATGGGAGGGAGCAGTGGAGTAAACCACGCCTGCATAAATGTGCTGGGGGAGGTTTTGTGGGAGATGTACTGATAATCAGTATAACAATCCTATTTTTAACTTAGAGGTAAAGTTTCCTGGCAGCCACAGTCACATACAGAAGCATTTCAGAACTATATATTTTATTTCATTAAATAAATGGAAGACTTTTCTACTACCTATATAAGATATGTATTTATTTTACATTAGAACATTAAGAGTATACGATAGCACTTAATTCACCCAAATAATAATCAAATCCAGTCGATCACTAATTTGCCTCAGTGGGCTTTACATCTGTAGGACACCCTCTGTCCTTAGATCCTAGAAATGAACAAGGAAACTCCTCAGTAGCACCTTTTTAAGCGAATCAAGTCCAGGAAGAGCAAGAGAAAGGGATGCCTCTTCTAGGATAGAGATAATTAGCAGAGTGCTCAAAATTACCAGAAAGACTTTGTTTTGTTGTTGATTTGTTTCCCCTTATATTCAGCAAATCATCCAGAAAGCACAGTTATGTCCTCCTAACTAAGGGCTATCTTAGCAAGTGAATCACAGTGTTACTACCAGGGCATGTTTAAGATTATCCACATTATTCCACAGTCCACCATTTGTGAAAAATATTTATTTACTTTTTTACAATACAAGGATGCTTGTATTATCCATTCATGGCAATGAAACAAAGAAACAACAAAAAAGGATTATACTAAAATACTTTCACCCCTGAAAGATATCTTCTTGATTTAATAATCTGAGTCTGCTGAAGCCTCTTAGAATTAGGAAAGGACCTATGCAATTACAACACGACAAACTTGAGCCTTTTCACCAGAATACTGTTTTAAAATGAACCTTAAAACTACGAATCTGTCCTTTAAAGGGTAACATTACCCATGTAATGTGTTAAAGTAGAGTATTAGCAGTTGTACCACTTGGTCTGGACACATACTGGATGGAGGAGGTACTTTATTCCAGTACATTCTTTAAAAAGACCCTAAATTAAGAATATACTACAGGCACTCGTGGTAAAGCACAAAACGCTACAGCAGCGAGGATAATACATTTATAACGGTACATTTATACGTTCAAAACACGTTGTTTGCCGAATATTAAAACACAAAAGTCTCAGTGTTAATTACACAGTTTTCTCTGTTTATTTGCCCCAGAGCAGCTAAAACAAGCTAAGCTAAGCTAAGCTAGCGGATTCTCTCCAATAAGAAGCAACTGTTCCAAACCGCTAGCTAACTAGCTGGTTAGCTTCACCGCGACACTAGGATTTCTGCTACAGACGACATTTATCTACAGTTTTATAAAGTTTCAATCACACGAAAAAAAAACCAGCTCCGTTACCTTAAAGGTGTTTCAACTTCTGAAAACTCTGAAGCTGAAGATCCGCTTCAGAGTCCGGCTCGAACCGGCGTCAAGCTCTCACTAAAAACTACAACTCCCGTTTCCTCTTCCAGGGGACTTCACAATAAAAGCCTGCAGAGAGCCTGGTGGAGCCAATATTCCCATCCTCTAAGGACTGATGGTGTGAGTGTGCAAAGTTCTCCATAAATAACATCAGAACAGGGATGTATGTACGAAAGTAGGGAAGTACTCAGATGTTCTAGGTCGCTTTGGATGAAAGCATCTGCCAAATGACTAAATGTAAAGGTTATATAAAGGTATTTAAGAAAAAGTAGGAATGCACACTAAACAATTACTGGATTGAGCTGGTTTTAATTACTTTATACACTGCTGAGTAGTTTGTGAATCTCATCTTAAAGTGCAATAATATATTGCAATTTGTTAGATATTATTATTCTGAATCAGTAATAGAAGTAATTGCAACTGTCAGATAAATTTTGTGGAGTAACTATATTATTTCCCTCAGAATGCAAGTATTCAGGTAAAGTACAAGTACAACATTTTTCTTAAGTACAGTCTTTGACTGAATGTACTCAGTAGTACTGAGTATATTTATATTTTACAATTCCATCATGAGATTATAATTTGTGGTAAAACCAGCATTTTAACTGCAACTAGTGACTATTTTCATTCCAGATTGATCTGGATTAGCTAATTGTTCTCTTTTATTTGGTTGGTTAAAAACTGCCTAAAATATTCCTAATATTTGCTCTACATATTCCAGGTCTTAAAAAAATATTTTGCTAAAAAAATGACTTATTGAAATTACATTTATTAAAATTGTTGTTAAAGGTAATTGATGTATTAAATGTCTGTCAATAGAGTCGAACTAGTTTTCCCCTCTGTTAATTAATGTTTTTGTGCTTTTATTTCTTTATTTCTTTGGTGTCGGACTCGTGTTTCTGCGGAAACTTCCTTCGTGAATCATCGGCAGCGTCTTGATGGCGTGACGCGTAGCGACGTGGTGCGTTCAAGGTCGCACGTTAAGAAATTCCACTAGTAATTAACTCACTGTGGTGAACGGTGAAATAAACAGTTTAGTAAAGAAATACATAAATAGGTCTATTTAAATACCTCAGATGTAATTCAGCAATCATATTTGTGAAATAGTTGTATAACTCAATAGATCAAAAAGACAATGACATGTAACACTTTAACTGTTATCATGAGGTTTGCCTGCTGAGCCAGACTAATTTTATTTCATATAAAGATGTTTGGTTTATTACACACATAAACATATTTATCAAAGCGTGCATACAGTAGGGTGAGAGTAGAAATCCCTGTAAATTGGCCTGAAAAGGCATTCATTCATTAGAGAAACCAACAAATTAAAAGTACAGGAAAAGAAGGAGTGTTCATTTAAAGATATTTATTACTCTCATTAATAACATGAGACATGTTACTAATTGTAAATTGTTACTGCATAGTTTAATTAAAGATACACTGTACATTTGGATAACTTGCAATCAGACACTGACCAGAACATAACTTCCATGAACGCGTCTTTTCTATGACGCTGTCTAAATGCGCCTGAAGTCAGGAGTAGCCGTGTTAGCTGCAGTGCTCTCAGTTTCCACTTAGTTCGCTCCATTAGCTCCTCAGAGCTCCAGAAACAACCCTCACCGGACTCACGTATCTGATTTTAAAACGAGTAACTTTTAACAAGTTGGACTGTGGTGTTAACATTAAGCTCCTCTCAATAAGGCTGTTTAATTAGAGTCAGTTCTAGTCTCAAACTAGCTAGTTTTGCTAGCCACGTTAGCTAGCAGGTGAGTCCCTCTGCCCGGCGTCATTTCCTACTTTTGAAAATCGCGGCCAGAAACTGAGATGGAGTTACAAGGTAATCTGAGATTTATTAAGTTGTTTTCAGTCTGTCAGTCTGTTCTACTATTGTTTATGTGTTTATTAATAATCTGTCTGTTCTGACTACATGTTAGCTCAACGTTAGCTGGCACTCGTTAACTGAGGTGTTTGTTTTCCAGTGTAATAGAAGTTAGAAGAAGTAAAAGCTGAAATAGTTAAATATAACCGAGTTAAAGAAGTATTTATCGTGTTTACTAATGCTGGAGGAAACACTCATACCTGTGAATGCAAAACACCACCGTGTAGAAATACTCTTAGAGCAACAGTTTATATCTTGGGCTCCTATAGATGTTCGGTGGCCCATGGCCAAAGGTGGCAGGAAACACAAACTAAAAGTCCTGCACTATAAATACAAATACAAGTTTGATTTGTGTACATGTTCAAGGAGACAAACGGCTGTGCTAGTATAGAGACTGGGTGAGACAAGTAGCAGCTGGTAAAGATGGAGCTGATTATGACCACGGCTTCATCCATGTTAATCGATCATTCATTTGATTATTTTCCTTTTTCAGCCTCTGAATCTGCAAAGTAACTAAAGCTGTCAAATTAATTGTTTGAGACATTTTTAAGAAGAAAAGCCAATAGTTACCGATCCTAAATCAAGACCTTGAAATCCTTACCATAGTAAGAATTTGAAGAGTGGTTTGTGGACCAGCAGGACCACTTGTCTCATCCTGCTTTAATATATCCCTGTCAGTGGCCAGTGAGCCGATGACCCTGGGCTCCCCCACATCCCCTAAGCCGACCTCTGGAGCTCAGTTTCTGCCCGGCTTCCTGATGGGAGACCTACCGGCTCCAGCTACCCCCCAGCCACGTGCGTTCAGCCTGGCCACACCGATTGCAGAGAGCACAGGTAAGCACTGAGGTCAGTTTGAAGTCTCACTGTGCCCACTGTTAAAACATTGTTGTTGAGTCTGTTCTGCCCCTGCTCCTCCTGCTCTAGGTGCAGGAGGTGGAGGAGGAGGCTCTGCCCCACAGCCCGTTGTGCCCACCCCCAAAGATAAAAGTGGAGCCCCACCTGTTCGCAGTATTCATGATGACTTTGTGACTGTGGGGACGCCTCTCAGTGCACACAGGCAGGTTAGTTCACAGATGATTTACTGATGCTCTACATGTCTGATTTTTTTGATTAAGGCAAAGTTTGAAGAACAAGTTCATCATTTCCATGAAAAACATTATTTCTAACACTGACAATGTCAACATGTCCTGTTCTATTGCTATATTTCCTATTTAGATCATTTTAGGATGTGTTTCCTTGAAAACAATAACATTACTAAGTGATCCCAAATTTTCGAGCAGTAGTTTATATCAAAAGTTCTCAGTTGGTGTTTCCCCTAGAAAATAAAACTGTTACAAACTCTCAAGTTGGTGCAAACGGCAGCTTGAACTGCTTTCACCTGGGTTCTAGCCAGATGTTCTATGATTGTTTCCATTTGCTGGTTCACCTACAGCTTGTGTTTGACTCATGCTAATGTTAATGGGGACAGTGTGAACACTATTTTTGTTTTCAGAGGCACGTACAAGTGTTTTGTGGGTAAAAATATAACATTACCTAAAGGAATCAGAGAGTCTTTATAAAATAAAAAGTAAAACGTCTGGTAAACGTTTTTCTATGTCATTCTTCAGTCTTTTCCAGTGATGCAGTCTCCTCTGTCTGCACGTCAGCCTTCAACTCCAGGAACAGGTACAAACTGTGATTAGTACATACGCTGTTGGGTTAAAGTTGTAGTATTTGGAAAAAACACTTTCAGCTCTCTACCTTAAAAGTCCTTTTTCCAACAAAGGAATTTGGTGGTCTGTAAACTAGAGCCTAGAACCTGCAGGGCTAAGGTGGTCAGTAGTGTTTTGCCACTGTATTTTACAAGGTGGGAATGATCAGAACACCAGAATTTAAAGTACATTTTCAAATTTTAGACTATAGGTAGAGCAATGTGAGCCATTCTAGCAGTTTTAACTGAACTCAGTCATTAGATATAAAGAAATATATTATGAAATTTATCAGCTTAGCCAAGCAGGAGCACTGCATCCCAGAGCAAATGTTGAATGTTTACATTTAATGGTGTCTCTGTTTTTCTCTGCAGGTATGCAGCAGGTGTGCTTGTCTCCAGCTCAGGTGGATCCCTTCTACAGTCAAGGAGAGTCCCTGTCATCTGACGATCAGCTGGACCAGACCTGGGTCACTGTGTTTGGGTATTTATACTACAACTAAATATTGTATCTACAACTAACACTGTTACGTTGCTAAATGGAGAATAATGCGTGTATATTAACTCTGTGTCTGTATGTTTGATAGATTTCCTCCAGCCTCAGCCTCCTACATCCTGCTGCAGTTTGCACAGTATGGAAACATCCTAAAACACAAGGTGAGGCACACAAAAAGAATCCTGTCTGCAGGTATTTCTGTCTGTTGTGTGGTCCTTTCTGTGGTGAAACATAGTTTTCTGCCATTTAAAGCAACATTAATTTAAAAATTAACAAAATACAGCCACACATCTTGTTAGATGTAGCAGCACTACAGAAGCATGTAATGAAGCTTGAACATTTGATTGTCTGTCTTGAGTGGTTGGAATTTTAGGTGAGTTATTAAACCCTTTCATTTAACCCTGTCATGGATCAACAGATGGCGTCTCCTGGTAACTGGATGCACCTTCAGTATCAGTCCCGGCTACAGGCCAGGAAAGCTCTGTCTAAGGATGGAAAAGTGTTTGGTGATGCCATCATGGTGGGAGTAAAACCCTGTATAGACAAGGTCAGTACCTGTTGTTAGCTAGCGTCTCTGTCGTCTGACTGGATCTTCACATCCAGTGACACAGAGCTGCAGTGAACGTGTTTCTCCTTCTTCCTCAGAGTGTGATGGACAGCAGTGAAGCTGTCTCTACTCCTCTCTCGTCCTCCTTCCCCTCCTCCGC
The DNA here is from genome assembly GCF_900324465.2 of Anabas testudineus. Taxonomy (NCBI): domain Eukaryota; kingdom Metazoa; phylum Chordata; class Actinopteri; order Anabantiformes; family Anabantidae; genus Anabas; species Anabas testudineus. The sequence continues at coordinate 2,893,525 of NC_046629.1, read as the reverse complement.
CCTCCCCTCCACTCCTCGTTCTGCCATTAGACCACTCAGTGCCGCCTACAGGAGCTCCGGCAGCGACTACCAGGTGACCTCTGACCTCTGGGTTCACCCTGGGTCTTCTTGAAAATCATTTGTTTTGTTTTTAGTTTTTATACTTAAAAAAAGAAGCTGAAAGACTAAATAGAATTAATTAGAAATTATAAATGTGTGTGTGTCTGTCTTCAGGTGGTAGCGGACAGACAGACGCCCAGGAAGGACGACAGCTTTGTTTCGAAAGCGATGGAGTACATGTTTGGCTGGTGACATTACACATTATATACATCATGGGATACCTGCAGCCTTAGATGAGAGAGAAAAATCAATGGACAGATGAACTGATTCACTACGCTGTGTGAATGTGGATGAGTGTGTGTGTGTGTGTGTGTGTGTGTGCTGAGTTGGAGGATTTTCTGTCTCTCTTTTCTTTTATCAGTTTTTTATGTTTTTGTCTCAATAAACTTTTTGTCTGGTTTGAATTCAGTGAAGCCTTGTTTACAAAGTGGAGTAGTAAGATTCACCAAAGCATAAGTGTGAAGATTAGATTTGTTATTGTGAGCAGATCCCACAAAACCTGAATTTTGCTGGTTTGTCTGTCTGAGCTTAATTGCTTGTCAAAAACTATTAAAACCTTGCTGAGCTCTCAGGCAAAGACAAACAGACTTGAATCAAGATTTGTAGACGTTACCGCGTGTAAACAACTTAATGTTGGTTTAGGTCTTTTTATATAGAATTTGTTGACAATACCAAAAATATAGTAAATGTGGAGCTTTACCTCTAGTGCCTCAAGTTCTGTGTTCTGATGCTGAGATAATTCTTCAGCCAAAGACATTTTTATTATTTTAATTTGAAAACGGCTCATATTGACATACAAATGAAGCTACTGAGCCAGCAGAGAAATGTGCTAGAGTGTAGGAAGTCAAAGAAAACTATGGAACTAAAATATAATTATAATTAAATATGTCTTTGGAACAAGGTTGCAGAATGAACTGATGAGCAATTGAAAACCTAACTTCTTTTTCTGTTCCTTTTATTTACACACAGCATTATTATTCCATGTGAACCTGCAGCTGGCTCTGTCCAGCAGATGGGGCCACAGATCCTCTCGCAAACCTCTTGAAGCCTATTGTGTAAACTAAACATAAGAATGTTCACAAAGAACTGTGCTTTGCTGGAAACGTTTGATCACAAAACCTAAAAAGAACAGGACATAATGAACTGGTTTATGTAACCGATGCCTCACACCTATTCGTTTTATATCTAGTTCAGCAACATTTTTTTGCAGTTGGCAGGAGCAACTAGGTGTTTACCTGTCTGTACACGATTACTAGAAGATGACGCATGGAGCAGACAGGTGACGTATCTGCCTACCTGAAGAATAGCAGTAGTTTAGTAATTTAGTCTAATAAATTCTACATTTCACTAAACGAAAAGTACAAAAACATGAGCATCAATATATAGTACAGCAAAGGTTGTGATGAAGAGTGGCCCAATTCAGAATAATGTACTAATAAAGTTAAAGGATTCTTCTGGTTTGTGCATGTGAGTACGTTACTGTAATACAGTAATTATGTATTATACATAACAATACATGTAGTGGAATGAAACAGTGTCTGTCCACACTGGCAGCCTAATGGTTACTGTATGTGCCACAAATTGACTCCACAAATAATGAAATCAAGGCTAATATTCCAAAAATAATCTTAAAGAACAATATTTAATATCAATAAAATAATAAAGAGGATGTTTCCTAGTCCTCACTTACTGTTAGCCGTTTCAGCGGACACTTCTTCTAATAGCCTTTTACATCTGTTCTACCTTATCCTGGCAACATATGGTCTCCTCAGGCCTTACTCTATCAGGCAGGGGATAAACGACTAGAACAGGCCTCACAGATAGAACTGTACGGAGAACAGAAGGCACACTGCTATAGAAAACATACAAGGGGGGCTGAGAAGGAGCAGGAGGACGCTTTAGCTGTGCTTGACCCTCCTGACCTTAAGGACATTTGATCAGGATCAGTGGACACTCATCCAACCTGCATGTCACATGTTCACTGTGTTAATTTAGTAGTTGAAAGAACCTATTTGGTAGCAATCATACCAAAGTTTTCCTGGGCATCCATGGGCATCCCATACCTGTATTTGGGCAGTTTTTATTTGTTTTATACTTTATTAACCCCCTCACAAATTCTTTGTGGACAGGCTGTCAACCTGAGACACCAGTTCAGTTTACCAGGGTTCAGGGTTCAGTGTCTTGTATGGGGACACTTCGACATGTGACCAGGAATCGAGGGGAGTCGGGAAGGGAGCCACCATCCCTGGGGTTTATAACCGACTGCCCTGCCGACTGAGCCACAGTCGCCCCTTATTATTATAGTTTGTCCCATACTTCCTGGCACATCCGGGTGTCATCAGAATTTGACTCCAGGACAGTCAGAGACGTGTCCTTGAGCCAATCCAACGCGGTTCTTAAAGGAACTCCAATCAAGTTCTAGCCACACCTCAACAACAATTAAAGCAAATGGGCAGCACCTGACCACAATCTGGCCTGTCATATCAAAGTCTGAATGGTTTTTTAGTGTTCAATAAAATCACAAATATTTCTAAAAACATGTTCTCAATTTGTTTTATAGGGTATTAGTGATGTTAGTGTGGAGTGATGGGATAAATAGCAGTGTTATCCAGTTTAAAGCTAAATCTAAAACACAAAGGTGAATCCATCTGATTAGGATCTTTATAGTTTTTGTCTTGTTGTAGTTATTGTGCCACATTTCATGTCATGTCATTTTATAGAGACTTGATTCCAAAAATAAAAAACAGTCCTTTTAACAGAGGCTCCATCAGTAGAGATGTGTTTTGGTAAATTCTTCTTTAATGTTAAATTAATGCCACATGTTTGCTCTTTAACTGGACAGAAGACAAACTCTGACCTTAATGAGCAGCTTCATGTTTTCACAGACCCGGAAGTCTCGCGATATTTCCGTGGGCCTGAGGTTCCAGACTCGATATCTCGCGCTACCTGAGCGCTCAGTGTCTCATTCCGCCACGGTCGAGCCTGCCGGGAGGGGGTTTCTGTTTCAGCTCCGCGATACTCATTTTATTTGGAAACTTGAACAGAATTCATATTTATAACGAACACCGACGTTTTATTTATTTAAAGTAAACGTAACCGTGTAGTTAACTTCATAAGTAATCGTCAAGTGCAGGTGTTGAATTTGTACAGAATAGATAATTTAACGGCAGCTAACGTACAGCTCGGTCGTGCGCTAACAAAGAAAATCCTTTCTCTTCACAAATAATCCCCACTATTCTCTTTAGTTATGAGTCATGTGGTCGTTGAAAATCCACACGGTCTAGATCAGCAGGTAAGTGTCTTCAGCTTCTTTTTGTTTCTGGTTCGCAGTCGGTAATTTTCCGCTACGCACATGTAGTTTGGAGTCAGAAAGACGGAGCTTCGTGAGCTAGCTAAGCCGCTAGCCCCCAGCTAAGCTAGCGCGGCGGCCGCTAAAATGGAGGTGATGTCGCTGTAGAGAAGATGGTGACGGCGAAGTTCGTCACTGCGTTGTTCCCCACAGCTGAACCGAGGCGCCTTTTACTAACTCATTTACTCTTAATCTGGCTAACATTAATCCTAAACCCACCGATTATAGCGTTAAACGTGTATTTTTATGGAATTTTGTGTCATATTTACTAGATTAGCTGTCGGCGACGGCCCGGCCGGTATCCAGAGTCGGGCCGGCGTGCGGGGCCTTCTCGACCTGAAACGTGGCGCAGGCAGAAATGTTGGCAGCGTTTTAGCGACCAGTAATGTTTGTGAAATGTAATACAGTCAACTTAAGAAGTCGGACGCCATTAGACACGTCTATAAGCTACTTGACTACACTTGTCAACGAATATTATTTCACTGTTTTGTCGGCATTTTCCAGTTAGATGACCAGAGATTTGATACTCGACATGTCGGTGGTTCGGTAAATTATCAAAGTCTGAACCAGCAAGTTTGGTTGGGTTTATCTTAAAAAGTAGTCGTTAATATTACAGACACAAAGCAATGGCTTTTATTATTGATTGATTAGAGCAGTAAGGTTCCACATTTTAAGGCTTAAGGTCTCTAGTCTGTTTTAGGCCTGGGACAAAATCTTAACGTTATCGCTTCAATAGTATTAATGTCTTTCAGTTCCAGGATTAAGTCTCTTCAGCTCACTGCCTATGATATTTTAAATAGTTTTATGTATGGACTAATCATTTCTGTTGCTGGTATCGACCATTAGCAGATCCCTTCCTAAAGCGATTTTATAGACATGGGTGAGGGGTTTACACATGGTGCCAGTACTCTACATTTCTCAACATCTAACCTGAATCATCCAAACTATTGATCATTGTAACAAATTAATTGGTTCAAAGGCCCATTTCCCTTAGTGGTGTCCTCCAATGGACAGTCTACCAGTTCTTGTCTGAACACTTCAAGTTGCAGTTGGTTTAAATATTTTCAATTTCATTTGTTTTGCCCTCATTACTTACTGTTTGAGTTTGTTTGAATGCTCGATTAATTATTCTCTTTTTGTAGCTTGCTGCCCTAGACTTGAACTCTGCTGACGGACAAGGCGGCGGAACCGGCAGTAAGTCAAAGCACATTTACTCAAAACATTTAAATATATTGTCACTGAGTGAGGTTTACAGGTTTGAACTGGGCACAGATGGTCTTTTTTTTTTTTTTTAAAGATTAATTTAGCTTCTTTAGTTTGTGAATAACTTTTTTTCCCGCCCCCTCCATCCAGGGCGTTACATTCCACCTCATTTGAGGAACAAAGATGCTTCCAAAAACGGTGAGTCTACTCTAACAGCTACTGAGCCACACTCAGCCCGTCACCACAGATTTGACTGGTGCTGTTGTTGGTGTTAAAAACCCATCAGAGCATGGTAAAGGCAAGCATAGTTGAGGAAAAATGTTTGAGTCTTTAAACCCAAAAAAACTGGACACATTCCCCCCCGTCAATACCAAGATGGTGGTTCTGCACCATTTTTGGCTGTTGAGGAATTTGGTCAAATTTCTTCGCTAGTGCACGGAAAGAGGAGAGAAAGCCGTGTCAAATGGGGTTTGTCTGTGCATGAAAGCTTATTTTGGCACCTATAAAGTAGGGCAAGTGTTACTGCTAAGCAGCAGTGGCCTCAAAATTTCACCCCAGACTGCTCACAAGTCAGAGAATGGGGCAAACTTCAGAAGTGTCTGAGTTGAACACTTCTAAGAACTAGTTTCAGTAGCAATCAATTCCCCAAGTTTGAGCTTTAGCTGGTGCAAGCTAGCTTTAACTGCTCTGATAAAGGGAAATGTGGGTGGGTTGGTGATTTTTATCAGGATTGATATTTTGTTGCCAGGTTGTGGTGGTTGTGAGGTGGTATAATTTTTTTGTGCTTGTTGCCTCATAAAGGCTTCAAATCAAGATGTGTCTGGCACACAATGAAATTTTCTACATAAAAAAAAATCTTGGAATCATGGTACTGTGTCATTGCACACTTGACGTTTTTCTCGTTTTACTGTTTTCTTATTCCACAGCAGGAAATGCTTATTCCGCTGGTAGACAGTGCGGTTATTCAGTGGCACCAGTAAATCTCTGTAAGTCCCTTCTATCTGCTTTCGCTGAGGGCAACCTGCATTTCCAGATGCATGAAATAGCCTTTTTACACACCAGCAAAGCCAGTGCGAAGGGGCAGAGTGAGTTAGCTTAGAGCTGTACCCTTCACAGTAAAAGTTAATGATGGGCTCATGATTAATTGATGTGCTTCTCTTGCTGGGATGCCTGCAGTCCAAATGAGAAATGTTATAAGTAAAGGGCAATATCTCCTTTTTTTTTGATATTTTCTGCAGTGAGTTGACTTTAAAGCTAAGTATTTTTACCACTGTATATTCAAGCCCATATTTCACCTGCAAATGTCCCCCCTAGTTTCTTCTAAGCAGTGCCCACAACCATGGCAAGCAGAGTGTCAGCAAAGACACAGAAATAACTATACTTCAGGATGGGATGACAGTAAGATTGGTAACTATTAGTGTAAAGTCAAGCCAAACACTCTTACTGCATGAGCCCGTAATTATGGGTGAGTCTTTTTATAGCCTGCTTCCCTACCTTTGCTCAGGTTACCCAAGACTGGCCACTCAAGAGCTTGCCTTTTACCATGCCTACAGTGGGGGTTGGAGAGACAGATGTGGTATACCTGCATGCCATCTACTTGTTGGCACAGTTTCATGGTGTACATAGCTGAACCCTGAAGCGTAATCAATGTGCCTCTGCTTTGTCATGGTCACGTGAGAAAAGCAGCAGAAATCTGGGCCTAACAGTGTTAAAGCTTGGAAATGATGATGCTTATGGTGCATGATGATGGTGCCTTAAAGACTTTGCACTGCATCACTAGTGTGGCTGTGTTACTAATAAATAAGACCATGTTAACTATAATCTGACTATCTCCTCATAATCAGCTCTGAGACCCATGCTGTTGCATTGTCATACCAATTAAACCCAGTCATGAAATCGCAAAGATTTTACTTGGCAGTTAACGTCAGCTTTATTGTTCCACATTGAAATAATAAGCCCACGTCTCTGTGACATGTCATAATGAATTTTATTGACCTTGTAGCTTTTTGTAGCTTCCTGTGGCACAGACTGCTCGAGGTGATACCTGTGATTACGATGCTGTTCTCTGGTGTAGATTAGACAAAACATTTACATTTATATTTTTGGTGCAGAACAGAACTTGCTTCCCTCTGTGGCACATGTTGTTTTCTGTAGTGTTATTACAAGGTATAGTAATTATCAGGTATTCTCCTTGGCCTTTTCCTTTGACATTTGCAATTGAATGATTAGTAGAAGTGACCTTTAGGTATATTTAGCTGCGTCGTTTGAAACGATAAGGTACTAAAATTCTTTAAGACCAGCAGATAGTCATGGCAAATTTATACTCCTGCAAGTCTCTGAAGTTGAGATGGCTTGGGTTGCTGCACAAGCATCTCTAGAGTATGAGGCTGCTAGGGGACACTTATTTTTCCAGGCAGTGTTGTGCTAATGGAAAATCCATAACGGATTTCCAAATTTAAAAGCCAACTTATTTTCAGATGTGTTTAGCACGTCAAAATTCTTCTTCTGCATGCTGGCCTACTCCGTCACAACTTGGATAACCTATCTGGTGGAATAAAATACTGATTGCTTGGACAATGAGAACAGTTACTCTGCTACAGCTAGGTGTCTGTATCATATGTACATAATTTCATACGTGCACTTTGTAATCAAGGTGTTACTTGTGTTTTGTACTTCTGAAATTGTACTTTAATTTGGTGGTTTGATGTGGCCTGTGAGGTCATCTGTTTCACTGAAAGTTAGACTGACCTTGTTGCATGTTGTTTGACCATGTTTTCACAAGATAAAACGTGAATTGTTTTTGTCTGATAGCAGCTAAAGACTAAATTCTACCACAAATCCTGATGCTGCAGTTTTATAGTAGTACTGTTTGTAGTTGACTGAAAATGATCCACTCCACATGTGTTAAAGTAAAGCTCAAAGCTGTTCAGTAAACACTGAATTTGGCCTCTAAAGGTGAACCTTAACATTTGAAATGTATGTAACTACTTTAATGTCCTCTGACTGGTCATAAATTGTCCCTATTACTGGAACCTTTCTAACTTGTTGAAGGAAATTTTGGACAATATTTGTTTTCTAATACTGATTAAGTACCTCAGGTCAGTACTGAAGACAAAAACTTCACATGTATTATTTGCCCAAGCTATAGAATGGTTTACAACACAAACATTGGTGTGTGTGTGTGAAGTATTACAAGGCTTTCCCTTTTGCTTATTTGAAGGGGGTACTGTGATTAAAGCTTTTACCTGTTGAATGACAGGTTTAAGTTGAGATGCACAACCCAGATCAATAGGCAGCTCTTGAGGCTGAACCAACTCACCTTTTAAAACAAGCCAACCTGTGTGGCTAGTCTGCCCTTTGCTTCTGTGGCATGGCCTCAGCTACTTGGCAAGCCTTTCTGTGGCAGCACTAACAGTCCATTGTCCCCCACCACCAGCATCAACCTCAGCCTGCACTGGTAACAGTGGGGCCACCGATGGAAACGATGACACAGCCAGTGTCCACAGCTGGGCAGATCGTTGTGGTAAATGTCCCATACAGGCAGAGACGGTGCTTCATAGGTCTCTCAGCACAGAAGTCCTACTGCAAAGGCAGTGAATTATATTAATTTCCACTTAAAACCTCTTCATTTCTCTGCATCTATTCTCTTCTACAGATGTAGAACTTGCTTTGCATTTGTTTGCTTTTTTCCCATTGACCTGTTGCTGCAGCAAAATTCTAACTATTTTCACTTTGAGTACAGGTTATTGTAAACTCTGAAGCCCATCCCACCTGCCACAGAATTATTCTTAGTCAGCACTTAAAGAGATTCATAGGTAGTTAGTTCAGTGTACAGCCAAATGTCTACTTGCTTACTGACAAGTGTGCAGCATGAGGTTTCTTCTGACAGACCTTTTTATTTTTCCTCCCTTTCTCTCCCCATGAAGATTCACCTGGATGGGACGGCGGACGCACCAATGGATTTGTGAATGGTTACCATGACAATCGCACCAACGGGGGCTTTGGAGGGCGTGGACCCCCTCGCAACGATAGAGGTGGGCGCGGCGCCTACCGTGGTAACAGGGGTGGAGGCTCGTTTAATCAACCATTACAAAATACAGGTGCGGAAATCCTGTTGTATCTTAAAGTTAAGCTCCAGTTGTAGATTTAAACTCTGCCCTCCCCCACCCTTGTTAATTTATATAGTTATAATATCAGCAGGCATTTAGACTGCATACGCGTGGTTGATTTACATTAGCTGTTCACATAAAAAAACAAAAACTTAAGGAACTGATTTTCAATACCCTTTCCTTTTAAGGGGAAAACCGTGCTGCTTCTGGTAAGAATGTGGCAGATAAATTTGAGTTTTGAAAGATCTCCCTTGTGGATCACTAACAGGTCTTTATATTTCCTCTACAGCATTTGGAAACTATGAAAACAAAGATGGCAACTGGGGTGGACCTCCCAGAGACGCTGGCTTCAACAGCTTTGGTGGCCGGTCTGATAGATCCAAGTCTGCCTTCTTCAATGACCGTGGGACAGGGTCCAGGGGGGGACGGTGTGTAAAGCTTTTGCATTAACAGACTGGATATTTCTTTATTTTATACCACAGTATAGCATTTCCATTGCTTCGTTTCTTAATCACTACACTAAGCACATTAAGCAGCCGTCTAGCTTACTAGGTCATTTTGTCGAACCCATTTCCCGTATTAAAGTCTTAACAGAAGAATAGTAGTAAAGACAGTTCCTCCAAGTATGTTCTGTAACATTTTGCCATAGTATCTGCATTTGGTCATCTCAAAAGTTGAAAAATGTTGTTTGTTTTGTTAGCATTTGAGCTACATGTTGCTCTTGCTGCAGCAATTTTGAGCAGAATTTGTTTTTGCATTTTGAGCAAAGCATTTAAAACAAATCTATGGACATGGAATTAGTTCTTCTACACAGTATCAGCAGGTTTTAAAGTATTAAATTAAAGTTTTCTATAAAGGAGGCAGCCTTTGAGTAAATATTTTCAGAATAAAGGTTAAAAGTCAGTATTCTGCTGTGAGAGGAATGCTTTTTTGAGTTATGGCTTATTACTTTATTACAGCTGGTCATAGTAGCTGAGAGATCATTATAGCAATAAACCAAATTAATTTTTAACTATGTACTTTACCTTTTTATATCCTGCTAAATACCAGAGTGTAGATCTCATAACTCATGCCTTTGTGTCACACTTAAACGCTCTATGTGCATGTGTGCAGATTTGAGCGTGGGGGCTTTTCTAGTGGAGGGAACAGCCGGTGGGTGGAGGAAGCCAGAGAGGATGACTGGTCCAAGCCCACTGCTCCCAATGAGCGCCTGGAACGGTAAGAAAACTTAAATCCAGCTCGCAAACAATACAACTTGCAGTAACTTTGCTTTTCATTTCATTTTCATTTCAACTTTGCAAAACTTTTTTTCCCCAGTGAGCTTTTCTCAGGAAGCAACACTGGGATAAACTTTGAGAAATATGATGATATTCCTGTGGAAGCTACTGGAACATCCTGCCCAAAACACATTGAAATTGTGAGTGTTAGTTTTTACCCAGCAGTGCTTTTCTTATGGTGAAATTAAAATGGCTGTTCATCTATACTGATGGTGTCTGATTTATTCTATAGTTCCATGATGTTGATATGGGGGAGATTATCATGGGAAACATCACCCTTAGTCGTTACACTCGTCCCACCCCTGTCCAGAAGCATGCAATTCCCATCATCAAGTCTAAGAGAGACCTGATGGCCTGCGCCCAGACTGGTGAGGATTTCGTTAATGTATTGTCAGTGTATTCGCTAAAATTCCTCAAACGGGACGTCCATATTTTACCTGGTTACTGTCTTTTTACATTTTTATAAGAAGTTAAGATTGAGTTGTTCAGTTTATACTCTTTGGCTCTATGATTTTACTAGTTTCTAAATAATGGAACTATGCGTTATCCCTGCTGTGTTTCAGGCTCTGGTAAGACTGCTGCCTTTTTGCTGCCAGTGCTGAGTCAGATCTACACTGAAGGGCCTGGAGATGCCCTGCAGGCTGCCAAGAACAGTGGGCAGGTACTGGGAAAAGAATATGCACAATAACAAATGAAACCTTCCCATTACTAGTTCACATAACTTTATTCCTTTAATCTCAGGAGAATGGAAGGTATGGCCGCCGTAAGCAGTACCCAATCTCCCTTGTCCTGGCTCCCACCAGAGAACTGGCCTTACAGATCTATGATGAGGCGAGGAAGGTGAGCTTACAGCATTAACCTACTTCTAATAAATGGAATTTAGTTTACCTTAACAGAATATGGATTTAGCAGCTTGCTGACTCTTTCCCTATATTCCAGTTTGCTTATCGCTCACACGTGCGTCCATGTGTGGTGTATGGTGGAGCGGATATTGGTCAGCAGATCAGAGACCTGGAGAGAGGATGTCACCTGCTGGTGGCCACACCTGGACGTCTGGTTGATATGATGGAGAGGGGCAAGATCGGACTGGACTATTGCAAGTCAGTATAGTACAGTTCTCTTGTTTTTGAAAATGGTTGCCTTGAAATGTACTAAATAGGTTATGAATAACAGCTGAATAAGTATGTTTTTTTGGTTATTAAATTTAGTTGTGTTGTATTAGATTAAATTTCTAACTCTTCTCAACTAACTTCATTAAATATTAAATGTATGTCTGCAGCTACTTGGTTCTGGATGAGGCTGATCGCATGTTGGACATGGGTTTTGAGCCACAGATCAGACGCATTGTGGAGCAAGATACAATGCCCCCTAAAGGCATCCGCCAGACCATGATGTTCAGTGCCACCTTCCCCAAAGAAATCCAGGTATTTTGGTTCAGCCATAGGTATACACAGTCTTGCTGAATGTGATAAATATGTGGTACTGACTTAAATATTACTTTGTGTAGATCCTGGCTCGTGACTTCCTGGAGGACTACATTTTTCTGGCAGTGGGGCGTGTTGGTTCCACTTCAGAAAACATCACCCAGAAGGTGGTCTGGGTAGAGGAGAATGACAAGAGGTCTTTCCTCCTTGATCTGCTTAATGCCACAGGTGAAAAATGCATGCACCAAAATGAATTACACACCCTCCTTTCATAAAGGTCACACTAGGCTCTAACCATCATCCTGTGTTTGTCAGTCTGCCCCATATCAAGCCGATATTGACTTTGCTACATCTCTACTAACAGATGTTCATTATAGAAAGAGCTTGCACTAAAGGCTATGAAATGAAAAATATCATGCAGGGCTTAGTGACCATTGAAAACAAATGGTTAAGGGGTTTGCTTCTCTTTATGATATTGAGTTGTGTACTGAGCAGCCTTACGTTTACTGGCCGGTTTGGTTTTATCTTAGTCATTCCCAGTGAGGTTCAGGAAAATGTGACAGAGGCCCCAGAGAAACCAGGTAAGTTTGAATAAAGCATAATTTCACTCTGACCCACAAGCCAGAAACATCACATCCCACAGCTCATCCTGTCCCTCTTTTCCTCAGCTGACATGCTGCCTCAGTTTTGTTTTTTCTTTCATCTGTTTTCTTTCATCTTCTCTCCTGCTATAAAAAGCTAATGAGTTATTTATGTAGCATAGAGGGTTGCTAAGGCAAGTTTATAAGAGCCTGGGGGAGGGAGGGGATCAAATGGAAATCCTGTTAACACATAACAATTAGGCTGACTTAAAATTTTTCTTTTTATATTACTCACAGTCTTTAGTAATAGTGGAGAGTATAAGGGGCTTTGATAGGTGTAGTTTGGTTTTTTGACTAGTGCCAGAGTTGCATTAACAGAACAATTGGATCTGGAATGGCCTCTCCTAGCCCATCACCCCTCAGCCTTTTTTTTTTTTTTCTTTGTTCTGATAGCCATTAATGCCACATCTGGTTGTAGTATATCCCTAAATTCAAGGGATAATAAAGTTATTAATGTACCTTTAGAGCTGTATGCGGGGGGGGGGACACAAAACAGTCAATTAATGGTTGTCAGTAAATGTAAAGCTTTTTATGCAACCCCTTTCTCCATTTAAGTTCTCATTTTGTTTTGATTTACTTCATGATCTTGCAATTGCTTATCTTTTATTTATTTATTTTTTATTACAGCTCTTTAAGTTACTGCTCTCATCTTTTTAGCACAATATCATCCAGTTATCAGTAATGTTTCTTCTTTCATGCTCTTTATCCTGCTCTCCTCCTCTTGTCTTGTCCTCTTCATTTCCGGCTGCTCAGGTAAAGACTCGTTGACTCTGGTGTTTGTTGAGACCAAGAAAGGAGCAGATGCTCTGGAAGATTTTCTTTATCGTGAGGGTTATGCCTGCACCAGCATCCATGGAGATCGCTCCCAGAGAGACAGAGAGGAAGCTCTGCATCAGTTCCGGTCTGGACGCTGCCCCATCTTGGTGGCTACAGCTGTAAGTCATTTCTCTTTCAAGTTGTAATGCAAGGAACTAGTTCAAATTTAGGCACTGGCTCCAAACCAGCTCTGGAACTGGATTGGTGGAAAAGGGGTATCAGTTGGCTTTGTGAACCAGTACTTTGTTCAGATTAATCAAAATGTTTTTACTTTTTCATAAAAGGTCAAATCTAAAATATTCACAACCTGGAGTAAGTCTTTAAGTTGGTAAGAGTCAGAAATTCTCAGAAGGTAACAAATCACTCAATGTCTGCTTTAAAAAGCGGAGAGCAGTATACAATCTGTTGAGGTTGCAAAGTTACTTTGGCTTTTGGAAAAACTCTGAAGGAATCTGGGCCAACTGGGTCATGAAGGAAACTGTGGCTTTGGCTGCAGCTGGACAGTGTTGGCAGACTGAAGTAGCAGCTCAAAATGAACTCGGCTCCTAGTTAGAAAATGTGGATAGTGGGCAAAACTCAAATCTGATCTGTTTGGTATTAATCAAACTCTTTATAAACATTTCTTTCTTCCAGGTGGCTGCTAGAGGTCTGGACATCTGCAACGTGAAGCACGTCATTAACTTCGACTTGCCCAGTGACATTGAGGAGTACGTTCACCGTATTGGCCGTACGGGACGTGTGGGCAACCTCGGTGCGAACCTTAGCTTTGATGTACACTATGTAGATTCAACATTTCAGTGAAGGCCCTTACTCTGACTCTTGATCTGTTTTGTGTAGGTCTGGCCACGTCGTTCTTTAACGACAAAAACAGCAACATAACCAAAGATTTGCTGGACATTCTGGTTGAGGCCAAGCAGGAGGTTCCCTCCTGGCTCGAAAGCCTGGCCTACGAGCACCAGCACAAAAGCAGCAACCGAGGACGCTCTAAGAGGTAATTGTTGCTAAAAGCAGCTTTTTAGAGACGTGTCACTCATTCATGGTCAGTGGAACTCTACCTAAAATGTCTGTCCCTCTTTCTGTGAACGCTGTGAATGTGATTTCTCTTTTGGTTGTTTTCTTCATTTGCCAGTGTAATTGAACACAGCAGCAAATGGATTTTTCACATGTACACAAATGCCTCATCAGTTTGTCACAGGTTGTGCAGACCTCATGGGCATTTTCATAGCTTCATAGGAAATTCTACTAGTTCTAATTTAAGTCTTTAACCACTTCTGATTTTGTTTACTGTGACTTCAGAAAGTGTCTAATGGAAAGCAAATGTTGTGTTGTCCAGGTTCTCTGGCGGATTTGGAGCTAGAGACTACCGACAGACGTCTGCATCCGGAAGCTTCAGTAACAACCGTGCAGGGCGCAACACTGGAGGCCATGGAGGAAACCGTGGCTTTGGTGGCGGTAAGAAATGAAATTCTTACTTGTTTACCGTGTTGATGCAAAACTGAACTGCTGTAAATGACAGTGTTGCTCTGTAACTGACTTTAAAGCACAACTTGTGAAAAAGCTGTTTGACACACAATGTCTGTCTAAAAAGTATAGATATTAATTTATGTCTAGGTTGCTGCTTTGTTGCCTGATCTCTGACCTTTGTCCTTCACAGGTGGATTTGGCGGCAACTTCTACAGCAACGACGGCTACGGAGGAAATTACAGCCACTCTGGTAGTGTGGATTGGTGGGGCAACTAGTCGCCATAGGAATAGGTTGCCATGCCAACCGTACCAATGGAAACCACATGTTAACTTAAGCCAGACCATAACAACCCTCCCTGTGTAGCTTCACTGACACACAGTACATTACCAACCCTGGTTCTCTGCCATTCGCTTCTCTCAAAAAGGAAGTGCAGCACGACGCAAAGGAAAGTCACCAGCACGTGCGACGCACCGGAGACCGCAGAGATTCGCACACCTCAGAGTGAGCATGGATGCTGACACGCATTGTCCGACAGCAACCTCGGACTTTCATTGTTTAAAGTATTTTTGTTCTTTTTGTGGGGGGGGGACCCAACTGAAAAAACCTGAGGATCATTTGTATGTTAATGTACTGTGCCTTTTTGAATTTAAACAGGAAATCTGTTTTCATTTCACCAGATGAACATGGCCAAGAGCTCTAAATTTGTTTTTACTATTTTGTTTGGTGAAAAATATTAGAAAGGTAACATAAGCTTGGACTTAATCAAACCTTGGCAAACACTGGGTATTGTGGCTCTCAGAGTCGTGATTCCATTTGAACTTCAAATTTATTGCAGGAACATCATGTAGCCTTTTCTATAGTCAAAACAGCTAATGGAGCCATTACTATGTCTAACTCAAACTGGGCCACTCTGTTTTAATCCTAAGGGACAAAGTTACATTTGTTTTTCTTTCTGTTTTTGCTCACTCTATCCTGGACAGGCTCCTTTTTATGGTTATGGTAGTCTCTCAAATAGCCATTCCTATTGTGATCTTAAGAAACACAGAAGTCATTAAGCTCAGTGCCAACAGTCGCTGAGGTTGAAACCAGAATAATCAATGCTGGAACTTGTTACTCCACATTTTTAAATTGACTTGACAGTGTTACGGCAGCTAGTATGTTACCCAGTGCTAGCTACATTAAGTGGGCGGTGTTTTTTGTTTATTTTTACTTGAGACATTTTTGGTGCAGGTGTGTGCAGAATTGAAAAATCGAGTCAGTTTTCGTTTTCTTTTTGAACAGTTTCTCTACAAATATGTATCCAAACAAATGCCTGCCATCTTGAAAGTGAAGTTCAAAATGGCTGCATAAAGGACCACGACATCGGGACGGCAAAGCGTGGTGTTGGTGTATATCGAATTGACCGGCAGCCATGGGGGCCAGATGGTATTCTACGCTTGCTAGTGTTTTGTTTTTTGGTCAAGGAGGAACGGCACGTGAACTGAGTCGCAGGCTTAACTTAATTACAAACGTTTTCTCTTTTCAAGCTGCGTTGGAAGCATGGTTTCATCTGTAAGACAGGCATTCGAGTGATCACTGAGGTTTAAACAGCGAGGAACAGAGCAGCGGGGTAGAGCAGCACTCCGACCACGGGGGGTTTAGGGGGGCGGGCGTAGGCACGGGGCGCAGTTTTCAGTGCACCGCCGCCGTCGGCGGCTTTGGTTTCCATTGCTGCGCAGTGTAACCGGAGGTGGTCGAGGACAGAGCGTCACTTCCTTTATAGAACCTTAAAGTACTGTCAAGTCCTTGATGATCATCTGCGCAGACGTGTATTAAAAATCTGGCTTCGTGAAGCCGGAGCAGGCTTTTCCTCTCGCTGAGGAGCAGCCATCGAGAGGAGGAGAGCAGGAGCGTTTCACCTTACTAATGCTCCGTTTTCTCATCGGGTGTGTTGTGCCTTGAAACCTTTTTTTAAGAAATTGAACTATAAGCGGATGCACTGGCAGTGTTGAGAACTTGAGATTGAATGGTGCTACTTGATTTAGGTGTGTAGGCCCTTGTACGTCGTGCCCATCAAGTTTTACAAAAGTTCTTTTATTGCACATCTAGAGTTTTATATAGATGTCTTGGATATGTGTCCTTAAGCTTCCAAATATTGTGTGCGAGGAGATTGTGAGGAAAAAAACGCAGCTTGTTTACAAAGGGGAAGGGTTCTCAACGTTTAAACCAGGATTTATTTGGGACCAGGGGATTTAGCAGTTGGGGGAATTTAGCCATTTGCACAGATTTCTAGATTCTACTTTTGCTGCTAGTTTTGTGTAATTTATTAAGCATTTTTGACAAATATTTATTTTTGTAAGCCTCAAAGTGATTCTTTGAAAGTTTCAGACACTTGACCAAAAGACAGTACAAAAAACACTGGCACTTGAATGTTGAATGTCACCTGTATGCGTGAAATTTATATATTTCAGGGTAGTGTGAGCTTTTTAATGTTTAAGATGCATTGGACTCAGTCGGTAATATCCACAGCTGTTTCAGAGCCTCCTCGGGGCCAGTAATCTATTAGATTATACTAATTGGTCAGCAAAATTTGAAATGAACAAACATGCCAAGGTTTGGAATAAAGCTGTCAGAGCAAATCAATTTCCTAAGCATATCAGTGCAGAAGTGTTCAGATTCTCCAATTGTGTGCATTATTGATTCTTTACTCTAATTTGACCTGAATTGTTTTTCTCCAGTGAATGTCTGGCACATGGCAATCCTTAAAGAAACAAACATGTGGTTTATTCTCATTGTTGTATTTGCATATATGATTCCTCTGGTGTTCTCCGTGAATGCAGAGCAGGTCTGTAGTACTGATTTCCAACGCAACTGTTGGGATCAAAAGCAGGTTCTGTGTGTTTTGCTGCAGGCAGAACCTGAGACTTGTTCCACGTTCTTCAGAGAACCCCAGAGCTCTTTAGATGTAGACTTTGCTTTCTGTATTAGCTTAGAGGCTCCTGCACTGCATGGGAAAAATACTCAGCTGTGCAATTGTATGATTTTACCAAAATAAAACGTTTGAATGCAAAAGTATCTGAAAATCAAGCATGTTTCATGAAGACTTGTTTACTGTAGTTGTGCAGCGACGACCTGTAGCAAAGCAGCCTGTGGCCTTGTATGGGTGCAGGGTGGACGGGCTGCACTATTCAATTTGGTAGAGATTGGACAGGCTTTCTTTTGAAGAAATAAAGATTTCATTTGTAAGTTCTACTGCGTCACTTGTATTTTTATCAAGTGTTGAGTTGTGATTTTCATTTTGTGCCGTTTATCAGGGTGTTAATAGACTCCACTCTCCAGTAGACGATGTGTTGAGGGGAGAGTTTCCAGATCTTAAACTAAAACTGCAAAGTGGCTGGAAACCAAAAGAAGTTCCGTTAAGCATCCTGACACGTAGCTATAGAAGTCTGAACAGAGGTCATGATGGCAGACGATTGATAATACCTTTAGTTTGGGAACGAGGTGTTTGCTGTAATACGTTGCAGGCAGCCAGACCAGTTGACCTGAAAACCAGATGACCCAAATCCAGAGGGTAGTCACAGTGCCGATAGCGTTTCATCTCTTCTCATGGTAACCAGCTGTGCAGAGAGCGTGGTGAGTTTGTGTGCTGATGTTTCAAGTGACAGATTTTAAAAATGAATTGGTTACGTACAGTACCTTCCATCCTGCATCAAAACGGTGTTTACCCCAGTTCTGAGGTTTTTCCATGTTGGTCTTGAAATGGCTCTAATGTGCTGAGTGGGTTTCATAACCGCCCGGCCAGCGACACCCATTAAAGCGCTGTTGTATAATTTCTGTGCCAATTTGAAAATAAGGTTTTAGGGACGTTTAAGTCTGGTGAACTCGTGGAAGGATTACTGAAAACATGCCTAAAAGGTCCAGAGGCATGAGCCAGAGCCTCAGTCTGAGCCGACTGTTGGCGACCAGACTCCGAATGACTGACGGGAGAAACAACAGAAAACAGAAATGATGATGACTTGCGTTGTGTTGTCTCCCCTGAAGGCAGCACGATTGCTCCAAAGCCTGTGTTGTTCAGTGTCAGTGTTTTTGCACTGAATCTTTCAGTGGATGATGAAACACTGTGATGTACTACAGAGAAACATACGTGAAGCCTGTCTGTGAAGCTCTTTGTGGCCTGTTACCCTCTTCAGTTGTAAGGTGTTGCACCAGGTGGTTTCATTTTAGCACTACAACCGTGTCAATCAATTAAACATTGAGTTTAAATGACCTGTAACTGTTTTATACAGCTCGTACAGTATAGTATTTCCATCTGACACATTCTATTGATCTGTCTGACGGCCTGCTGATCCCCTAATTCATTTCATCGTATGCATTTCTGATAAGTTTCATGTCCAACTCCACGTTGTGTGTGTTTGCAGGATGTAATCTGTGTTTCTAAGTTACTGCTCTGCCTCGAGAGCTTCACTTTACTTCTGTAATCCTGCCAACCGCCCATCTCCATCTCTATCCGTCTCCCTCCATCACTCCATTCAGGGGATTTGACTGCCATTAAGAGATGGCTTTTTGGTCTGTGTGTGTGTGTGTGTGTGTGTGTGTGTGTCGGGAAGAGGATGAAGCGTTTAAACACAACCACACACACTCACACAGGAGAACTGTGTCAGGCTGAAGCGTCCTGTGAACTGTTCAGTTGTGCCGTTGATGCACCGTGCAGACTGACGTGGGGTGCACAGGATGGACACATGCGAGAATGTCTGCACTGTGATTTGTAGCATACATGGATGTGACTCTCTGGAAGGATCCACAGGTACGTAGCTTCTGTTTCTGCATGTTGACTTTCTGTTTGCACAGGTTACGAGAAGGTGGAACAATTCAACAAGACCTGAGAGAGCAGCCGCCTGTACGATATTATAATTCTCAGAGACTCAAAATGACTGCAAAACTACTGAATCAGACTTAAAACTACTGCAGAGAAACTATAAAACCACAGTAAAGAGACAGATGCTAAATGACTACAAAACTACTAGAAAGAGACATCGAGTGATGTATTATACCATATCTATAATAACATAGATACAAAATTGGATTATTAGAAGAGACAAAAAAGACCACAGTGACTACAAAGATGCAAAATGACTCAATGGACACGAATCGACCACAAACTGACCAAAAAAAAGACAAATAAACACTGATAAAGATGCAGAGAGAGGCAAAATGATGCAAACTGACACAAAATGACGTTACAAAGACATAAAACTGCTACAAAAGACAGAGAAACAACCATGAAAAACAACTATACAGGGACATGAGGCGTGTTTCTTTCTGTTTGTATTCTCTTGTTTCAGTGCTGTGTTACAGGGACGGGGGACTTTTATCTGCTTTGTGTTCAGGGGCCCATTTTCTCCCAGTCCTCACATGATGGTTTCAGGATGAATCTACTGTAAATTAGCATCCAGATTGAACCTGTTCTTTGTTGTTAGCAGTTAAAGCCGAGAGTCCACCTCAACTCATCCAAGTTGTATCATTAACAGCTTGTCCTGAATGCTGCTGCGCTCTCTTTGTGCCGTTTCAGGCGTCCGTTAATCCTGGCATGTCCCAGATGAGAGACTCCAGTAATGACTGTCATCGCGTTCACTGGTCAGTTTTTATCCTCTCTACTTCTTGTTTTCCTCAAACTACAAACCAGGACAATACAAACGGTGCCGTTACTTTTTCTTGCACCTTTTTAAATAAGCAGCTGCTTTATTCAGTTTTCTGACTGACAGTGTCAAACATTCGCTGGTTTCACCTTTTTCCTGTTTTTATGATTCTAAACTGAATTTATTGGTTTGTTAAAACAAACATTTTGACGACATCAACTTGTGAGTGAATATTTTTAAGTTAACTAAAGACTAAACTCATCAAGTTTTAATAGTAAACTGTTTTGTATCATTCACCTGAATCTGAAATGAACATAGTGAAGTTATGAAGTAACAGAACCTGGAAATACCTTCAAATTACAGTGAGTATTTTTAGATTTTCACATCTCCTGTGTCTAACTGGTGTCACGGCGCTCCTCCTTCCAGTCTCTGTGCTGTGCCTGCTGCCCCAGGCGGTGCTGGCGCGGTGGGCCTGTGCTCGAGCCTGTCCGCCGTCCTGCTCCTGCACTCAGGAGAAGAGCTGCAGCGTCCTGTGTGACCGCTCCGGCCTGGCCGAGCTGCCCAAAGAGTTCCCCTGCGAGGCCGCCGCCATCAACCTGGACAAGAACCGACTCAAGTTCCTGTCTGAAAGGGCCTTCGGTACCCTGCCCTCACTCAAGTCTCTGTCTCTGGACCATAACAACATCTCCTTCATCACACCTGGAGCCTTTAAGGTCTGTTAACGTCCTCCTCAGCAGAAGCAGAAATATAATATATAATTCCCTCATTGTTATACAGATAAATGTGGTTATTATTACTGGTACTGATGTGTAATCTGGATTTAGTCCTGTCTGATCCTCTGTCCTGCAGGGCCTCGCCAACTTGGTGGAACTGAAGATGGCTCACAACGAGTACATCAGCTACCTTCACACACGGACGTTCACGGGCCTGAAGAAGCTGGTGCGTCTGGACCTGTCCGACTGTAACCTCTTCAACATCCCCGACCGCATCTTCATAGAGCAAACGGCGCTGAGGGAGCTGCTCTGCTTCCAGAACAACTTCAGGAGGATCCCCGGAGCCATCAGAGGCATGGAGAACCTGACCCACATCTACCTGGAGAGGAACAAGATAGAGGCGGTGGCCTACAACTCCCTGCTGAGCCTGGGGAGCCTCCGGTGAGTCCCAGTGGGTGGGGAGATTTATTTAGTCAAAGAAACACAGTCTGTTACAGTATGTTTATGTCTATTAAATGTAAAACAGACATCACACCTTCCCTGAGCTCGACGTGTTTGTCTTTGTCTTATCTCAGGTACCTGAACCTCCAGGAGAACCGTATCAACGTGATCCACGAACAGGCCTTCCAGGACCTTGTGCGGCTGGAGAATTTCTACCTCAATGACAACCTGCTGTCTGATCTGCCCCGGCTCGCCTTTAGGGGCCTCATTCACCTCAAGATGCTGAATCTTGGGGGGAACCAGTTAACCAACGTTTCCAAGACCTGGTTCAGTGACCTGGTGGAGGTGGAGATCCTGTACCTGGACAGGAACCAGCTGCTGTACATCGAGGAAGGCACCTTTGAGAACCTGACCAGCCTCATCACGCTGCACCTGAACAGCAACAACCTCACCACCCTCCCCTTCCCGGTTTTCCAGCCCATCTACTTCCTGGGTCGCCTCTACCTCTTCAAAAACCCCTGGGAGTGCGACTGCTCCCTCGAGTGGCTGAAGGACTGGATGGAGAACTACAAGCTGGTGCGGGACATCCCGTGCGCCTCACCTTCCTCCGTGGCGGGGCTGGATCTCAGCGAGGTGGTCTTCACCAAGGTGAACGGGACGTGCGTGGACCCCGCAGAGCTGAACCTGACCACGGCCTCCTCAGAGGTCGCCTCCACCACGGAGAACCGCTTCCACAGCCTTATCTCCAAACTGCTGCAGCAGGAGCTCCGAGAGGAGATGGGGAACGGGACTGAGAGTCGCCGCAACGGGACTCTGGTGGAGCCCGAGGACGGGCAGCTCTCTGCAGGGGTCAGAGGTCAGCGGGCTCAGATGAGCCAATCACTTCTGTGCTTCATTGTCCTGTGGCTCATCTTTGGTTTGATCAGCCAATCAGGAACGGATTTATGTCTTTATTGCACATGAAAACTGAGGAATTGTTCTGAGGGATGTTGGATTTATTTGCTAAGGAATTCTCTTCCTGGCACTGATGTGAGTCTGTGCTTCAGAACACAGCACTTTGACTGGAGGTCTTCAGAAGAAGGACTGACACGATACTCACACGTCTATGTTTATAGATAAGAAAGCTCACAGCTACATGTCGGATGCATATCTGCAGGATTCATTCCTACAATTACAGAGGCGGGGGCTGATTTCAAATTGTGGATTACTGTTGGCACTGTGATGAAAATGTACATGTGAACTTCCCGCTTTTGTTGCATAATGCTCGATTTTAAATATGATTATGTAATATTCATAGCATTACACAGTCTGTTAGGAGTGTTGTTGTATTATCATCTACTGTATGTGTAAAGTCAAAGGAGATAAAAGCTCCTGCAGTTATCTCCGACACACATGTCCTCTCTGCTTGTTTCTATTC